>NC_092713.1:177249577-177607077 GCF_047496885.1 Scyliorhinus torazame
ATCCATCCATCCATCCATCCATCCATCCATCCATCCAGCCAACCATTCAGCCATCCATCCATCCATCCAGCCATCCAGCCATCCAACCATCCATTCAGCCAGCCATCCATCCAGCCATCCAGCAATCCAGCCATCCATCCAGCCATCCTTCCATTCATCCATCCCTCCAGCCAGCCATCCATCCAGCCATCCATCCATCCAGCCATCCTTTCAGCCATCCATCCATCCATCCATCCCTTCAGCCAGCCATCCATTCGGCCATCCATCCATGCAGCCATCCATCCATCCATCCCTCCAGCCAGCCATCCATCCAGCCATCCATCCATCCTGCCATCCTTCCAGCCATCCATCCATCCATCCATCACTCCTGCCAGCCATCCATCCAGCCATCCATCCCTCCTGCCAGCCATCCATCCAGCCATCCATCTATCCAACCATCCATCCAGCCATCCATCCATCCATCCGTCCCTCCAGCCAGCCATCCATCCAGCCATCCATCCATCCAGCCATCCATCCAGCCATCCATCCATCCATCCTTCCTTGCAGCCAGTCATCCATCCAGCCATCCATCCATTCAGCCACCCATCCAGCCATCCATCCATCCATCCATACCTCCAGCCAGTCATCCATCCAGCCATCCATCCAACCAGCCATCCATCCAGCCATCCATCCATCCATTCCTCCAGCCAGCCTTCATCCAGCCATCCACCCATCCAGCCATCCATCCAGCCGTCCATCCATCCATCCCTCCAGCAAGCCATCCATCAAGCCATCCATCAAGCCATCCATCCATCCATCCATCCATCCATCCCTCCAGCCAGCCATCCATCAAGCCATCCCTCCATACAGCCATCCATCCAGCCATCCAACCATTCATCCATCTCTTCAGCCAGCCATACATCCAGCCATCCATCCATCCAGCCATCCATCCAGCCATCCATTCATCCATCCATCCCTCCAGCCAGCCAGTCATTAAGCCATCCATCCATTCAGCCATCCATCCAGCAATCGATCCAGCCATCCATCCCCCCACCAGCCATCCATCCAGCCATCCCTCCATCCAGCCATCCATGCAGCCATCCATCCATTCATCCATCCATCCCTCCAGCCAGCCAATCATCCAGCCATCCCACCATCCAGCCATCCATCCATCCATCCATCACACCAGCCAGCCATCCATGCAGCCATCCATCCATCTATCCATCCAGCCATCCATCCATCAATCCATCCCTCAAGCCAGCCATCCATCCAGCCATCCATCCATCCAGCCGTCCATCCAGCCATCCATCCATCCATCCAACCCTTCAGCCTGCCATCCATCCAGCCATCCATCCATCCAGTCACCCATCTAGCCATCCATCCAGCCATCCATCCAGCCATCCATTCAGCCATCCGTCCATCCATCCCTGCAGCCAGCCATCCATCCAGCCATCCATCCATCCAGCCATCCATCCAGCCATCCATCCATCCATCCATCCATCCCTCCAGCCAGTCATCCCTCCAGCCAGCCATCCATCCAGCCATCCATCCATCTAGCCATCCATCCATCTAGCCATCCATCCAGCCATCCATCCATCCATCCAACCCTTCAGCCTGCCATCCATCCAGCCATCCATCCATTCAGCCATCCATCCAGCCATCCATCCATCCATCCATCCCTCCAGCCAGCCATCCATCCAGCCATCCCTATCCAGCCATCCATCCAGCCATCCATCCATCCATCCATCCCTCCAGCCAGCCATACATCCAGCCATCCATCGATCCAGCCAACCACCCAGCCATCCATCCATCCATCCATCCCTCCAGCCATCCAGTCATTAAGCCATCCATCCATCCAGCCATCCATCCAGCCATCCATCCATCCATCCATCCCTCCAGCCAGCCATCCATCCAGCCATCCCTCCATCCAGGCATCCATCCAGCCATCCATCCATCAATCCATCCCTCCAGCCAGCCATGATCCAGCCATCCATCCATCCAGCCGTCCATCCAGCCATCCATCCATCCATCCATCCCTCCAGCCAGCCATCCATCCAGCCATACATCCATCCAGCCATCCATGCAGCCATTCATCCATCCATCCATTCCTCCAGCCAGCCATCCATCCAACCATCAATCCATCCAGCCATCCATCCAGCCATCCATCCATCCCTCCAGCCAGCCATCCATCCAGCCATCCATCCATCCAGCCAGCCATCCATCCATTCCTCCAGCCAGCCATCCATCCAGCCATCCGTCCATCCATCCATCCATCCAGCAATCCATCCAGCCATCCATCCATCCATTCTTCCCTCCAGCCAGTCATCCATCCAGCCATTCATCCATCCAGCCATCCATCCAGCCATCCTTCCATCCATCCCTCCAGCCAGCCTTTAATCCAGCCATCCATCCATTAAGCCATCCATCCAGCCATCCATCCATCCATCCATCCCTCTAGCCAGCCATCCATCCAGCCATTCCTCCATCCAGCCATCCATCCAGCCATCCATCCATCCATCCATCTCTCCAGCCAGCCATACATCCAGCCATCCATCCATTCAGCCATTGATCCAGCCATCCATCCATCCATCCATCCCTCCAGCCAGCCAGCCATTAAGCCATCCATCCATCCAGCCATCCATCCAGCCATCCATCCATCCCTCCAGCCAGCCATCCATCCAGCCATCCCTCCATCCAGCCATCCATCCAACCATCCATCCATCCATCCATCCATCCAGCCAGCCAACCATCCAGCCATCCCTCCATCCAGCCATCCATCCATCCATCCATCCCTCCAGCCAGCCATCCATCCAGCCATCCATCCATCCAGCCATCTATCCAGCCATCCATCCATCAATCCATCCCTCCAGCCAGCCATCCATCCAGCAATCCATCCGAACCATCCGTCCATCCAGCCATCCATCCATCCATGCATCTCTCCAGCCAGCCATCCATCCAGCCATCCATCCATCCGTCCATCCCTCCAGTCAGCCAACCATCCAGCCATCCCTCCATCCAGCCATCCATCCATCCATCCGTCCAGCCAGCCATCCATCCAGCCATCCATCCATCCAGCCATCGAAACATCAATCCATCCCTCCAGCCAGCCATCCATCCAGCCATCCATCCATCCAGCCGTCCATCCAGCCAGCCATCCATCCCTCCAGCCAACCATCCATCCAGCCATCCATCCATCCACCCATCCCTCCATCCAGCCAACCATCCAGCCAACCCTACATCCAGCCATCCCTCCATCCAGCCATCCATCCATCTATCCATCCCTCCAGCCAGCCATGATCCAGCCATCCATCCATCCAGCCGTCCATCCAGCCATCCATCCATCCAGCCATCGAAACATCAATCCATCCCTCCGGCCAGCCATCCATCCAGCCATCCATGCAGCCATCCATCCATCCATCCATTCCTCCAGCCAGCCATCCATCCAACCATCAATCCATCCAGCCATCCATCCAGCCATCCATCCATCCCTCCAGCCAGCCATCCATCCAGCCATCCATCCATCCAGCCAGCCATCCATCCATTCCTCCAGCCAGCCATCCATCCAGCCATCCGTCCATCCATCCATCCATCCAGCAATCCATCCAGCCATCCATCCATCCATTCTTCCCTCCAGCCAGTCATCCATCCAGCCATTCATCCATCCAGCCATCCATCCAGCCATCCTTCCATCCAACCCTCCAGCCAGCCTTTAATCCAGCCATCCATCCATTAAGCCATCCATCTAGCCATCCATCCATCCATCCATCCCTCTAGCCAGCCATCCATCCAGCCATTCCTCCATCCAGCCATCCATCCAGCCATCCATCCATCCATCCATCTCTCCAGCCAGCCATACATCCAGCCATCCATCCATTCAGCCATTCATCCAGCCATCCATCCATCCATCCATCCCTCCAGCCAGCCAGCCATTAAGCCATCCATCCATCCAGCCATCCATCCAGCCATCCATCCATCCCTCCAGCCAGCCATCCATCCAGCCATCCCTCCATCCAGCCATCCATCCAACCATCCATCCATCCATCCATCCATCCAGCCAGCCAACCATCCAGCCATCCCTCCATCCAGCCATCCATCCATCCATCCATCCCTCCAGCCAGCCATCCATCCAGCCATCCATCCATCCAGCCATCTATCCAGCCATCCATCCATCAATCCATCCCTCCAGCCAGCCATCCATCCAGCAATCCATCCGAACCATCCGTCCATCCAGCCATCCATCCATCCATGCATCTCTCCAGCCAGCCATCCATCCAGCCATCCATCCATCCATCCATCCCTCCAGTCAGCCAACCATCCAGCCATCCCTCCATCCAGCCATCCATCCATCCATCCGTCCAGCCAGCCATCCATCCAGCCATCCATCCATCCAGCCATCGAAACATCAATCCATCCCTCCAGCCAGCCATCCATCCAGCCATCCATCCATCCAGCCGTCCATCCAGCCATCCATCCATCCCTCCAGCCAACCATCCATCCAGCCATCCATCCATCCACCCATCCCTCCAGCCAGCCAACCATCCAGCCAACCCTACATCCAGCCATCCCTCCATCCAGCCATCCATCCATCTATCCATCCCTCCAGCCAGCCATCCATCCAGCCATCCATCCATCCAGCCATCCATCCAGCCATCCATCCATCAATCCATTCCTCCAGCCAGCCAGCCATCCATCCATCCAGCCGTCCATCGGACCATCCATCCATCCATCCATCTTTCCAGCCAGCTATCCATCCAGCCATCCATCCATCCAGCCATCCATTCAGCCATCCATTCCGCCATCCATCGATCCAGCCATCAATCCAGCCATCCATCCATCCATCCATTCCTCCAGCCAGCCATCCATCCAGCCATCCCTCCATCCAGCCATCCATCCATCCGTCCATCCCTCCATCCATCCATCCCTCCAGCCAGCCATCCCTCCAGCCATCCATTCGTCCAACCATCCATCCAGCCATCCATCCATCCCTCCAGCCAGCCATCCATCCAGCCATCCATCCTTCCAGCCATCCATCCTGCCATCCATCCATCCATCCATCGCTCCAGCCAGCCATCCATCCAGCCAGCCATCCAGCCATCCATCATTCAATCCATCCCTCCAGCCAGCCATGCATCCAGTCATCCTTCCATCCAGCCATCCATCCAGCCATCCATCCATAACTCCATCCCTCCAGCCAGCCATCCATCCAGCCATCCATCGATCTAGCCATCCATTCAGCCATCCATCCATCCATCCCTCCAGCCAGCCATCCATCCAGCCTTCCATCCATCCAGCCATCCGTCCAGCCATCCATTAATCCATCCATTCCTCCAGCCAGCAATCCATCCAGCCATCCATCCAGCCATCCATGCAGCCACCCATCCATCCATCCATCCCTCCAGCCAGCCATCCATCCAGACATCCATCCATCCAGCCATCCATCCAGCCATCCATCCATCCATCCATTCCTCCTGCCAGCCATCCATCCAGCCATCCATCCATCCAGCCATCCCTCCAGACAGCCATCCATCCGGAAATCCATCCATCCAGCCATCCATCCAGCCACCCATCCATCCATCCATCCCTCCAGCCAGCCATCCATCCAGCCATCCATCTATCCAGCCATCCATCCAGCCATCCATCCATCCATCCCTCCAGCCAGCCTTCCATCCACCCCTCCAGCCAGCCATCCATCCAGCCAGCCAGCCATCCATCCATCCATCCATCCATCCATCCATCCATCCATCCATCCATCCATCCAGCCATCCATCCAGCCATCCATCCAGCCATCCATCCATCCATCCATCCAGCCATCCATCCATCCATCCATCCATCCATCCATCCAGCCATCCATCCAGCCATCCATCCATACATCCAGCCAACCATTCATCCATCCATCCAGCCAGCCATCCAGACATCCAGCCATCCATCCAGCCATCCATCCAGCCATCCATCCATCCTTCCATCCCTCCAGCCAGCCATGCATCCAGCCATTAATCCAACTAGCCACCGATCCAAACATCCACCCATCCATCACTCCAGCCAGCCATCCATCCAGCCATCCATCCAGCCATCCATACAGCCATCCATCCATCCATCCCTCCAGCCAGCCATCCATCCAGCCATCCATCCATCCATCCCTCCAGCCAATCGTCCATCCAGACATCCATCCATCCAGCCATCCATCCAGCCATCCATCCATCCATCCATCCCTCCAGCCAGCCATCCATCCAGCCATTCCTCCATCCAGACATCCATCCAGCCATCAATCCATCCCTCCAGCCAGCCATCCATCCAGCCATCCCTCCATCCATCCGTCCATCCATCCAGCCATCCATCCAGCCATTCATCCATCCTCCCATTCCTCCAGCCAGCCATCCATCCAGCCATCCATCCATCCAGCCATCCATCCATCCATCCATCCCTCCAGCCAGCCATCCATCCAGCCATCCATCCGTCCAGCCATCCATCCATTCAGCCATCCATCCAGCCATCCATCCATCCAGACTTCCAGCCATCCAGCCATCCATCCATCCATCCATCCGTCCATCCAGCCATCCATCCATCCAACCATCCAGCCATCCATCCATTAAGCCATCCATCGAGCCATCCATCCATCCATCCATCCCGCCAGCGAGTCATCCATCCAGCCATCCATCCATCCAGCCATCCATCCAGCCATCCATCCATCCCTCCAGCAAGCCATTCATCCAGCAATCCATCCATCCAGCCATCCATTCAGCCATCCATCCATCCATCCCTCCAGCAAGCCATCCATCCAGCCAAACAGCCATCAATCCAGCCAACCATCCATCCATCCATCCCTCCAGCAAGCCATCCATCCAACCATCCCTCCATCCAGCCATCCATCCAGCCATCCATGCATTCATCCATCTCTCCATCCAGCCATCCATCCAGCCAATCATCCATCCATCCATACCTCCAGCCAGCCATCCTTCCATCCATCCATCCATCCATCCAGCCATCCATTCAGCCATCCATCCCTCCAGCCAGCCAGACATTAAGCCATCCATCCATCCAGCCATCCATCCAGCCATCCATCCATCCCTCCAGCCAGCCATCCATCCAGCAATCCCTCCATCCAGCCATCCATCCAGCCATCAATCCATCCATCCATCCATCCAGCCAGCCAACCATCCAGCCATCCCTCCATCCAGCCATCCACCCATTCATCCATCCCTCCAGCCAGCCATCCATCCAGCCATCCATCCAAACCAGCCGTCCATCCAGCCATCCATCCATCCATGCATCCCTCCAGCCAGCCATCCATCCAGCCATCCATCCATCCATCCATCCCTCTAGCCAGCCAACCATCCAGCCATCCCTCCATCCAGCCATCCATCCATTCATCCCTCCAGCCAGCCATCCATCCAGCCATCCATCCATCCAGCCATCCATCCAGCCATCCATCCATCAATCCATCCCTCCAGCCAGCCATCCATCCAGCCATCCATCCATCCAGCCGTCCATCCAGCCATCCATCCATCCCTCCATCCAGCCATCCATCCAGCCATCGATGCATTCATCCATCTCTCCATCCAGCCATCCATCCAGCCAATCATCCATCCATCCATACCTCCAGCCAGCCATCCATCCATCCATCCATCCATCCAGCCATCCATCCAGCCATCCATCCCTCCAGCCAGCCAGCCATTAAGCCATCCATCCATCCAGCCATCCATCCAACCATCCGTCCATCCCTCCAGCCAGCCATCCATCCAGCAATCCCTCCATCCAGCAATCCCTCCATCCAGCCATCCATCCATCCATCCATCCATCCAACCAGCCAACCATCCAGCTTTCCCTCCATCCAACCATCCACCCATCCATCCAGCCATCCATCCAGCCATCCATCCATCCCTGCAGCCAGCTATCAACCCAGCCATCCATCCATCCAGCCATCCATTCAGCCAACCATCCAGCCATCAATCCATCCAGCCATCCATCCAGCCATCCACCCATCCATTCCTACAGCCATCCATCGATCTAGCCAACCATTCAGCCATCCATCCATCCATCCATCCATCCATCCCTCCATCCATCCATCCCTCCAGCCAGCCATCCATCCAGCCATCCATTCGTCCATCCATCCATCCAGCCTTCCATCCATCCATCCATCCCTACAGCCAGCCATCCATCCAGCCATCCATCCTTCCAGCCATCCATCCTGCCATCCATCCATCCATCCATCGCTCCAGCCAGCCATCCATCCAGCCAGCCATCCAGCCATCCATCATTCAATCCATCCCTCCAGCCAGCCATGCATCCAGCCATCCTTCCATCCAGCCATCCATCCAGCCATCCATCCATGACTCCATCCCTCCAGCCAGCCATCCATCCAGCCATCCATCGATCTAGCCATCCATTCAGCCATCCATCCATCCATTACTCCAGCCAGCCATCCACCCAGCCTTCCATCCATCCAGCCATCCGTCCAGCCATCCATTAATCCATCCATTCCTCCAGCCAGCAATCCATCCAGCCATCCATCCAGCCATCCATCCAGCCACCCATCCATCCCTCCAGCAAGCCATCCATCCAGACATCCATCCATCCAGCCATCCATCCAGCCATCCATCCATCCATCCATCCCTCCAGCCAGCCATCCATCCAGCCATCCATACATCCAGCCATCTCTCCAGACAGCCATCCATCCGGAAATCCATCCATCCAGCCATCCTTCCAGCCACCCATGCATCCATCCATCCCTCCAGCCAGCCATCCATCCAGCCATCCATCTATCCAGCCATCCATCCAGCCATCGATCCATCCATCCCTCCAGCCAGCCTTCCATCCATCCCTCCAGCCAGCCAGCCATCCATCCATCCATCCATCCATCCATCCATCCATCCATCCATCCATCCATCCATCCAGCCAGCCATCCATCCAGCCATCCATCCAGCCATCCATCCATCCATCCATCCATCCAGCCATCCATCCATTCATCCATCCATCCATCCAGCCATCCATCCAGCCATCCATCCATACATCCAGCCAACCAGTCATCCATCCATCCAGCCAGCCATCAAGACATCCAGCCATCCATCCAGCCATCCTTCCAGCCATCGATCCATCCTTCCATCCCTCCAGCCAGCCATCCATCCAGCCATCAATCCAACTAGCCATCCATCCAACCATACACGCATCCATCACTCCAGCCAGCCATCCATCCAGCCATCTATCCATCCAGCCATCCATACAGCCATCCATCCATCCATCCATCCTTCCCTCCAGCCAGCCATCCATCCAGCCATCCATCCATACATCCCTCCAGCCAATCGTCCATCCAGCCATCCATCCATCCAGCCATCCATCCAGCCATCCATCCATCGATCCATCTCTCCAGCCAGCCATCCATCCAGCCATTCCTCCATCCAGACATCCATCCAGCCATCCATCCATCCCTCCATCCAGCCATCCATCCAGCCATCCATCCATTAAGCCATCCATCCAGCGAGTCATCCATCCAGCCATCCATCCATCCAGCCATCCATTCAGCCATCCATCCATCCCTCCAGCCAGCCATTCATCCAGCCATCCATCCATCCAGCCATCCATCCAGCCATCCATCCATTCATCCATCCATCCCTCCAGCAAGCCATCCATCCAGCCATCCAGCCATCCATCCAGCCATCCATCCAGCCATCCATCCATCCATCCATCCAGCCATCCATCCATCCATCCATCCATCCATCCATCCAGCCATCCATCCAGCCATCCATCCATACATCCAGCCAACCATTCATCCATCCATCCAGCCAGCCATCCAGACATCCAGCCATCCATCCAGCCATCCATCCAGCCATCCATCCATCCTTCCATCCCTCCAGCCAGCCATGCATCCAGCCATTAATCCAACTAGCCACCGATCCAAACATCCACCCATCCATCACTCCAGCCAGCCATCCATCCAGCCATCCATCCAGCCATCCATACAGCCATCCATCCATCCATCCCTCCAGCCAGCCATCCATCCAGCCATCCATCCATCCATCCCTCCAGCCAATCGTCCATCCAGACATCCATCCATCCAGCCATCCATCCAGCCATCCATCCATCCATCCATCCCTCCAGCCAGCCATCCATCCAGCCATTCCTCCATCCAGACATCCATCCAGCCATCAATCCATCCCTCCAGCCAGCCATCCATCCAGCCATCCCTCCATCCATCCGTCCATCCATCCAGCCATCCATCCAGCCATTCATCCATCCTCCCATTCCTCCAGCCAGCCATCCATCCAGCCATCCATCCATCCAGCCATCCATCCATCCATCCATCCCTCCAGCCAGCCATCCATCCAGCCATCCATCCGTCCAGCCATCCATCCATTCAGCCATCCATCCAGCCATCCATCCATCCAGACTTCCAGCCATCCAGCCATCCATCCATCCATCCATCCGTCCATCCAGCCATCCATCCATCCAACCATCCAGCCATCCATCCATTAAGCCATCCATCGAGCCATCCATCCATCCATCCATCCCGCCAGCGAGTCATCCATCCAGCCATCCATCCATCCAGCCATCCATCCAGCCATCCATCCATCCCTCCAGCAAGCCATTCATCCAGCAATCCATCCATCCAGCCATCCATTCAGCCATCCATCCATCCATCCCTCCAGCAAGCCATCCATCCAGCCAAACAGCCATCAATCCAGCCAACCATCCATCCATCCATCCCTCCAGCAAGCCATCCATCCAACCATCCCTCCATCCAGCCATCCATCCAGCCATCCATGCATTCATCCATCTCTCCATCCAGCCATCCATCCAGCCAATCATCCATCCATCCATACCTCCAGCCAGCCATCCTTCCATCCATCCATCCATCCATCCAGCCATCCATTCAGCCATCCATCCCTCCAGCCAGCCAGACATTAAGCCATCCATCCATCCAGCCATCCATCCAGCCATCCATCCATCCCTCCAGCCAGCCATCCATCCAGCAATCCCTCCATCCAGCCATCCATCCAGCCATCAATCCATCCATCCATCCATCCAGCCAGCCAACCATCCAGCCATCCCTCCATCCAGCCATCCACCCATTCATCCATCCCTCCAGCCAGCCATCCATCCAGCCATCCATCCAAACCAGCCGTCCATCCAGCCATCCATCCATCCATGCATCCCTCCAGCCAGCCATCCATCCAGCCATCCATCCATCCATCCATCCCTCTAGCCAGCCAACCATCCAGCCATCCCTCCATCCAGCCATCCATCCATTCATCCCTCCAGCCAGCCATCCATCCAGCCATCCATCCATCCAGCCATCCATCCAGCCATCCATCCATCAATCCATCCCTCCAGCCAGCCATCCATCCAGCCATCCATCCATCCAGCCGTCCATCCAGCCATCCATCCATCCCTCCATCCAGCCATCCATCCAGCCATCGATGCATTCATCCATCTCTCCATCCAGCCATCCATCCAGCCAATCATCCATCCATCCATACCTCCAGCCAGCCATCCATCCATCCATCCATCCATCCAGCCATCCATCCAGCCATCCATCCCTCCAGCCAGCCAGCCATTAAGCCATCCATCCATCCAGCCATCCATCCAACCATCCGTCCATCCCTCCAGCCAGCCATCCATCCAGCAATCCCTCCATCCAGCAATCCCTCCATCCAGCCATCCATCCATCCATCCATCCATCCAACCAGCCAACCATCCAGCTTTCCCTCCATCCAACCATCCACCCATCCATCCAGCCATCCATCCAGCCATCCATCCATCCCTGCAGCCAGCTATCAACCCAGCCATCCATCCATCCAGCCATCCATTCAGCCAACCATCCAGCCATCAATCCATCCAGCCATCCATCCAGCCATCCACCCATCCATTCCTACAGCCATCCATCGATCTAGCCAACCATTCAGCCATCCATCCATCCATCCATCCATCCATCCCTCCATCCATCCATCCCTCCAGCCAGCCATCCATCCAGCCATCCATTCGTCCATCCATCCATCCAGCCTTCCATCCATCCATCCATCCCTACAGCCAGCCATCCATCCAGCCATCCATCCTTCCAGCCATCCATCCTGCCATCCATCCATCCATCCATCGCTCCAGCCAGCCATCCATCCAGCCAGCCATCCAGCCATCCATCATTCAATCCATCCCTCCAGCCAGCCATGCATCCAGCCATCCTTCCATCCAGCCATCCATCCAGCCATCCATCCATGACTCCATCCCTCCAGCCAGCCATCCATCCAGCCATCCATCGATCTAGCCATCCATTCAGCCATCCATCCATCCATTACTCCAGCCAGCCATCCACCCAGCCTTCCATCCATCCAGCCATCCGTCCAGCCATCCATTAATCCATCCATTCCTCCAGCCAGCAATCCATCCAGCCATCCATCCAGCCATCCATCCAGCCACCCATCCATCCCTCCAGCAAGCCATCCATCCAGACATCCATCCATCCAGCCATCCATCCAGCCATCCATCCATCCATCCATCCCTCCAGCCAGCCATCCATCCAGCCATCCATACATCCAGCCATCTCTCCAGACAGCCATCCATCCGGAAATCCATCCATCCAGCCATCCATCCAGCCACCCATGCATCCATCCATCCCTCCAGCCAGCCATCCATCCAGCCATCCATCTATCCAGCCATCCATCCAGCCATCGATTCATCCATCCCTCCAGCCAGCCTTCCATCCATCCCTCCAGCCAGCCAGCCATCCATCCATCCATCCATCCATCCATCCATCCATCCATCCATCCATCCATCCATCCAGCCAGCCATCCATCCAGCCATCCATCCAGCCATCCATCCATCCATCCATCCATCCAGCCATCCATCCATTCATCCATCCATCCATCCAGCCATCCATCCAGCCATCCATCCATACATCCAGCCAACCAGTCATCCATCCATCCAGCCAGCCATCAAGACATCCAGCCATCCATCCAGCCATCCATCCAGCCATCGATCCATCCTTCCATCCCTCCAGCCAGCCATCCATCCAGCCATCAATCCAACTAGCCATCCATCCAACCATACACGCATCCATCACTCCAGCCAGCCATCCATCCAGCCATCTATCCATCCAGCCATCCATACAGCCATCCATCCATCCATCCATCCTTCCCTCCAGCCAGCCATCCATCCAGCCATCCATCCATACATCCCTCCAGCTAATCGTCCATCCAGCCATCCATCCATCCAGCCATCCATCCAGCCATCCATCCATCGATCCATCTCTCCAGCCAGCCATCCATCCAGCCATTCCTCCATCCAGACATCCATCCAGCCATCCATCCATCCCTCCAGCCAGCCATCCATCCAGCCATCCCTCCATCCATCCGTCCATCCATCCATCCAGCCATCCATCCAGCCATCCATCCATCCAGACTTCCAGCCATCCAGCCATCCATCCATCCATCCATCCATCCATCCATCCATCCATCCATCCAACCATCCAGCCATCCATCCAGCCATCCATCCATTAAGCCATCCATCCAGCGAGTCATCCATCCAGCCATCCATCCATCCAGCCATCCATTCAGCCATCCATCCATCCCTCCAGCCAGCCATTCATCCAGCCATCCATCCATCCAGCCATCCATCCAGCCATCCATCCATTCATCCATCCATCCCTCCAGCAAGCCATCCATCCAGCCATCCAGCCATCAATCCAGCCAACCATCCATCCATCCATCCCTCCAGCAAGCCATCCATCCAGCCATCCCTCCATCCAGCCATCCATCCAGCCATCCATGCATTCATCCATCTCTCCATCCAGCCATCCATCCAGCCAATCATCCATCCATCCATACCTCCAATCAGCCATCCACCCATCCATCCATCAAGCCATCCATCCAGCCATCCATCCCTCCAGCCAGCCAGCCAATAAGCCATCCATCTATCCAGCCATCCATCCAGCCATCCATCCATCGCTCCAGCCAGCCATCCATCCAGCAATCCCTCCATCCAGCCATCCATCCAGCCATCCATCCATCCATCCAGCCAGCCAACCATCTAGCCATCCCTCCATCCAGCCATCCACCCATCCATCCATCCATCCAGCCAGCTATCCATCCAGCAATCCATCCATCCAGCCATCCAACCAGTCATCCATCCATCAATCCATCCCTCCAGCCAGCCATCCATCCAGCCATCCATCCAAACCAGCCATCCATTCAGCCATCCATCCATCCATTACTCCAGCCAGCCATCCACCCAGCCTTCCATCCATCCAGCCATCCGTCCTGCCATCCATTAATCCATCCATTCCTCCAGCCAGCAATCCATCCAGCCATCCATCCAGCCATCCATCCATCCCTCCAGCAAGCCATCCATCCAGACATCCATCCATCCAGCCATCCATCCAGCCATCCATCCATCCATCCATCCCTCCAGCCAGCCATCCATCCAGCCATCCATCCATCCAGCCATCTCTCCAGACAGCCATCCATCCGGAAATCCATCCATCCAGCCATCCATCCAGCCACCCATGCATCCATCCATCCCTCCAGCCAGCCATCCATCCAGCCATCTATCTATCCAGCCATCCATCCAGCCATCGATTCATCCATCCCTCCAGCCAGCCTTCCATCCATCCCTCCAGCCAGCCAGCCATCCATCCATCCATCCATCCATCCATCCATCCATCCATCCATCCATCCATCCATCCAGCCAGCCATCCATCCAGCCATCCATCCAGCCATCCATCCATCCATCCATCCATCCAGCTATCCATCCATTCATCCATCCATCCATCCAGCCATCCATCCAGCCATCCACCCATACATCCAGCCAACCAGTCATCCATCCATCCAGCCAGCCATCAAGACATCCAGCCATCCATCCAGCCATCCATCCAGCCATCCATCCATCCTTCCATCCCTCCAGCCAGCCATCCATCCAGCCATCAATCCAACTAGCCATCCATCCAACCATACACGCATCCATCACTCCAGCCAGCCATCCATCCAGCCATCTATCCATCCAGGCATCCATACAGCCATCCATCCATCCATCCATCCTTCCCTCCAGCCAGCCATCCATCCAGCCATCCATCCATACATCCCTCCAGCCAATCGTCCATCCAGCCATCCATCCATCCAGCCATCCATCCAGCCATCCATCCATCGATCCATCTCTCCAGCCAGCCATCCATCCAGCCATTCCTCCATCCAGACATCCATCAAGCCATCCATCCATCCCTCCAGCCAGCCATCCATCCAGCCATCCCTCCATCCATCCGTCCATCCATCCATCCAGCCATCCATCCAGCCATCCATCCATCCAGACTTCCAGCCATCCAGCCATCCATCCATCCATCCATCCATCCATCCATCCATCCATCCATCCATCCAACCATCCAGCCATCCATCCAGCCATCCATCCATTAAGCCATCCATCCAGCGAGTCATCCATCCAGCCATCCATCCATCCAGCCATCCATTCAGCCATCCATCCATCCCTCCAGCCAGCCATTCATCCAGCCACCCATCCATCCAGCCATCCATCCAGCCATCCATCCATTCATCCATCCATCCCTCCAGCAAGCCATCCATCCAGCCATCCAGCCATCCAGCCATCAATCCAGCCAACCATCCATCCATCCATCCCTCCAGCAAGCCATCCATCCAGCCACCCCTCCATCCAGCCATCCATCCAGCCATCCATGCATTCATCCATCTCTCCATCCAGCCATCCATCCAGCCAATCATCCATCCATCCATACCTCCAATCAGCCATCCACCCATCCATCCATCAAGCCATCCATCCAGCCATCCATCCCTCCAGCCAGCCAGCCAATAAGCCATACATCCATCCAGCCAGCCATCCAGCCATCCATCCATCGCTCCAGCCAGCCATCCATCCAGCAATCCCTCCATCCAGCCATCCATCCAGCCATCCATCCATCCATCCATCCAGCCAGCCAACCATCCAGCCATCCCTCCATCCAGCCATCCACCCATCCATCCATCCCTCCAGCCAGCTATCCATCCAGCAATCCATCCATCCAGCCATCCAACCAGTCATCCATCCATCAATCCATCCCTCCAGCCAGCCATCCATCCAGCCATCCATCCAAACCAGCCGTCCATCCAGCCATCCATCCATCCATGCATCCCTCCAGCCAGCCATCCATCCAGCCATCCATTCATCCATCCCTCCCTCTAGCCAGCCAACCATCCATCCATCCCTCCAGCCAGCCATCCATCCAGCCACCCATCCATCCAGCCATCCATCCAGCCATCCATCCATCAATCCATCCCTCCAGCCAGCCATCCATCCAGCCATCCATCCATCCAGCCGTCCATCCAGCCATCCATCCATCCAGCCATCCATCCATCCAGACTTCCAGCCATCCAGCCATCCATCCATCCAGCCATCCATCCATCCATCCATCCATCCATCCATCCAACCATCCAGCCATCCATCCAGCCATCCATCCTTTAAGCCATCCATCCATCGAGTCATCCATCCAGCCATCCATCCATCCAGCCATCCATACAGCCATCCATCCATCCATCCATCCTTCCCTCCAGCCAGCCATCCATCCAGCCATCCATCCATACATCCCTCCAGCCAATCGTCCATCCAGCCAGCCATCCATCCAGTCATCAATCCAGCCATCCATCCATCGATCCATCTCTCCAGCCAGCCATCCATCCAGCCATTCCTCCATCCAGACATCCATCCAGCCATCCATCCATCCCTCCAGCCAGCCATCCATCCAGCCATCCCTCCATCCATCCGTCCATCCATCCAGCCATCCATCCAGCCATCCATCCATCCAGACTTCCAGCCATCCAGCCATCCATCCATCCAGCCATCCATCCATCCATCCATCCATCCATCCATCCAACCATCCAGCCATCCATCCAGCCATCCATCCATTAAGCCATCCATCCAGCGAGTCATCCATCCAGCCATCCATCCATCCAGCCATCCATTCAGCCATCCATCCATCCCTCCAGCCAGCCATTCATCCTGCCATCCATCCATCCAGCCATCCATCCAGCCATCCATCCATCCATCCATCCATTCCTCCAGCAAGCCATCCATCCAGCCATCCAGCCATCCAGCCATCAATCCAGCCAACCATCCATCCATCCATCCCTCCAGCAAGCCAGCCATCCAGCCATCCCTCCATCCAGCCATCCATCCAGCCATCCATCCATCAATCCATCCCTCCAGCCAGCCATCCATCCAGCCATCCATCCATCCAGCCGTCCATCTAACCATCCATCCATCCATCCATCCATCCCTCCATCCATCCATTCCTCCAGCCAGCCATCCATCCAGCCATCCATTCATCCAGTCAGCCTTCCAGCCATCCATCCATCCATTCCTCCAGCCAGCCATCCATCCAGCCATCCATCCATCCAGCCATCTCTCCAGACAGCCATCCATCCGGAAATCCATCCATCCAGCCATCCATCCAGCCACCCATGCATCCATCCATCCCTCCAGCCAGCCATCCATCCAGCCATCCATCTATCCAGCCATCCATCCAGCCATCCATCCATCCATCCCTCCAGCCAGCCTTCCATCCATCCCTCCAGCCAGCCAGCCATCCATCCATCCATCCATCCATCCATCCATCCATCCATCCATCCATCCATCCATCCATCCATCCATCCATCCATCCAGCCATCCATCCAGCCACCCTTCCATCCATCCATCCCTCCAGCCAGCCATCCATCCAGCCATCCATCTAACCAGCCATCCATCCAGCCATCCATCCATCCATCCCTCCAGCCAGCCTTCCATCCATCCCTCCAGCCAGCCATCCATCCATCCATCCATCCATCCATCCATCCATCCATCCATCCATCCATCCAGCCATCCATCCAGCCATCCATCCAGCCATCCATCCAACCATCCATCCAGCCATCCATCCATCCATCCATCCATCCAACCATCCATCCAGCCATCCATCCATACATCCAGCCAACCAGTCATCCATCCATCCAGCCAGCCATCCATACATCCAGCCATCCATCCAGCCATCCATCCAGCCATCCATCCATCCTTCCATCCCTCCAGCCAGCCATCCATCCAGCCATCAATCCAACTAGCCATCCATCCAACCATCCACGCATCCATCACTCCAGCCAGCCATCCATCCAGCCATCCATCCATCCAGCCATCTCTCCAGGCAGCCATCCATCCGGAAATACATCCATCCAGCCATCCATCCAGCCACCCATGCATCCATCCATCCCTCCAGCCAGCCATCCATCCAGCCATCCATCTATCCAGCCATCCATCCAGCCATCCATCCATCCATCCCTCCAGCCAGCCTTCCATCCATCGCTCCAGCCATCCATCCATCCATCCATCCATCCATCCATCCATCCATCCATCCATCCATCCATCCATCCAGCCATCCATCCAGCCATCCATCCAGCCATCCATCCATCCATCCATCCAGCCATCCATCCATTCATCCATCCATCCATCCAGCCATCCATCCAGCCATCCATCCATACATCCAGCCAACCAGTCATCCATCCATCCAGCCAGCCGTCAAGACATCGAGCCATCCATCCAGCCATCCATCCAGCCATCCATCCATCCTTCCATCCCTCCAGCCAGCCATCCATCCAGCCATCAATCCAACTAGCCATCCATCCAACCATCCACGCATCCATCACTCCAGCCAGCCATCCATCCAGCCATCTTTCCATCCAGCCATCCATACAGCCATCCATCCATCCATCCATCCTTCCCTCCAGCCAGCCATCCATCCAGCCATCCACCCATACATCCCTCCAGCCAATCGTCCGTCCAGGCATCCATCCATCCAGCCATCCATCCAGCCATCCATCCATCGATCCATCTCTCCAGCCAGCCATCCATCCAGCCATTCCTCCATCCAGACATCCATCCAGCCATACATCCATCCCTCCAGCCAGCCATCCATCCAGCCATCCCTCCATCCATCCGTCCATCCATCCAGCCATCCATCCAGCCATCCATCCATCCAGACTTCCAGCCATCCAGCCATCCATCCATCCAGCCATCCATCCATGCATCCATCCATCCAACCATCCAGCCATCCATCCAGCCATCCATCCATTAAGCCATCCATCCAGCGAGTCATCCATCCAGCCATCCATCCATCCAGCCATCCATTCAGCCATCCATCCATCCCTCCAGCCAGCCATTCATCCAGCCATCCATCCATCCAGCCATCCATCCAGCCATCCATCCATTCATCCATCCATCCCTCCAGCAAGCCATCCATCCAGCCATCCAGCTATCCAGCCATCAATCCAGCCAACCATCCATCCATCCATCCCTCCAGCAAGCCATCCATCCAGCCATCCCTCCATCCAGCCATCCATCCAGCCATCCATGCATTCATCCATCTCTCCATCCAGCCATCCATCCAGCCAATCATCCATCCATCCATACCTCCAATCAGCCATCCACCCATCCATCCATCAAGCCATCCATCCAGCCATCCATCCCTCCAGCCAGCCAGCCAATAAGCCATCCATCCATCCAGCCATCCATCCAGCCATCCATCCATCGCTCCAGCCAGCCATCCATCCAGCAATCCCTCCATCCAGCCATCCATCCAGCCATCCATCCATCCATCCATCCAGCCAGCCAACCATCCAGCCATCCTTCCATCCAGCCATCCACCCATCCATCCATCCCTCCAGCCAGCTATCCATCCAGCAATCCATCCATCCAGCCATCCAACCAGTCATCCATCCATCAATCCATCCCTCCAGCCAGCCATCCATCCAGCCATCCATCCAAACCAGCCGTCCATCCAGCCATCCATCCATCCATGCATCCCTCCAGCCAGCCATCCATCCAGCCATCCATTCATCCATCCCTCCCTCTAGCCAGCCAACCATCCAGACATCCCTCCATCCAGCCATCCATCCATCCATCCCTCCAGCCAGCCATCCATCCAGCCATCCATCCATCCAGCCATCCATCCAGCCATCCATCCATCAATCCATCCCTCCAGCCAGCCATCCATCCAGCCATCCATCCATCCAGCCGTCCATCCAGCCATCCATCCATCCAGCCATCCATCCATCCAGACTTCCAGCCATCCAGCCATCCATCCATCCAGCCATCCATCCATCCATCCATCCATCCATCCATCCAACCATCCAGCCATCCATCCAGCCATCCATCCTTTAAGCCATCCATCCAGCGAGTCATCCATCCAGCCATCCATCCATCCAGCCATCCATACAGCCATCCATCCATCCATCCATCCTTCCCTCCAGCCAGCCATCCATCCAGCCATCCATCCATACATCCCTCCAGCCAATCGTCCATCCAGCCAGCCATCCATCCAGTCATCCATCCAGCCATCCATCCATCGATCCATCTCTCCAGCCAGCCACCCATCCAGCCATTCCTCCATCCAGACATCCATCCAGCCATCCATCCATCCCTCCAGCCAGCCATCCATCCAGCCATCCCTCCATCCATCCGTCCATCCATCCAGCCATCCATCCAGCCATCCATCCATCCAGACTTCCAGCCATCCAGCCGTCCATCCATCCAGCCATCCATCCATCCATCCATCCATCCATCCATCCAACCATCCAGCCATCCATCCAGCCATCCATCCATTAAGCCATCCATCCAGCGAGTCATCCATCCAGCCATCCATCCATCCAGCCATCCATTCAGCCATCCATCCATCCCTCCAGCCAGCCATTCATCCTGCCATCCATCCATCCAGCCATCCATCCAGCCATCCATCCATCCATCCATCCATTCCTCCAGCCATCCATCCATCCATCCATCCATCCAACCATCCATCCAGCCATCCATCCATACATCCAGCCAACCAGTCATCCATCCATCCAGCCAGCCATCCAGACATCCAGCCATCCATCCAGCCATCCATCCAGCCATCCATCCATCCTTCCATCCCTCCAGCCAGCCATCCATCCAGCCATCAATCCAACTAGCCATCCATCCAACCATCCACGCATCCATCACTCCAGCCAGCCATCCATCCAGCCATCCATCCATCCAGCCATCTCTCCAGGCAGCCATCCATCCGGAAATACATCCATCCAGCCATCCATCCAGCCACCCATGCATCCATCCATCCCTCCAGCCAGCCATCCATCCAGCCATCCATCTATCCAGCCATCCATCCAGCCATCCATCCATCCATCCCTCCAGCCAGCCTTCCATCCATCGCTCCAGCCATCCATCCATCCATCCATCCATCCATCCATCCATCCATCCATCCATCCATCCATCCATCCATCCAGCCATCCATCCAGCCATCCATCCAGCCATCCATCCATCCATCCATCCAGCCATCCATCCATTCATCCATCCACCCATCCAGCCATCCATCCAGCCATCCATCCATACATCCAGCCAACCAGTCATCCATCCATCCAGCCAGCCGTCAAGACATCGAGCCATCCATCCAGCCATCCATCCAGCCATCCATCCATCCTTCCATCCCTCCAGCCAGCCATCCATCCAGCCATCAATCCAACTAGCCATCCATCCAACCATCCACGCATCCATCACTCCAGCCAGCCATCCATCCAGCCATCTTTCCATCCAGCCATCCATACAGCCATCCATCCATCCATCCATCCTTCCCTCCAGCCAGCCATCCATCCAGCCATCCACCCATACATCCCTCCAGCCAATCGTCCGTCCAGGCATCCATCCATCCAGCCATCCATCCAGCCATCCATCCATCGATCCATCTCTCCAGCCAGCCATCCATCCAGCCATTCCTCCATCCAGACATCCATCCAGCCATACATCCATCCCTCCAGCCAGCCATCCATCCAGCCATCCCTCCATCCATCCGTCCATCCATCCAGCCATCCATCCAGCCATCCATCCATCCAGACTTCCAGCCATCCAGCCATCCATCCATCCAGCCATCCATCCATGCATCCATCCATCCAACCATCCAGCCATCCATCCAGCCATCCATCCATTAAGCCATCCATCCAGCGAGTCATCCATCCAGCCATCCATCCATCCAGCCATCCATTCAGCCATCCATCCATCCCTCCAGCCAGCCATTCATCCAGCCATCCATCCATCCAGCCATCCATCCAGCCATCCATCCATTCATCCATCCATCCCTCCAGCAAGCCATCCATCCAGCCATCTAGCTATCCAGCCATCAATCCAGCCAACCATCCATCCATCCATCCCTCCAGCAAGCCATCCATCCAGCCATCCCTCCATCCAGCCATCCATCCAGCCATCCATGCATTCATCCATCTCTCCATCCAGCCATCCATCCAGCCAATCATCCATCCATCCATACCTCCAATCAGCCATCCACCCATCCATCCATCAAGCCATCCATCCAGCCATCCATCCCTCCAGACAGCCAGCCAATAAGCCATCCATCCATCCAGCCATCCATCCAGCCATCCATCCATCGCTCCAGCCAGCCATCCATCCAGCAATCCCTCCATCCAGCCATCCATCCAGCCATCCATCCATCCATCCATCCAGCCAGCCAACCATCCAGCCATCCTTCCATCCAGCCATCCACCCATCCATCCATCCCTCCAGCCAGCTATCCATCCAGCAATCCATCCATCCAGCCATCCAACCAGTCATCCATCCATCAAACCATCCCTCCAGCCAGCCATCCATCCAGCCATCCATCCAAACCAGCCGTCCATCCAGCCATCCATCCATCCATGCATCCCTCCAGCCAGCCATCCATCCAGCCATCCATTCATCCATCCCTCCCTCTAGCCAGCCAACCATCCAGACATCCCTCCATCCAGCCATCCATCCATCCATCCCTCCAGCCAGCCATCCATCCAGCCATCCATCCATCCAGCCATCCATCCAGCCATCCATCCATCAATCCATCCCTCCAGCCAGCCATCCATCCAGCCATCCATCCATCCAGCCGTCCATCCAGCCATCCATCCATCCAGCCATCCATCCATCCAGACTTCCAGCCATCCAGCCATCCATCCATCCAGCCATCCATCCATCCATCCATCCATCCATCCATCCAACCATCCAGCCATCCATCCAGCCATCCATCCTTTAAGCCATCCATCCAGCGAGTCATCCATCCAGCCATCCATCCATCCAGCCATCCATACAGCCATCCATCCATCCATCCATCCTTCCCTCCAGCCAGCCATCCATCCAGCCATCCATCCATACATCCCTCCAGCCAATCGTCCATCCAGCCAGCCATCCATCCAGTCATCCATCCAGCCATCCATCCATCGATCCATCTCTCCAGCCAGCCACCCATCCAGCCATTCCTCCATCCAGACATCCATCCAGCCATCCATCCATCCCTCCAGCCAGCCATCCATCCAGCCATCCCTCCATCCATCCGTCCATCCATCCAGCCATCCATCCAGCCATCCATCCATCCAGACTTCCAGCCATCCAGCCATCCATCCATCCAGCCATCCATCCATCCATCCATCCATCCATCCATCCAACCATCCAGCCATCCATCCAGCCATCCATCCATTAAGCCATCCATCCAGCGAGTCATCCATCCAGCCATCCATCCATCCAGCCATCCATTCAGCCATCCATCCATCCCTCTAGCCAGCCATTCATCCTGCCATCCATCCATCCAGCCATCCATCCAGCCATCCATCCATCCATCCATCCATTCCTCCAGCAAGCCATCCATCCAGCCATCCAGCCATCCAGCCATCAATCCAGCCAACCATCCATCCATCCATCCCTCCAGCAAGCCAGCCATCCAGCCATCCCTCCATCCAGCCATCCATCCAGCCATCCATCCATCAATCCATCCCTCCAGCCAGCCATCCATCCAGCCATCCATCCATCCAGCCGTCCATCTAACCATCCATCCATCCATCCATCCATCCCTCCATCCATCCATTCCTCCAGCCAGCCATCCATCCAGCCATCCATTCATCCAGTCATCCTTCCAGCCATCCATCCATCCATTCCTCCAGCCAGCCATCCATCCAGCCATCCATCCATCCAGCCATCTCTCCAGACAGCCATCCATCCGGAAATCCATCCATCCAGCCATCCATCCAGCCACCCATGCATCCATCCATCCCTCCAGCCAGCCATCCATCCAGCCATCCATCTATCCAGCCATCCATCCAGCCATCCATCCATCCATCCCACCAGCCAGCCTTCCATCCATCCCTCCAGCCAGCCAGCCATCCATCCATCCATCCATCCATCCATCCATCCATCCATCCATCCATCCATCCATCCATCCATCCATCCATCCATCCAGCCATCCATCCAGCCACCCTTCCATCCATCCATCCCTCCAGCCAGCCATCCATCCAGCCATCCATCTAACCAGCCATCCATCCAGCCATCCATCCATCCATCCCTCCAGCCAGCCTTCCATCCATCCCTCCAGCCAGCCATCCATCCATCCATCCATCCATCCATCCATCCATCCATCCATCCATCCAGCCATCCATCCAGCCATCCATCCAGCCATCCATCCATCCATCCATCCAGTCATCCATCCATCCATCCATCCATCCAACCATCCATCCAGCCATCCATCCATACATCCAGCCAACCAGTCATCCATCCATCCAGCCAGCCATCCAGACATCCAGCCATCCATCCAGCCATCCATCCAGCCATCCATCCATCCTTCCATCCCTCCAGCCAGCCATCCATCCAGCCATCAATCCAACTAGCCATCCATCCAACCATCCACGCATCCATCACTCCAGCCAGCCATCCATCCAGCCATCCATCCATCCAGCCATCTCTCCAGGCAGCCATCCATCCGGAAATCCATCCATCCAGCCATCCATCCAGCCACCCATGCATCCATCCATCCCTCCAGCCAGCCATCCATCCAGCCATCCATCTATCCAGCCATCCATCCAGCCATCCATCCATCCATCCCTCCAGCCAGCCTTCCATCCATCGCTCCAGCCATCCATCCATCCATCCATCCATCCATCCATCCATCCATCCATCCATCCATCCATCCATCCATCCATCCATCCATCCAGCCATCCATCCAGCCATCCATCCAGCCATCCATCCATCCATCCATCCAGCCATCCATCCATTCATCCATCCATCCATCCAGCCATCCATCCAGCCATCCATCCATACATCCAGCCAACCAGTCATCCATCCATCCAGCCAGCCGTCAAGACATCGAGCCATCCATCCAGCCATCCATCCAGCCATCCATCCATCCTTCCATCCCTCCAGCCAGCCATCCATCCAGCCATCAATCCAACTAGCCATCCATCCAACCATCCACGCATCCATCACTCCAGCCAGCCATCCATCCAGCCATCTTTCCATCCAGCCATCCATACAGCCATCCATCCATCCATCCATCCTTCCCTCCAGCCAGCCATCCATCCAGCCATCCACCCATACATCCCTCCAGCCAATCGTCCGTCCAGCCATCCATCCATCCAGCCATCCATCCAGCCATCCATCCATCGATCCATCTCTCCAGCCAGCCATCCATCCAGCCATTCCTCCATCCAGACATCCATCCAGCCATACATCCATCCCTCCAGCCAGCCATCCATCCAGCCATCCCTCCATCCATCCGTCCATCCATCCAGCCATCCATCCAGCCATCCATCCATCCAGACTTCCAGCCATCCAGCCATCCATCCATCCAGCCATCCATCCATCCATCCATCCATCCATCCATCCAACCATCCAGCCATCCATCCAGCCATCCATCCATTAAGCCATCCATCCAGCGAGTCATCCATCCAGCCATCCATCTATCCAGCCATCCATTCAGCCATCCATCCATCCCTCCAGCCAGCCATTCATCCAGCCATCCATCCATCCAGCCATCCATCCAGCCATCCCTCCATTCATCCATCCATCCCTCCAGCAAGCCATCCATCCAGCCATCCAGCCATCCAGCCATCAATCCAGCCAACCATCCATCCATCCATCCCTCCAGCAAGCCATCCATCCAGCCATCCCTCCATCCAGCCATCCATCCAGCCATCCATGCATTCATCCATCTCTCCATCCAGCCATCCATCCAGCCAATCATCCATCCATCCATACCTCCAGCCAGCCATCGATCTATCCATCCAGCCATCCATCCAGCCATCCATCCCTCCAGCCAGCCAGCCATTAAGCCATCCATCCATCCAGCCATCCATCCAGCCATCCATCCATCGCTCCAGCCAGCCATCCATCCAGCAATCCCTCCATCCAGCCATCCATCCAGCCATCCATCCATCCATCCATCCAGCCAGCCAACCATCCAGCCATCCCTCCATCCAGCCATCCACGCATCCATCCATCCCTCCAGTCAGCCATCCATCCAGCAATCCATCCATCCAGCCATCCAACCAGTCATCCATCCATCAACCCATCCCTCCAGCCAGCCATCCATCCAGCCATCCATCCAAACCAGCCGTCCATCCAGCCATCCATCCATCCATGCATCCCTCCAGCCAGCCATCCATCCAGCCATCCATTCATCCATCCCTCCCTCTAGCCAGCCAACCATCCAGCCATCCCTCCATTCAGCCATCCATCCATCCATCCCTCCAGCCAGCCATCCATCCAGCCATCCATCCATCCAGCCATCCATCCAGCCATCCATCCATCAATCCATCCCTCCAGCCAGCCATCCATCCAGCCATCCATCCATCCAGCCGTCCATCCAGCCATCCTTCCATCCCTCCAGCCAGCCATCCATCCAGCCATCCCTCCATCCCTCCATCCAGCCATCCATCCATCCCTCCAGCCAGCCATCTATCCAGCCATCCATCCATCCAGCCATCCATCCAGCCATCCATCCATCAATCCATCCCTTCAGCCAGCCATCCATCCAGCCATCCATCCATCCAGCCGTCCATCCACCATCCATCCATCCATCCATCCCCCCAGCCAGCTATTCATCCAGCCATCCATCCATCCAGCCATCCATTCAGCCATCCATCCAGCCATCCATCCATCCAGCCATCAATCCAGCCATCCATCCATCCATTCCTCCAGCCAGCCATCCATCCAGCCATCCATTCATCCAGTCATCCTTCCAGCCATCCTTCCATCCATCCGTCCAGCCAGCCATCCATCCAGCCATCCATCCATCCAGCCATCTCTCCAGACAGCCATCCATCCGGAAATCCATCCATCCAGCCATCCATCCAGCCACCCATGCATCCATCCATCCCTCCAGCCAGCCATCCATCCAGCCATCCATCTATCCAGCCACCCATCCAGCCATCCATCCATCCATCCCTCCAGCCAGCCTTCCATCCATCCCTCCAGCTAGCCAGCCATCCATCCATCCATCCATCCATCCATCCATCCATCCATCCATCCATCCATCCATCCATTCATCCATCCATCCATCCATCCATCCATCCATCCATCCAGCCATCCATCCAGCCACCCATCCATCCATCCATCCCTCCAGCCAGCCATCCATCCAGCCATCCATCTAACCAGCCATCCATCCTGCCATCCATCCATCCATCCCTCCAGCCAGCCTTCCATCCATCCCTCCAGCCAGCCATCCATCCATCCATCCATCCATCCATCCATCCATCCATCCATCCATCCATCCAGCCATCCATCCAGCCATCCATCCAGCCATCCATCCATCCATCCATCCAGCCATCCATCCATCCATCCATCCATCCAACCATCCATCCAGCCATCCATCCATACATCCAGCCAACCAGTCATCCATCCATCCAGCCAACCATCCAGACATCCAGCCATCCATCCAGACATCCATCCAGCCATCCATCCATCCTTCCATCACTCCAGCCAGCCATCCATCCAGCCATCAATCCAACTAGCCATCCATCCAACCATCCACGCATCCATCACTCCAGCCAGCCATCCATCCAGCTATCCATCCATCCAGCCATCCATACAGCCATCCTTCCATCCATCCATCCATCCCTCCAGCCAGCCATCCATCCAGCCATCCATCCATCCATCCCTCCAGCCATTCGTCCATCCAGCAATCCATCCATCCAGCCATCCATCCAGCCATCCATCCATCCATCCATCCCTCCAGCCAGCCATCCATCCAGCCATTCCTCCATCCAGACATCCATCCAGACAGCCATCCATCCTTCCATCCAGCCATCCATCCAGCCATCCCTCCATCCATCCGTCCATCCATCCAGCCATCCATCCAGCCATCCATCCAGACTTCCAGCCATCCAGCCATCCATCCACCAGCCATCCATCCATCCAGCCATCCATCCATCCAACCATCCAGCCATCCATCCAGCCATCCATCCATTATGCCATCCATCCAGCCATCCATCCATCCCGCCAGCGAGCCATCCATCCAGCCATCCATCCATCCAGCCATCCATCCAGCCATCCATCCATCCATCCATCCCTCCAGCCAGCCATCCATCCAGCCATCCCTCCATCCAGGCATCCATCCAGCCATCCATCCATCAACCCATCCCTCCAGCCAGCCATGATCCAGCAATTCATCCATCCAGCCGTCCATCCAGACATCCATCCATCCATCCATCCCTCCAGCCAGCCACCCATCCAGCCATACATCCATCCAGCCATCCATCCAGCCATCCATCCATCCATCCATTCCTCCAGCCAGCCATCCATCCAACCATCAATCCATCCAGCCATCCATCCAGCCATCCATCCATCCCTCCAGCCAGCCATCCATCCAGCCATCCATCCATCCAGCTAGCCATCCATCCATTCCTCCAGCCAGCCATCCATCCAGCCATCCGTCCATCCATCCATCCATCCAGCAATCCATCCAGCCATCCATCCATCCATTCTTCCCTCCAGCCAGTCATCCATCCAGCCATTCATCCATCCAGCCATCCATCCAGCCATCCTTCCATCCATCCCTCCAGCCAGCCTTTAATCCAGCCATCCATCCATTAAGCCATCCATCCAGCCATCCATCCATCCATCCATCCCTCTAGCCAGCCATTCATCCAGCCATTCCTCCATCCAGCCATCAATCCAGCCATCCATCCATCCATCCATCTCTCCAGCCAGCCATACATCCAGCCATCCATCCATTCAGCCATTCATCCAGCCGGCTGGCTGGCTGGAGGGATGGATTGATGGCTGGATGGATGTCTGGATGGAGGAATGGCTGGATGGATGGCTGGCTGGAGGGATGGATGGATGGATGGATGGCTGGATGGATGGCTGGATGGATGGATGGCTGGATGGACGATTGGCTGGAGGGATGGATGGATGGATGGCTGGATGGATGGCTGGCTGGAGGGATGGATGGATGGATGGAAGGATGGCTGTATGGATGGCTGGATGGATGGATGGCTGGATGGATGGCTGGCTGGAGTGATGGATGCGTGGATGGTTGGATGGATGGCTAGTTGGATTAATGGCTGGATGGATGGCTGGCTGGAGGGATGGAAGAATGGATGGATGGCTGGATGGATGGCTGGATGGATGGCTGGATGTCTGGATGGCTGGCTGGATGGATGGATGACTGGTTGGCTGGCTGGATGGATGGATGGATGGATGGATGGATGGATGGATGGCTGGATGGATGGCTGGATGGAGGGATTGCTGGATGGATGGCTGGCTGGAGGGATGGCTGGCTGGCTGGATGGCTGGATGGATGGATGGCTTAATGGCTGGCTGGCTGGAGGGATGGATGGCTGGATGGATGGCTGGATGGATGGATGGATGGCTGGCTGGAGGTATGGATGGATGGATGATTGGCTGGATGGATGGCTGGATGGAGAGATGGATGAATGGATGGATGGCTGGATGGATTGATGGCTGGATGGCTGGATGGCTGGATGGATGGCTTGCTGGAGGGATGTATGGATGGATGGATGGATGGCTGGATGGATGGTTGGATGGATGGATGGCTGGATGAATGGCTGGCTGGAGGGATGGATGGATGGCTGGATGGATGGCTGGATGGATGGATGGCTGGATGGATGACTCGCTGGCGGGATGGATGGATGGATGGATGGCTTAATGGATGGATGGCTGGATGGATAGCTGGATGGTTGGATGGATGGGTGGCTGGATGGATGGATGGCTGGATGGCTGGAAGTCTGGATGGATGGATGGCTGGATGGAAGGCTGGATGGATGGACGGATGGATGGAGGGATGGCTGGATGGATGGCTGGCTGGAGGGATGGATTGATGGCTGGATGGATGTCTGGATGGAGGAATGGCTGGATGGATGGCTGGCTGGAGGGATGGATGGATGGATGGATGGCTGGATGGATGGCTGGATGGATGGATGTCTGGATGGACGATTGGCTGGAGGGATGGATGGATGGATGGCTGGATGGATGGCTGGCTGGAGGGATGGATGGATGGATGGCTGTATGGATGGCTGGATGGATGGCTGGATGGATGGCTGGCTGGAGTGATGGATGGGTGGATGTTTGGATCGGTGGCTAGTTGGATTAATGGCTGGATGGATGGCAGGCTGGAGGGATGGAAGGATGGATGGATGGCTGGATGGATGGCTGGATGGATGGCTGGATGTCTGGATGGCTGGCTGGATGGATGGATGAATGGTTGGCTGGATGTATGGATGGATGGCTGGATGGATGGCTGGATGGATGGATGGATGGATGGATGGATGGATGGATGGCTGGATGGATGGATGGATGGATGGCTGCATGGATGGATGGATGGATGGATGGCTGTATGGATGGCTGGATGGATGGCTGGATGGATGGCTGGCTGGAGTGATGGATGGGTGGATGTTTGGATCGGTGGCTAGTTGGATTAATGGCTGGATGGATGGCAGGCTGGAGGGATGGAAGGATGGATGGATGGCTGGATGGATGGCTGGATGGATGGCTGGATGTCTGGATGGCTGGCTGGATGGATGGATGAATGGTTGGCTGGATGTATGGATGGATGGCTGGATGGATGGCTGGATGGATGGATGGCTGGATGGATGGATGGATGGATGGATGGATGGATGGATGGCTGGCTGGAGGGATGGATGGATGGATGGGTGGCTGGATGGATGGCTGGATGGATGGATTTCCGGATGGATGGCTGTCTGGAGGGATGGCTGGATGGATGGATGGCTGGATGGATGGCTGGCAGGAGGAATGGATGGATGGATGGATGGCTGGATGGATGGCTGGATGGATGGATGTCTGGATGGATGGCTTGCTGGAGGGATGGATGGATGGATGGGTGGCTGCATGGATGGCTGGATGGATGGCTGGATGGATTGCTGGCTGGAGGAATGGATGGATTAATGGATGGCTGGACGGATGGCTGGATGGATGGAAGGCTGGATGGATGGCTGGCTGGAGGGATGGATGGATGGATGGCTGAATGGATGGCTAGATCGATGGATGGATGGATGGATGGCTGGCTGGAGGGATGGAGTCATGGATGGATGGCTGGATGGATGGCTGGATGGAAGGATGACTGGATGCATGGCTGGCTGGAGGGATGGATTGAATGATGGATGGCTGGATGGCTGGCTGGATGGATGGCTGGCTGGAGCGATGGATGGATGGATGGATGGCAGGATGGATGGCTGGAAGGATGGATGGCTGGATGGATGGCTGGCTGGAGGGATGGATGGATGGATGGATGGCTGGATGGATGGTTGGACGAATGGATGGCTGGATGGACGGCTGGCTGGAGGGATGGATGGATGGAGGGATGGATGGATGGATGGATGGCTGAATGGATGGCTAGATCGATGGATGGCTGTAGGAATGGATGGATGGATGGCTGGATGGATGGCTGGATGGATTGATGGCTGGATGGATGGCTGAATGGATGACTGGATGGATGGATGGCTGGGTGGATAGCTGGCTGGAGGGATGGATGGATGGATGGCTGGATGGATGGCTGGATGGATGGATGGCTGGATGGATGGCTGCCTGGAGGGATGGCTGGATGGATGGATGGCTGGATGGATGGCTGGATGGATAGCTGGCTGGAAAGATGGATGGATGGATGGATGGTCCGATGGACGGCTGGATGGATGGATGGCTGGATGGATGGCTGGCTGGAGGAATGGATTGATGGATGGATGGCTGGATGGATGGCTGGATGGATGGATGGCTGGATGGATGGCTGGCTGGAGGGATGGATGGATGGATGGATGGCTGGATGGAGGGATGGCTGGATGTAGGGTTGGCTGGATGGTTGGCTGGCTGGAGGGATGGGTGGATGGATGGATGGCTGGATGGATGGTTGGCTGGAGGGATGGATGGATGGCTGGATGGACGGCTGGATGGATGGATGGCTGGATGGATGGCTGGCTGGAGGGATGGATTGATGTTTCGATGGCTGGATGGATGGATGGCTGGATGGATGGCTGGCTGGACGGATGGATGGATGGATGGCTGGATGGAGGGATGGCTGGATGGTTGGCTGGCTGGAGGGATGGATGGATGGATGGATGGCTGGATGGATGGCTGGCTGGAGAGATGCATGGATGGATGGATGGCTGGATGGACGGATGGTTCGGATGGATTGCTGGATGGATGGCTGGCTGGAGGGATGGATTGATGGATGGATGGCTGGATGGATGGCTGGATGGATGGATGGATGGATGGATGGCTGGCTGGAGGGATGGATGGATGGATGGATGGCTGGACGGAGGGATGGCTGGATGGTTGGCTGGCTGGATGGATGGATGGATGGATGGATGGTTGGATGGATGGCTGGATGGAGGGATGGCTGGATGGATGGCTGGCTGGAGGGATGGATGGATGGCTGGATGGATGGCTGGATGGATGGATGGCTTAATGGCTGGCTGGTTGGAGGGATGGATGGATGGATGGATGGCTGGATGAATGGCTGAATGGATGGATGGCTGGATGTATGGCTGGCTGGAGAGATGGATGGATGGATGGATGGCTGGATGGATGGCTGGATGGAGGGATGGATTGAATGATGGATGGCTGGATGGCTGGCTGGATGGATGGCTGGCTGGAGCGATGGATGGATGGATGGATGGCAGGATGGATGGCTGGAAGGATGGATGGCTGGATGGATGGCTGGCTGGAGGGATGGATGGATGGATGGATGGCTGGATGGATGGTTGGACGAATGGATGGCTGGATGGACGGCTGGCTGGAGGGATGGATGGATGGAGGGATGGATGGATGGATGGATGGCTGAATGGATGGCTAGATCGATGGATGGCTGTAGGAATGGATGGATGGATGGCTGGATGGATGGCTGGATGGATTGATGGCTGGATGGATGGCTGAATGGATGACTGGATGGATGGATGGCTGGGTGGATAGCTGGCTGGAGGGATGGATGGATGGATGGCTGGATGGATGGCTGGATGGATGGATGGCTGGATGGATGGCTGCCTGGAGGGATGGCTGGATGGATGGATGGCTGGATGGATGGCTGGATGGATAGCTGGCTGGAAAGATGGATGGATGGTCCGATGGACGGCTGGATGGATGGATGGCTGGATGGATGGCTGGCTGGAGGAATGGATTGATGGATGGATGGCTGGATGGATGGCTGGATGGATGGATGGCTGGATGGATGGCTGGCTGGAGGGATGGATGGATGGATGGATGGCTGGATGGAGGGATGGCTGGATGTAGGGTTGGCTGGATGGTTGGCTGGCTGGAGGGATGGGTGGATGGATGGATGGCTGGATGGATGGTTGGCTGGAGGGATGGATGGATGGCTGGATGGACGGCTGGATGGATGGATGGCTGGATGGATGGCTGGCTGGAGGGATGGATTGATGTTTCGATGGCTGGATGGATGGATGGCTGGATGGATGGCTGGCTGGACGGATGGATGGATGGATAGCTGGATGGAGGGATGGCTGGATGGTTGGCTGGCTGGAGGGATGGATGGATGGATGGATGGCTGGATGGATGGCTGGCTGGAGAGATGCATGGATGGATGGATGGCTGGATGGACGGATGGTTCGGATGGATTGCTGGATGGATGGCTGGCTGGAGGGATGGATTGATGGATGGATGGCTGGATGGATGGCTGGATGGATGGATGGATGGATGGATGGATGGATGGCTGGACGGAGGGATGGCTGGATGGTTGGCTGGCTGGATGGATGGATGGATGGATGGATGGTTGGATGGATGGCTGGATGGAGGGATGGCTGGATGGATGGCTGGCTGGAGGGATGGATGGATGGCTGGATGGATGGCTGGATGGATGGATGGCTTAATGGCTGGCTGGTTGGAGGGATGGATGGATGGATGGATGGCTGGATGAATGGCTGAATGGATGGATGGCTGGATGTATGGCTGGCTGGAGAGATGGATGGATGGATGGATGGCTGGATGGATGGCTGGATGGAGGAATGGCTGGATGAATGGATGGCTAGAGGGATGGATGGATGGATGGATGGCTGGATGGATGGCTTAATGGATGGATGGCTGGATTAAAGGCTGGCTGGAGGGAAGGATGGAAGGATGGCTGGATGGATGGCTGGATGGATGAATGGCTGGATGGATGACTGGCTGGAGGGAAGAATGGATGGATGGATGGCTGGATGGATTGCTGGATGGATGGATGGATGGACGGATGGCTGGATGGATGGCTGGCTGGAGGAATGGATGGATGGCTGGCTGGATGGATGGATGGCTGGATGGATGGCTGGCTGGAGGGATGGATGGATGGCTGGATGGATGGCTGGATGGATTGATGGTTGGATGGATGGCTGGCTGGAGGAATGGATGGATGGATGGATGGCTGGATGGACGGCTGGATGGATGTATGGCTGGATGGATGGCTGGCTGGAGGGATGGATGGATGGATGGATGGCTGGATGGACGGCTGGATGGATGGATGGCTGGATCATGGCTGGCTGGAGGGATGGATTGATGGATGGATGGCTGGATGGATGCCTGGATGGAGGGGTGGCTGGATGGATGGCTGGCTGGAGGGATGGATGGATGGATGGATGGCTGGATGGATGGCTGGATGGATGGATGGCTGGATGGATGGCTCGCTGGCGGGATGGATGGATGGATGGATGGCTGGATGGATGGCTTAATGGATGGATGGCTGGATGGATGGCTGGATGGTTGGATGGATGGATGGCTGGATGGTTGGATGGATGGATGGCTGGATGGATGGATGGCTGGTGGATGGATGGCTGGATGGCTGGAAGTCTGGATGGATGGCTGGATGGATGGCTGGATGGATGGACGGATGGATGGAGGGATGGCTGGATGGATCGCTGGATGGAAGGATGGATGGCTGTCTGGATGGATGTCTGGATGGAGGAATGGCTGGATGGATGGCTGGCTGGAGGGATGGATGGATGGATGGATGGCTGGATGGATGGCTGGATGGATGGATTGCTGGATGGACGAATGGCTGGAGGGATGGATGGATGGATGGCTGGATGGATGGCTGGCTGGAGGGATGGATGGAAGGATGGCTGTATGGATGGCTGGATGGATGGATGGCTAGATGGATGGCTGGCTGGAGTGATGGATGCGTGGATGGTTGGATGGATGGCTAGTTGGATTGATGGCTGGATGGATGGCTGGCTGGAGGGATGGAAGGATGGATGGATGGCTGGATGGATGTCTGGATGGATGGTTGGATGTCTGGATGGCTGGCTGGATGGATGGATGACTGGTTGGCTGGATGTATGGATGGATGGCTGGATGGATGGTTGGATGGATGGATGGATGGATGGATGGCTGGATGGATGGATGGATGGATGGCTGGATGGATGGCTGGATGGATGGCTGGATAGATGGATGGATGGATGGATGGATGGATGGATGGATGGATGGATGGATGGCTGGCTGGAGGGATGGATGGAAGGCTGGCTGGAGGGATGGATGGATGGATGGCAGGATGGATGGCTGGTTAGATGGATGGCTGGATGGATGGCTGGCTGGAGGGATGGATGGATGGATGGGTGGCTGGATGGATGGCTGGATGGATGGATGGATGGATGGATGGATGGATGAATGGATGGATGGATGGAAGGATGGATGGATGGATGGATGGATGGATGGATGGATGGATGGATGGCTGGCTGGCTGGAGGGATGGTTGGAAGGCTGGCTGGAGGGATGGATGGATGGATGGCTGGATGGATGGCTGGATAGATGGATGGCTGGATGGATGGCTGGCTGGAGGGATGGATGGATGCATGGGTGGCTGGATGGATGGCTGGATGGATGGATTTCCGGATGGATGGCTGTCTGGAGAGATGGCTGGATGGATGGATGGCTGGATGGATGGCTGGCTGGAGGGATGGTTGGAAGGATGGCTGGAAGGATGACTGGATGAATGGATGGCTGGATGGATGGCTGGCTGGAGGAATGGATGGATGGATGGCTGGATTGATGGCTGGATGGATGGATGGCTGGATGGATGGCTGAATGGATGGCTGGATGGATGGATGGCTGGATGAATAGCTGGCTGGAGGGATGGATGGATGGATGGATGGTGGATGGACGGATGGATGGATGGATGGCTGGATGGATGGCTGGCTGGAGGGATGGATTGATGGATGGATGGCTGGATGGATGGCTGGATGGATGGATGGCTGGATAGATGGCTGGCTGGAGGGATGGATGGATGGCTGGATGGAGGGATGGAGGGATGGCTGGATGGATGGCTGGCTGGAGGGATGGATGGATGGCTGGATGGACGGCTGGATGGATGGATGGCTGGATGGATGGCTGGCTGGAGGGATGGATTGATGGATGGATGGCTGGATGGATGGCTGGATGGATGGATGGCTGGATGGATGGCTGGCTGGAGGGATGGATGGATGGATGGCTGAATGGAGGGATGGCTGGATGGTTGGCTGGCTAGAGGGAGGGATGGATGAATGGATGGCTGGATTGATGGCTGGCTGGAGGGATGCATGGATGGATGGATGGCTGGACGGACGGCTGGTTTGGATGGATGGCTGAATGGATGGCTGGCTGGAGGGATGGGTTGATGGATGGATGACTGTTTGGATGGCTGGATGGATGGATTGCTGGATGGATGGCTGACTGGAGGGATGGATGGATGCGTGGATGGCTGGATGGAGGGATGGCTGGATGGTTGGATGGCTGGATGGATGGATGGATGGATGGCTGGATGGATGGCTGGATGGAGGGATTGCTGGATGGATGGCTGGCTGGAGCGATGGATGGATGGCTGAATGGCTGGCTGGATGGCTGGATGGCTTAATGGCTGGCTGGCTGGAGGGATGGATGGCTGGATGGATGGCTGGATGGATGGATGGATGGCTGGCTGGAGGTATGGATGGATGGATGATTGGCTGGATGGATGGCTGGATGGAGAGATGGATGAATGCATGGATGGCTGGATGGATGGCTGGATGGAGGGATGGCTGGATGGATGGCTTGCTGGAGGGATGGATGGATGGATGGTTGGCTGGATTGATGGCTGGATGGCTGGATGGCTGGATGGATGGCTTGCTGGAGGGATGGATGGATGAATGGATGGATGGCTGGATGGATGGCTGGATGGATGGATGGCTGGATGAATGGCTGGCTGGAGGGATGGATGGATGGCTGAATGGATGGCTGGATGGATGGATGGCTGGATGGATGACTCGCTGGATGGATGGCTTAATGGATGGATGGCTGGATGGATGGCTGGATGGTTGGATGGATGGATGGATGGATCGATGGATGGCTGGATGGATGGATGGCTGGATGGCTGGAAGTCTGGATGGATGGATGGCTGGATGGATGGCTGGATGGATGGACGGATGGATGGAGGGATGGCTGGATGGATGGCTGGCTGGAGGGATGGATGTATGGCTGGATGGATGTCTGGATGGAGGAATGGCTGGATGGATGGCTGGCCGGAGAGATGGATCGATGGATGGATGGCTGGATGGATGGCTGGATGGATGGATGGCTGGACGGACGATTGGCTGGAGGGATGTATGGGTGGATGGCTGGATGGATGGCTGGCTGGAGGGAAGGATGGATGGATGGATGGATGGCTGTATGGATGGCTGGATGGAAAGATGGCTGGATGGATGGCTGGCTGGAGTGATGGATGCGTGGATGGTTGGATGGATGGCTAGTTGGATTGATGGCTGGATGGATGGCTGGCTGGAGGGATGGAAGGATGGATGGATGGCTGGATGGGTGGCTGGATGGATGGCTCGATGTCTTGACGGCTGGCTGGATGGATGGATGACTGGTTGGCTGGATGTATGGATGGCTGGATGGATGGCTGGATGGATGGATGGCTGGATGGATGGCTGGCTGGAGGGATGGATGGATGGATGGATGGATGGCTGGATGGATGGCTGGATGGTTGGCTGGCTGGATGGATGGATGGATGGATGGATGGTTGGATGGATGGCTGGATGGAGGGATGGCTGGAGGGATGGATGGAAGGCTGGCTGGAGGGATGGATGGATGGATGGCTGGATGGATGGCTGGATAGATGGATGGCTGGATGGATGGCTAGCTGGAGGGATGGATGGATGCATGGGTGGCTGGATGGATGGCTGGATGGATGGATTTCCGGATGGATGGCTGCCTGGAGAGATGGCTGGATGGATAGATGGCTGGATGGATGGCTGGCTGGAGTGATGGATGCGTGGATGGTTGGATGGATGGCTAGTTGGATTGATGGCTGGATGGATGGCTGGCTGGAGGGATGGAAGGATGGATGGATGGCTGGATGGATGGCTGGATGGATGGCTGGATGTCTGGATGGCTGGCTGGATGGATGGATGACTGGTTGGCTGGATGTATGGATGGATGGCTGGATGGATGGTTGGATGGATGGATGGATGGATGGATGGCTGGATGGATGGATGGATGGATGGATGGCTGGATGGATGGCTGGATGGATGGCTGGATGGATGGATGGATGGATGGATGGATGGATGGATGGATGGATGGATGGATGGATGGATGGATGGCTGGCTGGAGGGATGGATGGAAGGCTGGCTGGAGGGATGGATGGATGGATGGCTGGATGGATGGCTGGTTAGATGGATGGCTGGATGGATGGCTGGCTGGAGGGATGGATGGATGGAAGGGTGGCTGGATGGATGGCTGGATGGATGGATGGATGGATGGATGGATGGATGGATGGATGGATGGCTGGCTGGCTGGAGGGATGGATGGAAGGCTGGCTGTAGGGATGGATGGATGGATGGCTGGATGGATGGCTGGATAGATGGATGGCTGGATGGATGGCTGGCTGGAGGGATGGATGGATGCATGGGTGGCTGGATGGATGGCTGGATGGATGGATTTCCGGATGGATGGCTGTCTGGAGAGATGGCTGGATGGATGGATGGCTGGATGGATGGCTGGCTGGAGGAATGGATGGATGGATGGCTGGAAGGGTGACTGGATGAATGGATGGTTGGATGGATGGCTGGCTGGAGGAATGGATGGATGGATGGCTGGATTGATGGCTGGATGGATGGCTGGATGGATGGCTGGCTGGATGGATAGCTGGCTGGAGGGATGGATGGATGGATGGATGGTTAGATGGACGGCTGGATGGATGGATGGCTGGCTGGATGGCTGGCTGGAGGGATGGATTGATGGATGGATGGCTGGATGGATGGCTGGATGGAGGGATGGCTGGATGGCTGGCTTGCTGGAGGGATGGTTGGATGGATGGTTGGCTGGATTGATGGCTGGATGGCTGGATGGCAGGATGAATGGCTGGCTGGAGGGATGGATGGATGGCTGAATGGATGGCTGGATGGATGGATGGCTGGATGGATGACTCGCTGGATGGATGGCTTAATGGATGGATGGCTGGATGGATGGCTGGATGGTTGGATGGATGGATGGATGGATGGATGGATGGATGGATGGCTGGATGGATGGATGGCTGGATGGCTGGAAGTCTGGATGGATGGATGGCTGGATGGATGGCTGGATGGATGGACGGATGGATGGAGGGATGGCTGGATGGATGGCTGGCTGGAGGGATGGATGGATGGCTGGATGGATGTCTGGATGGAGGAATGGCTGGATGGATGGCTGGCTGGAGAGATGGATCGATGGATGGATGGCTGGATGGATGGCTGGATGGATGGCTGGCTGGATGGACGATTGGCTGGAGGGATGTATGGATGGATGGCTGGATGGATGGCTGGCTGGAGGGAAGGATGGATGGATGGATGGATGGCTGTATGGATGGCTGGATGGATGGATGGCTGGATGGATGACTCGCTGGATGGATGGCTTAAAGGATGGATGGCTGGATGGATGGCTGGATGGTTGGATGGATGGATGGATGGATGGATGGATGAATGGCTGGATGGATGTATGGCTGGATGGCTGGAAGTCTGGATGGATGGATGGCTGGATGGATGGATGGCTGGATGGACGGCTGGATGGATGGATGGCTGGATGGATGGCTGGCTGGAGGGATGGATTGATGGATGGATGGCTGGATGGATGGCTGGATGGATGGATGGCTGGATGGATGGCTGGCTGGAGGGATGGATGGATGGATGGCTGGATGGAGGGATGTCTGGATGGTTGGCTGGCTAGAGGGAGGGATGGATGAATGGATGGCTGGATGGATGGCTGGCTGGAGGGATGCATGGATGGATGGATGGCTGGATGGACGGCTGGTTTGGATGGATGGCTGGATGGATGGCTGGCTGGAGGGATGGATTGATGGATGGATGACTGGTTGGATGGCTGGATGGATGGATTGCTGGATGGATAGCTGGCTGGAGGGATGGATGGACGGGTGGATGGCTGGATTGAGGGATGGCTGGATGGTTGGCTGGCTGGATGGATGGATGGATGGATGGCTGGATGGATGGCTGGATGGAGGGATTGCTAGATGGATGGCTGGCTGGAGCGATGGATGGATGGCTGGATGGATGGCTGGATGGATGGATGGCTTATTGGCTGGCTGGCTGGAGGGATGGATGGCTGGATGGATGGCTTGATGGATGGATGGGTGGATGGCTGATTGGAGGTATGGATGGATGGATGATTGGCTGGATGGATGGCTGGATGGAGAGATGGATGAATGCATGGATGGCTATATGGATGGCTGGATGGAGGGATGGCTGGATGGATGGCTTGCTGGAGGGATGGATGGATGGATGGTTGGCTGGATTGATGGCTGGATGGCTGGATGGCTGGATGGATGGCTTGCTGGAGGGATGGATGGATGAATGGATGGATGGCTGGATGGATGGCTGGATGGATGGATGGCTGGATGAATGGCTGGCTGGAGGGATGGATGGATGGCTGAATGGATGGCTGGATGGATGGATGGCTGGATGGATGACTCGCTGGATGGATGGCTTAATGGATGGTTGGCTGGATGGATGGCTGGATGGTTGGATGGATGGATGGATGGATGGATGGATGGATGGATGGATGGCTGGATGGCTGGAAGTCTGGATGGATGGATGGCTGGATGGATGGCTGGATGGATGGATGGACGGATGGATGGAGGGATGGCTGGATGGATGGCTGGCTGGAGGGATGGATGGATGGCTGGATGGATGTCTGGATGGAGGAATGGCTGGATGGATGGCTGGCTGGAGAGATGGATCGATGGATGGATGGCTGGATGGATGGCTGGATGGATGGATGGCTGGATGGACGATTGGCTGGAGGGATGTATGGATGGATGGCTGGATGGATGGCTGGCTGGAGGGAAGGATGGATGGATGGATGGATGGCTGTATGGATGGCTGGATGGATAGATGGCTGGATGGATGGCTGGCTGGAGTGATGTATGCGTGTATGGTTGGATGGATGGCTAGTTGGATTGATGGCTGGATGGATGGCTGGCTGGAGGGATGGAAGGATGGATGGATGGCTGGATGGATGGCTGGATGGATGGCTGGATGTCTTGATGGCTGGCTGGATGGATGACTGGTTGGCTGGATGTATGGATGGATGGCTGGATGGATGGCTGGATGGATGGATGGATGAATGGATGGATGGCTGGATGGATGGATGGATGGATGGATGGCTGGATGGATGGCTGGATGGATGGCTGGCTGGATGGATGGATGGATGGATGGATGGATGGATGGATGGATGGATGGATGGATGGATGGATGGATGGATGGCTGGCTGGCTGGAGGGATGGATGGAAGGCTGGCTGGAAATATGGATGAATCGATGGCTGGATGGATGGCTGGATAGATGGATGGCTGGATGGATGGCTGGCTGGAAGGATGGATGGATGCATGGGTGGCTGGATGGATGGCTGGATGGATGGATTTCCGGATGGATGGCTGTCTGGAGAGATGGCTGAATGGATGGATGGCTGGATGGATGGCTGGCTGGAGGGATGGATGGATGGATGGATGGCTGGATGGATGGCTGGATGGATGGATGTCTGGATGGATGGCTTGCTGGAGGGATGGATGGGTGGCTGGATGGATGGCTGGATGGATGGCTGGATGGATTGCTGGCTGGAGGAATGGATGGATTAATGGATGGCTGGACGGATGGCTGGATGGATGGAAGGCTGGGTGGATGGCTGGCTGGAGTAATGGATGGATTGATGGCAGAATGGATGGCTGGTTTGGATGGATGGCTGGATGGATGGCTGGATGGAGGGATGGATTTATGGATGGATGACTGGTTGGATGGCTGGATGGATGGATTGCTGGATGGATAGCTGGCTGGATGGATGGATGGATGGGTGGATGGCTGGATGGAGGGATGGCTGGATGGTTGGCTGGCTGGATGGATGGATGGATGGATGGCTGGATGGATGGCTGGATGGAGGGATTGCTGGATGGATGGCTGGCTGGAGCGATGGATGGATGGCTGGATGGATGGCTGGATGGATGGATGGCTTATTGGCTGGCTGGCTGGAGGGATGGATGGCTGGATGGATGGCTTGATGGATGGATGGGTGGATGGCTGATTGGAGGTATGGATGGATGGATGATTGGCTGGATGGATGGCTGGATGGAGAGATGGATGAATGCATGGATGGCTGGATGGATGGCTGGATGGAGGGATGGCTGGATGGATGGCTTGCTGGAGGGATGGATGGATGGATGGTTGGCTGGATTGATGGCTGGATGGCTGGATGGATGGCTTGCTGGAGGGATGGATGGATGAATGGATGGATGGCTGGATGGATGGCTGGATGGATGGATGGCTGGATGAATGGCTGGCTGGAGGGATGGATGGATGAATGGATGGATGGCTGAATGGATGGCTGGATGGATGGATGGCTGGATGGATGACTCGCTGGATGGATGGCTTAATGGATGGATGGCTGGATGGATGGCTGGATGGTTGGATGGATGGATGGATGGATGGATGGATGGATGGATGGATGGATGGCTGGATGGCTGGAAGTCTGGATGGATGGATGGCTGGATGGATGGCTGGATGGATGGATGGACGGATGGATGGAGGGATGGCTGAATGGATGGCTGGCTGGAGGGATGGATGGATGGCTGGATGGATGTCTGGATGGAGGAATGGCTGGATGGATGGCTGGCTGGAGAGATGGATCGATGGATGGATGGCTGGATGGATGGCTGGATGGATGGATGGCTGGATGGAGGGAAGGATGGATGGATGGATGGATGGCTGTATGGATGGCTGGATGGATAGATGGCTGGATGGATGGCTGGCTGGAGTGATGGATGCGTGTATGGTTGGATGGATGGCTAGTTGGATTGATGGCTGGATGGATGGCTGGCTGGAGGGATGGAAGGATGGATGGATGGCTGGATGGATGGCTGGATGGATGGCTGGATGTCTTGATGGCTGGCTGGATGGATGGATGACTGGTTGGCTGGATGTATGGATGGATGGCTGGATGGATGGCTGGATGGATGGATGGATGAATGGATGGATGGCTGGATGGATGGATGGATGGATGGATGGCTGGATGGATGGCTGGATGGATGGCTGGCTGGATGGATGGATGGATGGATGGATGTATGGATGGATGGATGGATGGATGGATGGATGGATGGATGGCTGGCTGGAGGGATGGATGGAAGGCTGGCTGGAGGGATGGATGCGTGTATGGTTGGATGGATGGCTAGTTGGATTGATGGCTGGATGGATGGCTGGCTGGAGGGATGGAAGGATGGATGGATGGCTGGATGGATGGCTGGATGGAAGGCTGGATGTCTTGATGGCTGGCTGGATGGATGGATGACTGGTTGGCTGGATGTATGGATGGATGGCTGGATGGATGGCTGGATGGATGGATGGATGAATGGATGGATGGCTGGATGGATGGATGGATGGATGGATGGCTGGATGGATGGCTGGATGGATGGCTGGCTGGATGGATGGATGGATGGATGGATGTATGGATGGATGCATGGGTGGCTGGATGGATGGCTGGATGGATGGATTTCCGGATGGATGGCTGTCTGGAGAGATGGCTGAATGGATGGATGGCTGGATGGATGGCTGGCTGGAGGGATGGATGGATGGATGGATGGCTGGATGGATGGCTGGATGGATGGATGTCTGGATGGATGGCTTGCTGGAGGGATGGATGGGTGGCTGGATGGATGGCTGGATGGATGGCTGGATGGATTGCTGGCTGGAGGAATGGATGGATTAATGGATGGCTGGACGGATGGCTGGATGGATGGAAGGCTGGGTGGATGGCTGGCTGGAGTAATGGATGGATGGATGGCTGAATGGATGGCTGGTTTGGATGGACGGCTGGATGGATGGCTGGATGGAGGGATGGATTTATGGATGGATGACTGGTTGGATGGCTGGATGGATGGATTGCTGGATGGATAGCTGGCTGGATGGATGGATGGATGGGTGGATGGCTGGATGGAGGGATGGCTGGATGGTTGGCTGGCTGGATGGATGGATGGATGGATGGCTGGATGGATGGCTGGATGGAGGGATTGCTGGATGGATGGCTGGCTGGAGCGATGGATGGATGGCTGGATGGATGGCTGGATGGATGGATGGCTTATTGGCTGGCTGGCTGGAGGGATGGATGGCTGGATGGATGGCTTGATGGATGGATGGGTGGATGGCTGATTGGAGGTATGGATGGATGGATGATTGGCTGGATGGATGGCTGGATGGAGAGATGGATGAATGCATGGATGGCTGGATGGATGGCTGGATGGAGGGATGGCTGGATGGATGGCTTGCTGGAGGGATGGATGGATGGATGGTTGGCTGGATTGATGGCTGGATGGCTGGATGGATGGCTTGCTGGAGGGATGGATGGATGAATGGATGGATGGCTGGATGGATGGCTGGATGGATGGATGGCTGGATGAATGGCTGGCTGGAGGGATGGATGGATGAATGGATGGATGGCTGAATGGATGGCTGGATGGATGGATGGCTGGATGGATGACTCGCTGGATGGATGGCTTAATGGATGGATGGCTGGATGGATGGCTGGATGGTTGGATGGATGGATGGATGGATGGATGGATGGATGGATGGATGGCTGGATGGCTGGAAGTCTGGATGGATGGATGGCTGGATGGATGGCTGGATGGATGGATGGACGGATGGATGGAGGGATGGCTGGATGGATGGCTGGCTGGAGGGATGGATGGATGGCTGGATGGATGTCTGGATGGAGGAATGGCTGGATGGATGGCTGGCTGGAGAGATGGATCGATGGATGGATGGCTGGATGGATGGCTGGATGGATGGATGGCTGGATGGAGGGAAGGATGGATGGATGGATGGATGGCTGTATGGATGGCTGGATGGATAGATGGCTGGATGGATGGCTGGCTGGAGTGATGGATGCGTGTATGGTTGGATGGATGGCTAGTTGGATTGATGGCTGGATGGATGGCTGGCTGGAGGGATGGAAGGATGGATGGATGGCTGGATGGATGGCTGGATGGATGGCTGGATGTCTTGATGGCTGGCTGGATGGATGGATGACTGGTTGGCTGGATGTATGGATGGATGGCTGGATGGATGGCTGGATGGATGGATGGATGAATGGATGGATGGCTGGATGGATGGATGGATGGATGGATGGCTGGATGGATGGCTGGATGGATGGCTGGCTGGATGGATGGATGGATGGATGGATGTATGGATGGATGGATGGATGGATGGATGGATGGATGGATGGCTGGCTGGAGGGATGGATGGAAGGCTGGCTGGAGGGATGGATGAATCGATGGCTGGATGGATGGCTGGATAGATGGATGGCTGGATGGATGGCTGGCTGGAGGGATGGATGGATGCATGGGTGGCTGGATGGATGGCTGGATGGATGGATTTCCGGATGGATGGCTGTCTGGAGAGATGGCTGGATGGATGGATGGCTGGATGGATGGCTGGCTGGAGGGATGGATGGATGGATGGATGGCTGGATGGATGGCTGGATGGATGGATGTCTGGATGGATGGCTTGCTGGAGGGATGGATGGGTGGCTGGATGGATGGCTGGATGGATGGCTGGATGGATTGCTGGCTGGAGGAATGGATGGATTAATGGATGGCTGGACGGATGGCTGGATGGATGGAAGGCTGGGTGGATGGCTGGATCCATTCTGCCATCCATCCATCCAGCCATCCATCCATCCATCCCTCCAGCCAGCCATCCATCCAGCCAGCCATCCATCCAGCCATCCATCCATCCAGCCATCCATCCATCCAACCATCCATCCATCAATCCATCCATCCGTTCCTCCAGCCAGCCATCCATCCAGCCATCCATCCATACAGCCATCCATCCAGCCATCCATCCATCCATCCTTCCTTCCAGCCAGCCATCCATCCAGCCATCCATCTATTCAGCCCCCCATCCAGCCATCCATCCATCCATCCATTCCTCCAGCCAGTCATCCATCCAGCCATCCATCCATCAAGCCATCCATCCAGCCATCAATCCATCCATCACTCGAGCCAGCCTTCATCCAGTCATCCATCCATCCAGCCATTCATCCAGCCATCCATCCATCCATCCCTCCAGCAAGCCATCCATCAAGCCATCCATCCATCCAGCCATCCATCCATCCATCCATCCATTCATCCCTCCAGCCAGTCATCCATCCAGCCATCCCTCCATCCAGCCATCCATCCAGCCATCCAACCATTCATCCATCTCTCCAGCCAGCCATACATCCATCCATCCATCCATTCAGCCATCCATCCAGCCATCCATCCATCCCTCCAGCCAGCCAGTCATTAAGCCATCAAACCATCCAGCCATCCATCCAGCCATCCATCCAGCCATCCATCCCTCCACCCAGCCATCCATCCAGCCATCCCTCCATCAAGCCATCCATCCAGACATCCATCCATCCATCCATCCATCCCTCCAGCCAGCCAACCATCCAGCCATCCCTCCATCCAGGCATCCATCCATCCCACCAGCCAGCCATCCATCCAGCCATCCATCCAGCTATCCATCCAGCCATCCATTCTTCAATCCTTCCCTCCAGCCAGCCATCCATCCAGCCATCCATTCATCCATCCCTCCAGCCAGCCATCCATCCAGCCATCCATCCAGCCATCCATCCATCCATCCCTCCTGACAGCCAACCATCCAGCCATCCCTGCATCCAGCCATCCATCCATGCATCCCTCCAGCCAGCCGTCCGTCCAGCCATCCATCCATCCAGCCGTCCATCCAGCCATCCATCCATCCATCCATCCCTCCAGCCAACCATTCATCCAGCCATCCATCCATCCAGCCAACCATTCAGCCATCCATCCATCCGTCCATCCCTCCTGCCAGCCATCCATCCAGCCATCCATCCATCCAGCCATCCATCCGGCCATCCATCCATCCACCCATTCCTCCAGCCAGCCATCCATCCAGCCATCCATCCATCCAGCCATCCATCCAGCCATCCATCCATCCCTCCAGCCAGCCATCCATCCAGCAATCCATCCGTCCAGCCATCCATCCAGCCATCCCTCCATTCTTCAAGCCAGCCATCCATCCAGCCATCCATCCATCCAGCCTGCCATCCAGCCACCCATCCATCCCTCCAGCCAGCCATCCATCCAGCCATCCGTCCATCCATCCATCCATCCAGCAATCCATCCAGCCATCCATCCATCCATCCATCCCTCCAGCCATTCATCCATCCAGCCATTCATCCATCCAGCCATCCATCCAGCCATCCATCCATCCATCCCTCCAGACAGCCATTCATCCAGCCATCCATCCATTAAGACATCCATCCAGCCATCCATCCATCCATCCATCCCTCTAGCCAGCCATCCATCCAGCCATTCTTCCATCCAGCCATGCATCCAGTCATCCATCCATCCATCCATCTCTCCACCCAGCCATACATCCAGCCATCCATCCATTCAGCCATTCATCCAGCCATCCATCCATCCATCCATCCATCCCTCCAGCCAGCCAGCCATTAAGCCATCCATCCATCCAGCCATCCATCCAGCCATCCATCCATCCCTCCAGCCATCCAATCATCCAGCCATCCCTCCATCCATCTATCCTTCCAGCCATCCATCCATCCATCCATCCAGCCATCCATCCAGCCATCCATCCATCCATCCCTCCTGCCAATCGTCCATCCTGCCATCCATTCATCAAGCCATCCATCCAGCCATCCATCCATCCATCCATCCCTCCAGTCAAGCATCCATCCAGCCATTCCTCCATCCAGCCATCCATCCATCCATCCATCCATCCATCCCTTTAGCCAGCCATCCATCCAGCCATCCCTCCATCCATCCGTCCATCCATCCATCCATCCAGCCATCCATCCATTCAGCCAGCCTTCCATCCAACCATCCCTCCATACAGCCATCCATCCAGCCATGCATCCATCCGTCACTCCAGCCAGCCATCCATCCAGCCATCCCTCCATACAGCCATCCATCCAGCCATCCAACCATTCATCCATCTCTCCAGCCAGCCATACATCCAGCCATCCATCCATCCAGCCATCCATCCAGCCATCCATCCATCCATCCATCCATCCCTCCAGCCAGCCAGTCATTAAGCCATCCATCCATCCATCCATCCATCCAGCCATCCATCCAGCCATCCATCCCTCTATCCAGCTATCCATCCAGCCATCCATCCATCCATCCACCCCTTCAGCCAGCCATATATCCAACCATCCATCGATCCAGCCATCCATCCAGCCATCCATCCATTCATCCATCCATCCCTCCAGCCAGCCAGTCATTAAGCCATCCATCCATCCAGCCATCCATCCAGCCATCCATCCATCCATCCATCCATCCATCCATCCATCCCTCCAGCCAGCCATCCATCCAGCCATCCCTCCATCCAGACATCCATCCAGCCATCCATCCATCCATCCCTCCAGCCAGCCAACCATCCAACCATCCCTCCATCCAGCCACACATCCATCCATCTATCCCTCCAGCCAGCCATCCATCCAGCCATCCATCCATCCAGCCATCCATCCAGCCATCCATCCATCAATCCATCCCTCCAGCCAGCCATCCATCCAGCCCTCCATCCATCCAGCCGTCCATCCAGCCATCCTTCCATCCATCCCTCCAGCCAGCCATCCATCCGCCATCCATCCATCCAGCCATCCATTCAGCTATCCATCCATCCATCCATCCCTCCAGTCAGCCATCCATCCATCCATCCAGCCTGCCATCCATCCAGCCATCCATCCATCCATCCATTCCTCCAGCCAGCAATCCATCCAGACATCCATCCATCCAGCCATCCATCCAGCCATCCATCCATCCCTCCAGCTATCCCTCCATCCAGCCATCCATCCAGCCATCCATCCATCCATCCATCCATCCATCCAGCCATCCATCCAGCCATCCATCCATCCAGCCTTCTAGCCATCCAGCCATTCAGCCATCCAGCCATCCATCCACCCAGCCATCCATCCCTCCAGCTATCCCTCCATCCAGCCATCCATCCAGCCATCCATCCATCCATCCATCCATCCATCCAGCCATCCATCCAGCCATCCATCCAGGCATCCATCCATCCAGCCATCCATCCAGCCATCCATCCTTCCAGCCATCCATCCAGCCAGCCATTCATCCATCCATCCCTCCAGCCAGTCATCCATCCAGCCATCCATCCATCCATCCATCCAGCCATCCATTCATCCATCCATCCATCCCTCCAGCCAGCCATTCATCCAGCCATCCATCCATTCAGCCATTCATCCAGCCATCCATCCATCCATCCATCCCTCCAGCCAGCCATCCATCCAGCCATCCATCCATTCAGCCATCCATCCAGCCATCCATCCATCCAGCCATCCATCCATCCATCCATCCCTCCAGCCAGCCATCCATCCAGCAATCCCTCTATCCAGCCATCCATCCAGCCATCCATCCATCCATCCATCCCTCCAGCCAGCCGTACATCCGGCCATCCATCGATCCAGCCATCCATCCAGCCATCCATTCATCCATCCCTCCAGCCAGCCAGTCATTAAGCCATCCATCCAGCCATCCACCCAGCCATCCATCCATCCATCCATCCCTCCAGCCAGCCATCCATCCAGCCATCCCTCCATCCAGACATCCATCCAGCCATACATCCATCCATCCATCCCTCCAGCCAGCCAACCATCCAGCCATCCCTGCATCCAGCCATCCATCCATCCATCCCTCCAGCCAGCCTTCCGTCCAGCCATCCATCCATCCAGCCGTCCATCCAGCCATCCATCCATCCATCCATCCCTCCAGCCACCCATCCATTCGCCATCCATCCATCCAGCCAACCATTCAGCCATCCATCCATCCATCCATCCCTCCTGCCAGCCATCCATCCAGCCATCCATCCATCCAGCCATCCAGCCGGCCATCCATCCATCCATCCATTCCTCCAGCCAGCCATCCATCCAGCCATCCATCCATCCAGCCATCCATCCAGCCATCCATCCATCCCTCCAGCCAGCCATCCATCCAGCAATCCATCCGTCCAGCCATCCATCCAGCCATCCATCCATTCTTCAAGCCAGCCATCCATCCAGCCATCCATCCATCCAGCCAGCCATCCAGCCATCCATCCATCCCTCCAGCCAGCCATCCATCCAGCCATCCGTCCATCCATCCATCCATCCAGCAATCCATCCAGCCATCCATCCATCCATCAATCCCTCCAGCCATTCATCCGTCCAGCCATTCATCCATTCAGCTATCCATCCATCCATCCATCCCTCCAGCCAGCCATCCATCCAGCCATCCATCCATCCTGCCATCCATCCAGCCATCCATCCATCCATCCATTCCTCCAGCCAGCAATCCATCCAGATATCCATCCATCCAGCCATCCATCCAGCCATCCATCCATCCCTCCAGCTATCCCTCCATCCAGCCATCCATCCAGCCATCCATCCATCCATCCAGCCATCCATCCAGCCATCCATCCATCCAGCCTTCTAGCCATCCAGCCATCCATCCATCCAGCCATCCATCCACCCAGCCATCCATCCATCCATCCATCCATCCAGCCATCCATCCAGGCATCAATCCATCCAGCCATCCATCCAGCCATCCATCCATCCATCCATCCCGCCAGCGAGTCATCCATCCAGCCATCCATCCTTCCAGCCATCCATCCAGCCAGCCATTCATCCAGCCATCCATCCATCCAGCCATCCATCCATCCATCCATCCATCCATCCATCCCTCCAGCAAGCCATCCATACAGCCATCCATCCATTCAGCCAGCCATCCAGCCACCCGTCCATCCATCCATCCCTCCAGCCAGCCATCCATCCAGCCATCCCTCCATCCAGTCATCCATCCAGCCATCCATGCATTCATCCATCTCTCCATCCAGCCATCCATCCTGCCATTCATCCATCCATCCATACCTCCAGCCAGCCAGCCATCCATCCATCCATCCATCCAGCCATCCATCCAGCCAGCCATCCAGCAATCCACCCGCCCAGCCAGCCATCCATCCAGTCATCCTGCCATCCAGCCATCCATCCAGCCATCCATCCATTCATCCATCCCTCCAGCCAGCCATCCATCCAGCCATCCATCCAGCCATCCTTTCAGCCATCCGTCCATCCCTTCAGCCAGCCATCCATTCGGCCATCCATCCATCCAGCCATCCATCCATCCATCCCTCCAGCCAGCCATCCATCCAGCCAGCCATCCATCCAGCCATCCATCCATCCAGCCATCCATCCATCCAACCATCCATCCATCCATCCATCCATCCGTTCCTCCAGCCAGCCATCCATCCAGCCATCCATCCATCCAGCCATCCATCCAGCCATCCATCCATCCATCCTTCCTTCCAGCCAGCCATCCATCCAGCCATCCATCTATTCAGCCCCCCATCCAGCCATCCATCCATCCATTCCTCCAGCCAATCATCCATACAGCCATCCATCCATCAAGCCATCCATCCAGCCATCAATCCATCCATCACTCGAGCCAGCCTTCATCCAGTCATCCATCCATCCAGCCATCCATCCATCCATCCCTCCAGCAAGCCATCCATCAAGCCATCCATCCATCCAGCCATCCATCCATCCATCCATCCATTCATCCCTCCAGCCAGTCATCCATCCAGCCATCCTTCCATCCAGACATACATCCAGCCATCCAACCACTCATCCATCTCTCCAGCCAGCCATACATCCATCCATCCATCCATTCAGCCATCCATCCAGACATCCATCCATCCATCCATCCCTCATGCCAGCCATCCATCCAGCCATCCATCCATCCAGCCATCCATCCAGCCATCCATCCATCCATCCATCCCTCCAGCCAGTCATCCATCCAGCCATCCATCCATCCAACCATCCAGCCATCCATCCATCCATCCATCCATCCCTCCAGCCAGCCATTCATCCAGCCATCCATCCATTCAGCCATTCATCCAGCCATCCATCCATCCATCCATCCCACCAGCCAGCCATCCATCCAGCCATCCATCCATTCAGCCATCCATCCAGCCATCCATCCATCCAGCCAGCCATCCATCCATCCATCCCTCCAGCCAGCCATCCATCCAGCAATCCCTCTATCCATCCATCCATCCAGCCATCCATCCATCCATCCATCCCTCCAGCCAGCCGTACATCCAGCCATCCATCGATCCAGCCATCCATCCAGCCATTCATCCATCCATCCCTCCAGCCAGCCAGTCATTAAGCCATCCACCCATCCAGCCATCCACGCAGCCATCCATCCATCCATACATCCCTCCAGCCAGCCATCCATCCAGCCATCCCTCCATCCAGACATCCATCCAGCCATACATCCATCCATCCATCCCTCCAGCCAGCCAACCATCCAGCCATCCCTGCATCCAGCCATCCATCCATCCATCCCTCCAGCCAGCCTTCCGTCCAGCCATCCATCCATCCAGCCGTCCATCCAGCCATCCATCCATCCATCCATCCCTCCAGCCACCCATCCATACGCCATCCATCCATCCAGCCAACCATTCAGCCATCCATCCATCCATCCATCCCTCCTGCGAGCCATCCATCCAGCCATCCATCCATCCAGCCATCCAGCCGGCCATCCATCCATCTATCCATTCCTCCAGCCAGCCATCCATCCAGCCATCCATCCATCCAGCCATCCATCCAGCCATCCATCCATCCCTCCAGCCAGCCATCCATCCAGCAAACCATCCGTCCAGCCAGCCATCCAGCCATCCATCCATTCTTCAAGCCAGCCATCCATCCAGCCATCCAACCAACCAGCCAGCCATCCAGCCATCCATCCATCCTTCCAGCCAGCCATCCATCCAGCCATCCGTCCATCCTTCCATCCATCCAGCAATCCATCCAGCCATCCATCCATCCATCCATCCCTCCAGCCATTCATCCATCCAGCCATTCATCCATTCAGCTATCCATCCATCCATCCATCCCTCCAGCCAGCCATCCATCCAGCCATCCATCCATCCTGCCATCCATCCAGCCATCCATCCATCCATCCATTCCTCCAGCCAGCAATCCATCATGACATCCACCCATCCAGCCATCCATCCAGCCATCCATCCATCCCTCCAGCTATCCCTCCATCCAGCCATCCATCCAGCCATCCATCCATCCATCCATCCATCCAGCCATCCATCCAGCCATCCATCCATCCAGCCTTCTAGCCATCCAGCCATCCATCCATCCAGCCATCCATCCACCCAGCCATCCATCCATCCATCATGCCATCCATCCAGGCATCCATCCATCCATCCATCCCGCCAGCGAGTCATCCATCCAGCCATCCATCCTTCCAGCCATCCATCCAGCCAGCCATTCATCCAGCCATCCATCCATCCAGCCATCCATCCAGCCATCCATCCATCCATCCATCCCTCCAGCAAGCCATCCATCCAGCCATCCATCCATTCAGCCAGCCATCCAGCCACCCGTCCATCCATCCATCCCTCCAGCCAGCCATCCATCCAGCCATCCCTCCATCCAGCCATCCATCCAGCCATCCATCCATTCTTCAAGCCAGCCATCCATCCAGCCATCCATCCAACCAGCCAGCCATCCAGCCATCCATCCATCCATCCATCCCTCCAGCCAGCCATCCATCCAGCCATCCCTCCATCCAGACATCCATCCAGCCATACATCCATCCCTCCAGCCAGCCAACCACCCAGCCATCCCTGCATCCAGCCATCCATCCATCCATCCCTCCAGCCAGCCTTCCGTCCAGCCATCCATCCATCCAGCCGTCCATCCAGCCATCCATCCATCCATCCCTCCAGCCACCCATCCATTCGCCATCCATCCATCCAGCCAACCATTCAGCCATCCATCCATCCATCCTTCCCTCCTGCCAGCCATCCATCCAGCCATCCATCCATCCAGCCATCCAGCCGGCCATCCATCCATCCATCCGTTCCTCCAGCCAGCCATCCATCCAGCCATCCATCCATCCAGCAATCCATCCAGCCATCCATCCATCCCTCCAGCCAGCCATCCATCCAGCAATCCATCCGTCCAGCTATCCATCCAGCCATCCATCCATTCTTCAAGCCAGCCATCCATCCAGCCATCCATCCATCCAGCCAGCCATCCAGCCATCCATCCATCCCTCCAGCCAGCCATCCATCCAGCCATCCGTCCATCCATCCATCCATCCAGCAATCCATCCAGCCATCCATCCATCCATCAATCCCTCCAGCCATTCATCCATCCAGCCATTCATCCATTCAGCTATCCATCCATCCATCCATCCCTCCAGCCAGCCATCCATCCAGCCATCCATCCATCCTGCCATCCATCCAGCCATCCATCCATCCATCCATTCCTCCAGCCAGCAATCCATCCAGATATCCATCCATCCAGCCATCCATCCAGCCATCCATCCATCCCTCCAGCTATCCCTCCATCCAGCCATCCATCCAGCCATCCATCCATTCATCCATCCATCCAGCCATCCATCCAGCCATCCATCCATCCAGCCTTCTAGCCATCCAGCCATCCATCCATCCAGCCATCCATCCACCCAGCCATTCATCCATCCATCCATCTATCCAGCCATCCATCCTGGCATCAATCCATCCAGCCATCCAACCAGCCATCCATCCATCCATTCATCCCGCCAGCGAGTCATCCAGCCAGCCATCCAACCATCCAGCCATCCATCCAGCCAGCCATTCATCCAGCCATCCATCCATCCAGCCATCCATCCAGCCATCCATCGATCCATCCATCCCTCCAGCAAGCCATCCATACAGCCATCCATCCATTCAGCCAGCCATCCAGCCACCCGTCCATTCATCCATCCCTCCAGCCAGCCATCCATCCAGCCATCCCTCCATCCAGCCATCCATCCAGCCATCCATGCATTCATCCATCTCTCCATCCAGCCATCCATCCTGCCATTCATCCATCCATCCATACCTCCAGCCAGCCAGCCATCCATCCATCCATCCATCCAGCCATCCATCCAGCCAGCCATCCAGCAATCCACCCGCCCAGCCAGCCATCCATCCAGTCATCCTGCCATCCAGCCATCCATCCAGCCATCCATCCATTCATCCATCCCTCCAGCCAGCCATCCATCCAGCCATCCATCCAGCCATCCTTTCAGCCATCCGTCCATCCCTTCAGCCAGCCATCCATTCGGCCATCCATCCATCCAACCATCCATCCATCCATCCCTCCAGCCAGCAATCCATCCAGCCAGCCATCCATCCAGCCATCCATCCATCCAGCCATCCATCCATCCAACCATCCATCCATCCATCCATCCATCCGTTCCTCCAGCCAGCCATCCATCCAGCCATCCATCCATCCAGCCATCCATCCAGCCATCCATCCATCCATCCTTCCTTCCAGCCAGCCATCCATCCAGCCATCCATCTATTCAGCCCCCCATCCAGCCATCCATCCATTCCTCCAGCCAGTCATCCATACAGCCATCCATCCATCAAGCCATCCATCCAGCCATCAATCCATCCATCACTCGAGCCAGCCTTCATCCAGTCATCCATCCATCCAGCCATCCATCCATCCATCCCTCCAGCAAGCCATCCATCAAGCCATCCATTCATCCAGCCATCCATCCATCCATCCATCCATTCATCCCTCCAGCCAGTCATCCATCCAGCCATCCCTCCATCCAGACATACATCCAGCCATCCAACCACTCATCCATCTCTCCAGCCAGTCATACATCCATCCATCCATCCATTCAGCCATCCATCCAGACATCCATCCATCCATCCATCCCTCAAGCCAGCCATCCATCCAGCCATCCATCCATCCAGCCATCCATCCAGCCATCCATCCATCCATCCATCCCTCCAGCCAGTCATCCATCCAGCCATCCATCCATCCAACCATCCAGCCATCCATCCATCCATCCATCCATCCCTCCAGCCAGCCATTCATCCAGCCATCCATCCATTCAGCCATCCATCCAGCCATCCATCCATCCAGCCAGCCATCCATCCATCCATCCCTCCAGCCAGCCATCCATCCAGCAATCCCTCTATCCATCCATCCATCCAGCCATCCATCCATCCATCCATCCCTCCAGCCAGCCGTACATCCAGCCATCCATCGATCCAGCCATCCATCCAGCCATTCATCCATCCATCCCTCCAGCCAGCCAGTCATTAAGCCATCCACCCATCCAGCCATCCACGCAGCCATCCATCCATCCATCCATCCCTCCAGCCAGCCATCCATCCAGCCATCCCTCCATCCAGACATCCATCCAGCTATACATCCATCCATCCATCCCTCCAGCCAGCCAACCATCCAGCCATCCCTGCATCCAGCCATCCATCCATCCATCCCTCCAGCCAGCCTTCCGTCCAGCCATCCATCCATCCAGCCGTCCATCCAGCCATCCATCCATCCATCCATCCCTCCAGCCACCCATCCATACGCCATCCATCCATCCAGCCAACCATTCAGCCATCCATCCATCCATCCATCCCTCCTGCGAGCCATCCATCCAGCCATCCATCCATCCAGCCATCCAGCCGGCCATCCATCCATCTATCCATTCCTCCAGCCAGCCATCCATCCAGCCATCCATCCATCCAGCCATCCATCCAGCCATCCATCCATCCCTCCAGCCAGCCATCCATCCAGCAAACCATCCGTCCAGCCATCCATCCAGCCATCCATCCATTCTTCAAGCCAGCCATCCATCCAGCCATCCATCCAACCAGCCAGCCATCCAGCCATCCATCCATCCCTCCAGCCAGCCATCCATCCAGCCATCCGTCCATCCATCCATCCATCCAGCAATCCATCCAGCCATCCATCCATCCATCCATCCCTCCAGCCATTCATCCATCCAGCCATTCATCCATTCAGCTATCCATCCATCCATCCATCCCTCCAGCCAGCCATCCATCCAGCCATCCATCCATCCTGCCATCCATCCAGCCATCCATCCATCCATCCATTCCTCCAGCCAGCAATCCATCATGACATCCATCCATCCAGCCATCCATCCAGCCATCCATCCATCCCTCCAGCTATCCCTCCATCCAGCCATCCATCCAGCCATCCATCCATCCATCCATCCATCCAGCCATCCATCCAGCCATCCATCCATCCAGCCTTCTAGCCATCCAGCCATCCATCCATCCAGCCATCCATCCACCCAGCCATCCATCCATCCATCATGCCATCCATCCAGGCATCCATCCATCCATCCATCCCGCCAGCGAGTCATCCATCCAGCCATCCATCCTTCCAGCCATCCTTTCAGCCATCCGTCCATCCCTTGGATGCTGGATGGATGGCTGGCTGGAGGGATGGATGGATGGCTGGATGGATGGCTGGATGGATGGATGGCTGGATGGATGGCTGGCTGGAGGAATGGATGGATGGATGGATGGCCGGCTGGATGGCTGGATGGATGGATGGCTGGATGGATGGCTGGCAGGAGGGATGGATGGATGGATGGATGGCTGAATGGTTGGCTGGATGGATGGATGGCGAATGGATGGGTGGCTGGAGGGATGGATGGATGGATGGATGGCTGGATGGACGGCTGGATGGATGGATGGCTGGACGGAAGGCTGGCTGGAGGGATGGATGGATGGATGGCTGGATGCAGGGATGGCTGGATGGTTGGCTGGCTGGAGGGATGGATGGATGGATGTATGGCTGGATGGATGTCTGGATGGAGGGATGGCTGGATGGATGGCTGGCTGGAGGGATGGATGGATGGATGGATGGCTGGGTGGATGGCTGGATGGATGGCTTAATGACTGGCTGGCTGGAGGGATGGATGGATGGATGGCTGGATGGATGGCTGGATCGATGGATGGCCGGATGTACGGCTGGCTGGAGGGATGGATGGATGGATGGATGGCTGGATGGATGGCTGGATAGAGGGATTGCTGGATGGATGGCTGGCTGGAGGGATGGATGGATGGATGGATGGCTGGATTGATGGATGGCTGGATGGATGGCTGAATGGATGGATGGCTGGATGGATGGCTGGCTGGAGGGATGGATGGATGGATGGATGGCTGGATGAATGGCTGAATGGATGGATGGCTGGATGAATGGCTGGCTGGAGGGATGGATGGATGGATGGATGGATGGCTGGATGGATGGATGGATGGATGGCTGGATGGATGGATGGCTGGATGGATGGCTGGCTGGAGGGATGGATGGATGGATGGATGTCTGGATGGATGGATGCCCGGATGGATGGCTGGCTGGAGGGATGGATGGATGGATGGATGGCTGGATGGTTGGCTGGATGGATGGATGGCTGGATGGATGGCTGTCAGGAGGGATGGATGGATGGATGGCTGGATGGATGGCTGGATGGATGGCTGGCTGGAGTGATGGATGAATGGATGGCTGGATGGATGGCTGGCTGGAGGGATGGATTGAAGAATGGATGGCTGGATGGATAGCTGGATGGATGGCTGGATGGATGGCTGGCTGGTGGGATGGATGGATGGATGGATGCCTGGATGGAGGGATGGCTGGATGGTTGGCTGGCTGGAGGGATGGATGGATGGATGGATGGATGTCTGGATGGATGGCTTGATGGAGGGATGGCTGGATGGATGGCTGGGTGGAGGGATGGATGGCTGGATGGATGGCTGGATGGATGGCAGGATGGTTTGATGGCTTAATGACTGGCTGGCTGGAGGGATGGATGGATGGCTGGATGGATGGCTGAATGGATGGATGGATGGATGAATGGCTGGATGGATGGCTGGATGGAGGGATGGCTGGATGGATGACTGGCTGGAGGGATGAATGGATGGATGGATGGATGGATGGCTGGATGGATGGATGGCTTGATGGATGGCTTGCTGGAGGGATGGACGGATGGATGGCTGGATGGATGGCTGGATGGATGGATGACTGGATGAAGGCTGGCTCGAGTGATGGATGGATTGATGGCTGGATGGATGGCTTGATGGATGGATGGCTGGATGGTTGACTGGCTGGAGGAATGGATGGATGGATGGATGGCTGGATGGGGGGCTGAATAGATGGATGGCTGGATGGATGGCTGGCTGGAAGGAAGGATGGATGGATGGATGGCTGGATGGATGGCTGGATGGATGGATGGCTGGATGGATGGCTGGCTGGAGGAACGGATGGATGGATTGATGGATGGATGGTTGGATGGATGGATGGCTGGATGGATGGATGGCTGGATGGATGGCTGGCTGGATGGATGGCTGGCTGGAGGGATGGATGGCTGGATGGATAGATGGCCGAATGGATGGCTGGCTGAAGGGATGGACGGATGGCTGAAAGGATGGCTGGATGGATGGATGGCTGGATGGATGGCTGGATGGATGGCTGGATGGCAGGATGACTGGATGGATGGCTGGCTCGGCGGGTGGATTGCAGGATGGCTGGATGGAAGGCTGGATGGATGGATGGATGGATGGATGGCTGGCTGGCTGGAGGTATGGATGGATGGATGAATGGCAGGATGGATGGCTGGCTGGAGGGATGGATGGATGGACGGGTGGCTGGATGGCTGGCTGAATGGATGGATGGCTGGATGGATGGCTTGCTGGAGGGATGGATGGATGGATGGATGGCTGGATGGATGGCTGGATGGATGGATGGCTGGATGAATGGCTGGCTGGATGGATGGCTGGAAGGATGGATGGCTGGATGGATGACTCGCTGGTGGGATGGATGGATGGATGGATGGCTGGATGGATGGCTGGATGGATGGATGCCTGGATGGATGGCTGGATGGATGGATGGATGGATGGATGGATGGCTGGGTGGATGGATGGCTGGATGGATGAATGGCTGGATGGCTAGAAGGCTGGATGGATGGATGGCTGGATGGATGGCTGGATGGATGGATGGATGGATGGATGGCTGGATGGATGGCTGGATGGAGGGATAGCTGGAGGGATGGATGGATGGCTGGATGGATGGCTGGATGGATGGATGTCTGGATGGATTGCTGGCTGGAGGAATGGATGGATGGATGGATGGCTGGATGGATGGCAGGATGGATGGATGGCTGGATGGATGGCTGGCTGGAGGGATGGATGGATGGATGGATAGCTGAATGGATGGCTGGATGGATGGATGGCTGGATCGATGGCTGGCTGGAGGGATGGATGGAAGGATGGCTGGATGGACGGCTGGATGGATGGAGGGCTGGATGGATGGCTGGCTGGAGGGATGGATTGATGGATGGATGGCTGGATGGATGGCTGGATGGATGGATGGCTGGATGGATGGCTGGCTGGAGGGATAGATGGATGGATGTGTGGCTGGATGGAGGGATCGTTGGATGGTTGGCTGTCTGGAGGGATGGATGGATGGATGGCTGGATGGATGTCTGGATGGAGGGATGGCTGGATGGATGGCTGGCTGGAGGGATGGATGGATGGATGGATGGATGGATGGATGGATGGATGGCTGGATGGATGGCTGGATGGATGGATGGCTTAATGACTGGCTGGCTGTAGGGATGGATGGATGGATGGATGGATGGCTGGATGGATGGCTGGATCGATGGATGGTTGGATATATGGCTAGCTGAAGGGATGGATGGATGGATGGATGGCTGGATGGATAGCTGGATAGAGGGATGGATGGCTGGATGGATGGCTGGATGGATGGATGGATGGATGGATGGCTTAATGACTGGCTGGCTGGAGGGATGGATGGATGGATGGATGGATGGCTGGATGGATGGCTGGATGGATGGATGGCTGGATGTATGGCTGGCTGGAGAGATGGATGAATGGTTGGATGGCTGGATGGATGGCTGTATGGAGGGATGGCTGGATGGATGGCTGGCTGGAGTGACGGTTGGATGCATGGCTGGATGGATGGCTGTATGGAGGGATGGCTGGATGGAAGGCTGGCTGAATGGATGGATGGCTGGATGGATGGATGGATGGACGGATGGATGGAGGGATGGCTGGATGGATGGCTGGCTGGAGGGCTGGATGGATAGATGGATGGATGGATGGCTGGATGGAGGAATGGCTGGATGGATGCTTGACTGGAGGGATGGATGGATGGATGGATGGCTGGATGGATGGCTTGATGAATGGATGGCAGGATGGACGATTGGCTGGAGGGATGGATGGATGGATGGCTGGATGGATTGCTGGATGGATGGATGGATGGATGGCTGGAAGGATAGCTGGATGGAGGGATGGCTGGATGGATGGATGGCTGGAGGGATGGATGGATGGCTGGATGGATGGCTGAATGGATGGATGGCTTAATGGCTGGCTGGCTGGAGGGATGGATGGATGGATGGATGGATGGCTGGATGAATGGCTGAATGGATGGATGGCTGGATGTATGGCTGGGTGGAGAGATGGATGCATGGATGGATGACTGGATGCATGGCTGGATGGAAGAATGGCTGGATGGATGGCTGGCTAGAGGGATGGATGGATGGATGGATGGCTGGATGGATGTCTTAATGGATGGATGGCTGGATGAATGGCTGTCTGGAGGGATGGATGGATGGATGGCTGGATGGATGGCTGGATGGATGAATGGCTGGATGGATGAATGGCTGGAGGGATGGATGGATGGATGGATGGCTGGATGGATTGCTGGATGGATGGATGGATGGACGGATGGCTGGATGGATGGCTGGCTGGAGGGATGGATGGGTGGCTGGATGGCTGGCTGGATGGATGGATGGCTGGATGGATGGCTGGCTTGAAGAATGGATGGATGGCTGGATGGATGGCTGGACGGATGGATTGCTGGATGGATGGCTGGCTGGAGGGATGGATGGATGGCTGGATGGATGGCTGGATGGATGGATGGCTGGGTGGATGGCTGGCTGGAGGAATGGGTGGATGGATGGATGGCCGGATGGATGGCTGGATGGATGGATGGCTGCATGGATGGCTGGCAGGAGGGATGGATGGATGGATGGATGGCTGAATGGTTGGCTGGATGGATGGATGGCTGGATGGATGGGTGGCTGGAGGGATGGATGGATGGATGGATGGCTGGATGGACGGCTGGATGGATGGATGGCTGGACGGACGGCTGGCTGGAGGGATGCATGGATGGATGGCTGGATGCAGGGATGGCTGGATGGTTGGCTGGCTGGAGGGATGGATGGATGGATGTATGGCTGGATGGATGTCTGGATGGAGGGATGGCTGGATGGATGGCTGGCTGGAGGGATGGATGGATGGATGGATGGCTGGGTGGATGGCTGGATGGATGGATGGCTTAATGACTGGCTTGCTGGAGGGATGGATGGATGGATGGCTGGATGGATGGCTGGATCGATGGATGGCTGGATGTACGGCTGGCTGGAGGGATGGATGGATGGATGGATGGCTGGATGGATGGCTGGCTGGAGGGATGGATGGATGGATGGATGGATGGCTGTATGGAGGGATGGCTGGATGGAAGGCTGGCTGAATGGATGGATGGCTGGATGGATGGATGGATGGACGGATGGATGGAGGGATGGCTGGATGGATGGCTGGCTGGAGGGATGGATGGATAGATGGATGGATGGATGGCTGGATGGAGGAATGGCTGGATGGATGCTTGACTGGAGGGATGGATGGATGGATGGATGGCTGGATGGATGGCTTGATGAATGGATGGCAGGATGGACGATTGGCTGGAGGGATGGATGGATGGATGGCTGGATGGATGGCTGGATGGATGGATGGATGGATGGCTGGAAGGATAGCTGGATGGAGGGATGGCTGGATGGATGGATGGCTGGAGGGATGGATGGATGGCTGGATGGATGGCTGGATGGATGGATGGCTTAATGGCTGGCTGGCTGGAGGGATGGATGGATGGATGGATGGCTGGATGAATGGCTGAATGGATGGATGGCTGGATGTATGGCTGGGTGGAGAGATGGATGGATGGATGGATGACTGGATGCATGGCTGGATGGAAGAATGGCTGGATGGATGGCTGGCTAGAGGGATGGATGGATGGATGGATGGCTGGATGGATGTCTTAATGGATGGATGGCTGGATGAATGGCTGTCTGGAGGGATGGATGGATGGATGGCTGGATGGATGGCTGGATGGATGAATGGCTGGATGGATGAATGGCTTGAAGAATGGATGGATGGCTGGATGGATGGCTGGACGGATGGATTGCTGGATGGATGGATGGATGGATGGCTGGATGGATTGCTGGATGGATGGATGGATGGACGGATGGCTGGATGGATGGCTGGCTGGAGGGATGGATGGGTGGCTGGATGGCTGGCTGGATGGATGGATGGCTGGATGGATGGCTGGCTTGAAGAATGGATGGATGGCTGGATGGATGGCTGGACGGATGGATTGCTGGATGGATGGCTGGCTGGAGGGATGGATGGATGGCTGGATGGATGGCTGGATGGATGGATGGCTGGATGGATGGCTGGCTGGAGGAATGGGTGGATGGATGGATGGCCGGATGGATGGCTGGATGGATGGATGGCTGCATGGATGGCTGGCAGGAGGGATGGATGGATGGATGGATGGTTGGCTGGCTGGAGGGAAGGATGGATGGATGGATGGATGGATGTCTGGATGGATGGCTTGATGGAGGGATGGCTGGATGGATGGCTGGATGGATGGCTGGATGGATGGCTGGATGGTTTGATGGCTTAATGACTGGCTGGCTGGAGGGATGGATGGATGGCTGGATGGATGGCTGAATGGATGGATGGATGGATGAATGGCTGGATGGATGGCTGGATGGAGGGATGGCTGGATGGATGACTGGCTGGAGGGATGAATGGATGGATGGATGGATGGATGGCTGGATGGATGGATGGCTTGATGGATGGCTTGCTGGAGGGATGGACGGATGGATGGCTGGATGGATGGCTGGATGGATGGATGACTGGATGAAGGCTGGCTCGAGTGATGGATGGATTGATGGCTGGATGGATGGCTTGATGGATGGATGGCTGGATGGTTGACTGGCTGGAGGAATGGATGGATGGATGGATGGCTGGATGGGGGGCTGAATAGATGGATGGCTGGATGGATGGCTGGCTGGAAGGAAGGATGGATGGATGGATGGCTGGATGGATGGCTGGATGGATGGATGGCTGGATGGATGGCTGGCTGGAGGAACGGATGGATGGATTGATGGATGGATGGTTGGATGGATGGATGGCTGGATGGATGGATGGCTGGATGGATGGCTGGCTGGATGGATGGCTGGCTGGAGGGATGGATGGATGGATGGCTGGATGGATGGATGGCCGAATGGATGGCTGGCTGAAGGGATGGACGGATGGCTGAAAGGATGGCTGGATGGATGGATGGCTGGATGGATGGCTGGATGGATGGCTGGATGGCAGGATGACTGGATGGATGGCTGGCTCGGCGGGTGGATTGCAGGATGGCTGGATGGAAGGCTGGATGGATGGATGGATGGATGGATGGCTGGCTGGCTGGAGGTATGGATGGATGGATGAATGGCAGGATGGATGGCTGGCTGGAGGGATGGATGGATGGACGGGTGGCTGGATGGCTGGCTGAATGGATGGATGGCTGGATGGATGGCTTGCTGGAGGGATGGATGGATGGATGGATGGCTGGATGGATGGCTGGATGGATGGATGGCTGGATGAATGGCTGGCTGGATGGATGGCTGGAAGGATGGATGGCTGGATGGATGACTCGCTGGTGGGATGGATGGATGGATGGATGGCTGGATGGATGGCTGGATGGATGGATGCCTGGATGGATGGCTGGATGGATGGATGGATGGATGGATGGATGGCTGGGTGGATGGATGGCTGGATGGATGAATGGCTGGATGGCTAGAAGGCTGGATGGATGGATGGCTGGATGGATGGCTGGATGGATGGATGGATGGATGGATGGCTGGATGGATGGCTGGATGGAGGGATAGCTGGAGGGATGGATGGATGGCTGGATGGATGGCTGGATGGATGGATGTCTGGATGGATTGCTGGCTGGAGGAATGGATGGATGGATGGATGGCGGGATGGATGGCAGGATGGATGGATGGCTGGATGGATGGCTGGCTGGAGGGATGGATGGATGGATGGATAGCTGAATGGATGGCTGGATGGATGGATGGCTGGATCGATGGCTGGCTGGAGGGATGGATGGAAGGATGGCTGGATGGACGGCTGGATGGATGGAGGGCTGGATGGATGGCTGGCTGGAGGGATGGATTGATGGATAGATGGCTGGATGGATGGCTGGATGGATGGATGGCTGGATGGATGGCTGGCTGGAGGGATAGATGGATGGATGTGTGGCTGGATGGAGGGATCGTTGGATGGTTGGCTGTCTGGAGGGATGGATGGATGGATGGCTGGATGGATGTCTGGATGGAGGGATGGCTGGATGGATGGCTGGCTGGAGGGATGGATGGATGGATGGATGGATGGATGGATGGCTGGATGGATGGCTGGATGGATGGATGGCTTAATGACTGGCTGGCTGTAGGGATGGATGGATGGATGGATGGATGGCTGGATGGATGGCTGGATGGATGGATGGATGGATGGATGGCTTAATGACTGGCTGGCTGGAGGGATGGATGGATGGATGGATGGATGGCTGGATGGATGGCTGGATGGATGGATGGCTGGATGTATGGCTGGCTGGAGAGATGGATGAATGGTTGGATGGCTGGATGGATGGCTGAATGGAGGGATGGCTGGATGGATGGCTGGCTGGAGTGACGGATGGATGCATGGCTGGATGGATGGCTGTATGGAGGGATGGCTGGATGGAAGGCTGGCTGAATGGATGGATGGCTGGATGGATGGATGGATGGACGGATGGATGGAGGGATGGCTGGATGGATGGCTGGCTGGAGGGCTGGATGGATAGATGGATGGATGGATGGCTGGATGGAGGAATGGCTGGATGGATGCTTGACTGGAGGGATGGATGGATGGATGGATGGCTGGATGGATGGCTTGATGAATGGATGGCAGGATGGACGATTGGCTGGAGGGATGGATGGATGGATGGCTGGATGGATGGCTGGATGGATGGATGGATGGATGGCTGGAAGGATAGCTGGATGGAGGGATGGCTGGATGGATGGATGGCTGGAGGGATGGATGGATGGCTGGATGGATGGCTGAATGGATGGATGGCTTAATGGCTGGCTGGCTGGAGGGATGGATGGATGGATGGATGGATGGCTGGATGAATGGCTGAATGGATGGATGGCTGGATGTATGGCTGGGTGGAGAGATGGATGCATGGATGGATGACTGGATGCATGGCTGGATGGAAGAATGGCTGGATGGATGGCTGGCTAGAGGGATGGATGGATGGATGGATGGCTGGATGGATGTCTTAATGGATGGATGGCTGGATGAATGGCTGTCTGGAGGGATGGATGGATGGATGGCTGGATGGATGGCTGGATGGATGAATGGCTGGATGGATGAATGGCTGGAGGGATGGATGGATGGATGGCTGGATGGATTGCTGGATGGATGGATGGATGGACGGATGGCTGGATGGATGGCTGGCTGGAGGGATGGATGGGTGGCTGGATGGCTGGCTGGATGGATGGATGGCTGGATGGATGGCTGGCTTGAAGAATGGATGGATGGCTGGATGGATGGCTGGACGGATGGATTGCTGGATGGATGGCTGGCTGGAGGGATGGATGGATGGCTGGATGGATGGCTGGATGGATGGATGGCTGGGTGGATGGCTGGCTGGAGGAATGGGTGGATGGATGGATGGCCGGATGGATGGCTGGATGGATGGATGGCTGCATGGATGGCTGGCAGGAGGGATGGATGGATGGCTGAATGGTTGGCTGGATGGATGGATGGCTGGATGGATGGGTGGCTGGAGGGATGGATGGATGGATGGATGGCTGGATGGACGGCTGGATGGATGGATGGCTGGACGGACGGCTGGCTGGAGGGATGCATGGATGGATGGCTGGATGCAGGGATGGCTGGATGGTTGGCTGGCTGGAGGGATGGATGGATGGATGTATGGCTGGATGGATGTCTGGATGGAGGGATGGCTGGATGGATGGCTGGCTGGAGGGATGGATGGATGGATGGATGGCTGGGTGGATGGCTGGATGGATGGATGGCTTAATGACTGGCTTGCTGGAGGGATGGATGGATGGATGGCTGGATGGATGGCTGGATCGATGGATGGCTGGATGTACGGCTGGCTGGAGGGATGGATGGATGGATGGATGGCTGGATGGATGGCTGGCTGGAGGGATGGATGGATGGATGGATGGATGGCTGTATGGAGGGATGGCTGGATGGAAGGCTGGCTGAATGGATGGATGGCTGGATGGATGGATGGATGGACGGATGGATGGAGGGATGGCTGGATGGATGGCTGGCTGGAGGGATGGATGGATAGATGGATGGATGGATGGCTGGATGGAGGAATGGCTGGATGGATGCTTGACTGGAGGGATGGATGGATGGATGGATGGCTGGATGGATGGCTTGATGAATGGATGGCAGGATGGACGATTGGCTGGAGGGATGGATGGATGGATGGCTGGATGGATGGCTGGATGGATGGATGGATGGATGGCTGGAAGGATAGCTGGATGGAGGGATGGCTGGATGGATGGATGGCTGGAGGGATGGATGGATGGCTGGATGGATGGCTGGATGGATGGATGGCTTAATGGCTGGCTGGCTGGAGGGATGGATGGATGGATGGATGGATGGCTGGATGAATGGCTGAATGGATGGATGGCTGGATGTATGGCTGGGTGGAGAGATGGATGGATGGATGGATGACTGGATGCATGGCTGGATGGAAGAATGGCTGGATGGATGGCTGGCTAGAGGGATGGATGGATGGATGGATGGCTGGATGGATGTCTTAATGGATGGATGGCTGGATGAATGGCTGTCTGGAGGGATGGATGGATGGATGGCTGGATGGATGGCTGGATGGATGAATGGCTGGATGGATGAATGGCTTGAAGAATGGATGGATGGCTGGATGGATGGCTGGACGGATGGATTGCTGGATGGATGGATGGATGGATGGCTGGATGGATTGCTGGATGGATGGATGGATGGACGGATGGCTGGATGGATGGCTGGCTGGAGGGATGGATGGGTGGCTGGATGGCTGGCTGGATGGATGGATGGCTGGATGGATGGCTGGCTTGAAGAATGGATGGATGGCTGGATGGATGGCTGGACGGATGGATTGCTGGATAGATGGCTGGCTGGAGGGATGGATGGATGGCTGGATGGATGGCTGGATGGATGGATGGCTGGATGGATGGCTGGCTGGAGGAATGGGTGGATGGATGGATGGCCGGATGGATGGCTGGATGGATGGATGGCTGCATGGATGGCTGGCAGGAGGGATGGATGGATGGATGGATGGTTGGCTGGCTGGAGGGATGGATGGATGGATGGATGGATGGATGTCTGGATGGATGGCTTGATGGAGGGATGGCTGGATGGATGGCTGGCTGGAGGGATGGATGGCTGGATGGATGGCTGCTTGGATGGCTGGATGGTTTGATGGCTTAATGACTGGCTGGCTGGAGGGATGGATGGATGGCTGGATGGATGGCTGAATGGATGGATGGATGGATGTATGGCTGGCTGGAGAGATGGATGAATGGTTGGATGGCTGGATGGATGGCTGGATGGAGGGATGGCTGGATGGATGACTGGCTGGAGGGATGAATGGATGGATGGATGGATGGATGGCTGGCTGGATGGATGGTTTGATGGATGGCTTGCTGGAGGGATGGATGGATGGATGGCTGGATGGATGGCTGGATGGATGGATGACTGGATGAAGGCTGACTCGAGTGATGGATGGATTGATGGCTGGATGGATGGCTTGATGGATGGATGGCTGGATGGATGACTGGCTGGAGGGATGGATGGATGGATGGATGGCTGGATGGGGGGCTGAATGGATGAATGGCTGGATGGATGGCTGGCTGGTAGGAAGGATGGATGGATGGACGGCTGGATGGATGGCTGGATGGATGGATGGCTGCATGGATGGCTGGCTGGAGGAACGGATGGATGGATGGATGGATGGATGGATGGATGGTTGGATGGATGGATGGCTGCATGGATGGATGGCTGGATGGATGGCTGGCTGGATGGATGGCTGGCTGGAGGGATGGATGGATGGATGGCTGGCTGGAGGGATGGATGGATGGATGGCTGGATGGATGGCTGGATGGATGGATGGCTGGATGGATGGCTGGATGGATGACTGGCTGGAGGGATGGTTGGATGGATGGATGGCTTGATGGATGGATGGATGGATGGATGGCTGGGTGGATGGCTGGATGGATGGATGCCTGGATGGATGGCTGGCTGGAGGGATGGATGGATGGATGGATGGCTGGATGGATGGCTGGATGGATGGATGGCTGGATGGATGGCTGGCAGGAGGGATGGATGGATGGATGGATGGCTGGATGGATGGCTGGATGGATGGCTGGCTGGAGCGATGGATGAATGGATGGCTGGATGGATGGATGGCCGAATGGTTGGCTGGCTGGAGGGATGGATGGATGGCTGAATGGATGGCTGGATGGATGGCAGGATGGATGGATGGCTGGATGGATGGCTGGCTGGATGGATGGATTGATGGATGGATGGCTGGATGGATGGCTGGATGGAAGGATGGCTGGATGGATTGCAGGCTGTAGGGATGAATGGATGGATGGATGGCTGGATGGACGGCTGGATGGATGGATGGCTGGATGGATGGCTGGCTGGAGGAATGGATGGATGGATGGATGGCTGGATGGATGGCAGGATGGATGGATGGCTGGATGGATGGCTGGCTGGAGGGATGGGTGGATGGATGGATGGCTGAATGGATGGCTGGATGGATGGATGGCTGGATGGCTGGATGGATGGCAGGATGGATGGATGGCTGGATGGATGGCTGGCTGGAGGGATGGGTGGATGGATGGATGGCTGAATGGATGGCTGGATGGATGGATGGCTGGATGGCTGGCTGGCTGGAGAGATGAATGGATGGATGGCTGGATGGACGGCTGGATGGATGGAAGGCTGTATGGATGGCTGGCTGGAGGGATGGATTGATGGATAGATGGCTGGATGGATGGCTGGATGGATAGATGGCTGGATGGATGGGTGGCTGGAGCGATGGATGGATGGATGGGTGGCTGGACGGAGGGATGGCTGGATGGTTGGCTGGCTGGAGGGATGGATGGATGGATGGCTGGATGGATGTCTGGATGGAGGGATGGCTGGATGGATGGCTGGCTGGAGGAATGGATGGATGGATGGATGGATGGATGGATGGCTTAATGACTGGCTGGCTGGAGGGATGGATGGATGGATGGCTGGATGGATGGCTGGATCGATGGATGGCTGGAGGTATGGCTGGCTGGAGGGATGGATGGATGGATGGATGGCTTGATGGATAGCTGGATAGAGGGATGGCTGGATGGATGGCTGGTGGAGGGATGGATGGATCGCTCAATGGATGGATGGCTGGATGGATGGCTGGCTGGAGGGATGGATGGATGGATGGATGGATGGATGGCTGAATGGATGGATGGCTGGATGAATGGCTGGCAGAGGGATGGATGGATGGATGGCTGGATGGATGGCTGGATGGATGGATGGCTGGATGGATGGCTGGATGGATGACTGGCTGGAGGGATGGTTGGATGGATGGATGGCTTGATGGATGGCTGGATGGATGGATCGCTGGCTGGAGGGATGGATGGATGGATGGATGGCTGGGTGGATGGCTGGATCGATGGATGGCTGGAGGTATGGCTGGCTGGAGGGATGGATGGATGGATGGATGGCTTGAAGGATAGCTGGATAGAGGGATGGCTGGATGGATGGCTGGTGGAGGGATGGATGGATGGATGGATCGCTCAATGGATGGATGGCTGGATGGATGGCTGGCTGGAGGGATGGATGGATGGATGGATGGATGGATGGCTGAATGGATGGATGGCTGGATGAATGGCTGGCTGGAGGGATGGATGGATGGATGGCTGGATGGATGGCTGGATGGCTGGATGGCTGGATGGATGGCTGGATGGATGACTGGCTGGAGGGATGGTTGGATGGATGGATGGCTTGATGGATGGCTGGATGGATGGATCGCTGGCTGGAGGGATGGATGGATGGATGGATGGCTGGGTGGATGGCTGGATGGATGGATGCCTGGATGGATGGCTGGCTGGAGGGATGGATGGATGGATGGATGGCTGGATGGATGGCTGGATGGATGGATGGCTGGATGGATGGCTGGCAGGAGGGATGGATGGATGGATGGATGGCTGGATGGATGGCTGGATGGATGGCTGGCTGGAGCGATGGATGAATGGATGGCTGGATGGATGGATGGCCGAATGGTTGGCTGGCTGGAGGGATGGATGGATGGCTGAATGGATGGCTGGATGGATGGCAGGATGGATGGATGGCTGGATGGATGGCTGGCTGGATGGATGGATTGATGGACGGATGGCTGGATGGATGGCTGGATGGAAGGATGGCTGGATGGATTGCAGGCTGTAGGGATGAATGGATGGATGGATGGCTGGATGGACGGCTGGATGGATGGATGGCTGGATGGATGGCTGGCTGGAGGGATGGATTGATGGATGGATGGCTGGATGGATAGCTGAATGGATGGCTGGATGGATGGTTGGCTGGTGGGATGGATGGATGGATGGATGGCTGGATGGAGGGATGGCTGGATGGTTGGCTGGCTGGTGGGATGGATGGATGGCTGGATGGATGGCTGGATGGAGGGATGGCTGGATGGATGGCTGGCTGGAGGGATGGATGGCTGGATGGATGGCTGGATGGATGGATGGATGGCTTAATGACTGGCTGGCTGGAGGGATGGATGGATGGATGGATGGATGGATGGATGGCTGGATGTATGGCTGGATGAATGGATGGCTGGATGTATGGCTGGCTGGAGAGATGGATGAATGGTTGGAAGGCTGGATGGATGGCTGTATGGAGGGATGGCTGGATGGATGACTGGCTGGAGAGACGGATGGATGCATGGCTGGATGGATGGCTGTATGGAGGGATGGCTGGATGGAAGGCTGGCTGAATGGATGGATGGCTGGATGGATGGATGGATGGACGGATGGATGGAGGGATGGCTGGATGGATGGCTGGCTGGAGGGATGGATGGATGGATGGATGGCTGGATGGATGGCTGGATGGAGGAATGGCTGGATGGATGCTTGACTGGAGGGATGGATGGATGGATGGATGGCTGGATGGATGGCTTGATGAATGGATCGCTGGATGGACGATTGGCTGGAGGGATGGATGGATGGATGGCTGGATGGATGGCTAAATGGATGGATGGATGGATGGCTGGAAGGATAGCTGGATGGAGGGATGGCTGGAGGGATGGATGGATGGCTGGATGGATGGCTGGTTGGATGGATGGCTTAATGGCTGGCTGGCTGGAGGGATGGATGGATGGATGGATGGATGGCTGGATGAATGGCTGAATGGATGGATGGCTGGATGTATGGCTGGGTGGAGAGCTGGATGGATGGCTGGATGGCTGGATGGATGGCTGGATGGAAGAATGGCTGGATGGATGGCTGGCTAGAGGGATGGATGGATGGATGGATGGATGGATGGCTGGATGGATGGCTGGATGAATGGATGGCTGGATGTATGGCTGGCTGGAGAGATGGATGAATGGTTGGAAGGCTGGATGGATGGCTGTATGGAGGGATGGCTGGATGGATGACTGGCTGGAGAGACGGATGGATGCATGGCTGGATGGATGGCTGTATGGAGGGATGGCTGGATGGAAGGCTGGCTGAATGGATGGATGGCTGGATGGATGGATGGATGGACGGATGGATGGAGGGATGGCTGGATGGATGGCTGGCTGGAGGGATGGATGGATGGATGGATGGCTGGATGGATGGCTGGATGGAGGAATGGCTGGATGGATGCTTGACTGGAGGGATGGATGGATGGATGGATGGCTGGATGGATGGCTTGATGAATGGATCGCTGGATGGACGATTGGCTGGAGGGATGGATGGATGGATGGCTGGATGGATGGCTAAATGGATGGATGGATGGATGGCTGGAAGGATAGCTGGATGGAGGGATGGCTGGAGGGATGGATGGATGGCTGGATGGATGGCTGGTTGGATGGATGGCTTAATGGCTGGCTGGCTGGAGGGATGGATGGATGGATGGATGGATGGCTGGATGAATGGCTGAATGGATGGATGGCTGGATGTATGGCTGGGTGGAGAGCTGGATGGATGGCTGGATGGCTGGATGGATGGCTGGATGGAAGAATGGCTGGATGGATGGCTGGCTAGAGGGATGGATGGATGGATGGATGGCTGGATGGATGGCATGATGGATGGATGGATGGCTGGGTGGATGGATGGCTGGATGGATGGATGGCTGGATGGCTAGAAGGCTGGATGGATGGATGGCTGGATGGATGGCTGGATGGATGGATGGATGGATGGATGGCTGGATGGATGGCTGGATGGAGGGATAGCTGGAGGGATGGATGGATGGCTGGATGGATGGCTGGATGGATGGATGTCATGATGGATTGCTGGCTGGAGGAATGGATGGATGGATGGATGGCTGGATGGATGGCAGGATGGATGGATGGCTGGATGGATGGCTGGCTGGATGGATGAATGGCTGGATGGATGAATGGCTTGAAGAATGGATGGATGGCTGGATGGATGGCTGGACGGATGGATTGCTGGATGGATGGATGGATGGATGGCTGGATGGATTGCTGGATGGATGGATGGATGGACGGATGGCTGGATGGATGGCTGGCTGGAGGGATGGATGGGTGGCTGGATGGCTGGCTGGATGGATGGATGGCTGGATGGATGGCTGGCTTGAAGAATGGATGGATGGCTGGATGGATGGCTGGACGGATGGATTGCTGGATGGATGGCTGGCTGGAGGGATGGATGGATGGCTGGATGGATGGCTGGATGGATGGATGGCTGGATGGATGGCTGGCTGGAGGAATGGGTGGATGGATGGATGGCCGGATGGATGGCTGGATGGATGGATGGCTGCATGGATGGCTGGCAGGAGGGATGGATGGATGGATGGATGGTTGGCTGGCTGGAGGGATGGATGGATGGATGGATGGATGGATGTCTGGATGGATGGCTTGATGGAGGGATGGCTGGATGGATGGCTGGCTGGAGGGATGGATGGCTGGATGGATGGCTGCTTGGATGGCTGGATGGTTTGATGGCTTAATGACTGGCTGGCTGGAGGGATGGATGGATGGCTGGATGGATGGCTGAATGGATGGATAGCTGGAGGGATGGATGGATGGCTGGATGGATGGCTGGATGGATGGATGTCTGGATGGATTGCTGGCTGGAGGAATGGATGGATGGATGGATGGCTGGATGGATGGCAGGATGGATGGATGGCTGGATGGATGGCTGGCTGGAGGGATGGATGGATGGATGGATAGCTGAATGGATGGCTGGATGGATGGATGGCTGGATCGATGGCTGGCTGGAGGGATGGATGGAAGGATGGCTGGATGGACGGCTGGATGGATGGAGGGCTGGATGGATGGCTGGCTGGAGGGATGGATTGATGGATGGATGGCTGGATGGATGGCTGGATGGATGGATGGCTGGATGGATGTCTGGATGGAGGGATGGCTGGATGGATGGCTGGCTGGAGGGATGGATGGATGGATGGATGGATGGATGGATGGCTGGATGGATGGCTGGATGGATGGATGGCTTAATGACTGGCTGGCTGTAGGGATGGATGGATGGATGGATGGATGGCTGGATGGATGGCTGGATCGATGGATGGTTGGATATATGGCTAGCTGAAGGGATGGATGGATGGATGGATGGCTGGATGGATAGCTGGATAGAGGGATGGATGGCTGGATGGATGGCTGGATGGATGGATGGATGGATGGATGGCTTAATGACTGGCTGGCTGGAGGGATGGATGGATGGATGGATGGATGGCTGGATGGATGGCTGGATGGATGGATGGCTGGATGTATGGCTGGCTGGAGAGATGGATGAATGGTTGGATGGCTGGATGGATGGCTGTATGGAGGGATGGCTGGATGGATGGCTGGCTGGAGTGACGGTTGGATGCATGGCTGGATGGATGGCTGTATGGAGGGATGGCTGGATGGAAGGCTGGCTGAATGGATGGATGGCTGGATGGATGGATGGATGGACGGATGGATGGAGGGATGGCTGGATGGATGGCTGGCTGGAGGGCTGGATGGATAGATGGATGGATGGATGGCTGGATGGAGGAATGGCTGGATGGATGCTTGACTGGAGGGATGGATGGATGGATGGATGGCTGGATGGATGGCTTGATGAATGGATGGCAGGATGGACGATTGGCTGGAGGGATGGATGGATGGATGGCTGGATGGATGGCTGGATGGATGGATGGATGGATGGCTGGAAGGATAGCTGGATGGAGGGATGGCTGGATGGATGGATGGCTGGAGGGATGGATGGATGGCTGGATGGATGGCTGAATGGATGGATGGCTTAATGGCTGGCTGGCTGGAGGGATGGATGGATGGATGGATGGATGGCTGGATGAATGGCTGAATGGATGGATGGCTGGATGTATGGCTGGGTGGAGAGATGGATGCATGGATGGATGACTGGATGCATGGCTGGATGGAAGAATGGCTGGATGGATGGCTGGCTAGAGGGATGGATGGATGGATGGATGGCTGGATGGATGTCTTAATGGATGGATGGCTGGATGAATGGCTGTCTGGAGGGATGGATGGATGGATGGCTGGATGGATGGCTGGATGGATGAATGGCTGGATGGATGAATGGCTGGAGGGATGGATGGATGGATGGATGGCTGGATGGATTGCTGGATGGATGGATGGATGGACGGATGGCTGGATGGATGGCTGGCTGGAGGGATGGATGGGTGGCTGGATGGCTGGCTGGATGGATGGATGGCTGGATGGATGGCTGGCTTGAAGAATGGATGGATGGCTGGATGGATGGCTGGACGGATGGATTGCTGGATGGATGGCTGGCTGGAGGGATGGATGGATGGCTGGATGGATGGCTGGATGGATGGATGGCTGGGTGGATGGCTGGCTGGAGGAATGGGTGGATGGATGGATGGCCGGATGGATGGCTGGATGGATGGATGGCTGCATGGATGGCTGGCAGGAGGGATGGATGGATGGATGGATGGCTGAATGGTTGGCTGGATGGATGGATGGCTGGATGGATGGGTGGCTGGAGGGATGGATGGATGGATGGATGGCTGGATGGACGGCTGGATGGATGGATGGCTGGACGGACGGCTGGCTGGAGGGATGCATGGATGGATGGCTGGATGCAGGGATGGCTGGATGGTTGGCTGGCTGGAGGGATGGATGGATGGATGTATGGCTGGATGGATGTCTGGATGGAGGGATGGCTGGATGGATGGCTGGCTGGAGGGATGGATGGATGGATGGATGGCTGGGTGGATGGCTGGATGGATGGATGGCTTAATGACTGGCTTGCTGGAGGGATGGATGGATGGATGGCTGGATGGATGGCTGGATCGATGGATGGCTGGATGTACGGCTGGCTGGAGGGATGGATGGTTGGATGGATGGCTGGATGGATGGCTGGCTGGAGGGATGGATGGATGGATGGATGGATGGCTGTATGGAGGGATGGCTGGATGGAAGGCTGGCTGAATGGATGGATGGCTGGATGGATGGATGGATGGACGGATGGATGGAGGGATGGCTGGATGGATGGCTGGCTGGAGGGATGGATGGATAGATGGATGGATGGATGGCTGGATGGAGGAATGGCTGGATGGATGCTTGACTGGAGGGATGGATGGATGGATGGATGGCTGGATGGATGGCTTGATGAATGGATGGCAGGATGGACGATTGGCTGGAGGGATGGATGGATGGATGGCTGGATGGATGGCTGGATGGATGGATGGATGGATGGCTGGAAGGATAGCTGGATGGAGGGATGGCTGGATGGATGGATGGCTGGAGGGATGGATGGATGGCTGGATGGATGGCTGGATGGATGGATGGCTTAATGGCTGGCTGGCTGGAGGGATGGATGGATGGATGGATGGATGGCTGGATGAATGGCTGAATGGATGGATGGCTGGATGTATGGCTGGGTGGAGAGATGGATGGATGGATGGATGACTGGATGCATGGCTGGATGGAAGAATGGCTGGATGGATGGCTGGCTAGAGGGATGGATGGATGGATGGATGGCTGGATGGATGTCTTAATGGATGGATGGCTGGATGAATGGCTGTCTGGAGGGATGGATGGATGGATGGCTGGATGGATGGCTGGATGGATGAATGGCTGGATGGATGAATGGCTTGAAGAATGGATGGATGGCTGGATGGATGGCTGGACGGATGGATTGCTGGATGGATGGATGGATGGATGGCTGGATGGATTGCTGGATGGATGGATGGATGGACGGATGGCTGGATGGATGGCTGGCTGGAGGGATGGATGGGTGGCTGGATGGCTGGCTGGATGGATGGATGGCTGGATGGATGGCTGGCTTGAAGAATGGATGGATGGCTGGATGGATGGCTGGACGGATGGATTGCTGGATGGATGGCTGGCTGGAGGGATGGATGGATGGCTGGATGGATGGCTGGATGGATGGATGGCTGGATGGATGGCTGGCTGGAGGAATGGGTGGATGGATGGATGGCCGGATGGATGGCTGGATGGATGGATGGCTGCATGGATGGCTGGCAGGAGGGATGGATGGATGGATGGATGGTTGGCTGGCTGGAGGGATGGATGGATGGATGGATGGATGGATGTCTGGATGGATGGCTTGATGGAGGGATGGCTGGATGGATGGCTGGATGGATGGCTGGATGGATGGCTGGATGGTTTGATGGCTTAATGACTGGCTGGCTGGAGGGATGGATGGATGGCTGGATGGATGGCTGAATGGATGGATGGATGGATGAATGGCTGGATGGATGGCTGGATGGAGGGATGGCTGGATGGATGACTGGCTGGAGGGATGAATGGATGGATGGATGGATGGATGGCTGGATGGATGGATGGCTTGATGGATGGCTTGCTGGAGGGATGGACGGATGGATGGCTGGATGGATGGCTGGATGGATGGATGACTGGATGAAGGCTGGCTCGAGTGATGGATGGATTGATGGCTGGATGGATGGCTTGATGGATGGATGGCTGGATGGTTGACTGGCTGGAGGAATGGATGGATGGATGGATGGCTGGATGGGGGGCTGAATAGATGGATGGCTGGATGGATGGCTGGCTGGAAGGAAGGATGGATGGATGGATGGCTGGATGGATGGCTGGATGGATGGATGGCTGGATGGATGGCTGGCTGGAGGAACGGATGGATGGATTGATGGATGGATGGTTGGATGGATGGATGGCTGGATGGATGGATGGCTGGATGGATGGCTGGCTGGATGGATGGCTGGCTGGAGGGATGGATGGATGGATGGCTGGATGGATGGATGGCCGAATGGATGGCTGGCTGAAGGGATGGACGGATGGCTGAAAGGATGGCTGGATGGATGGATGGCTGGATGGATGGCTGGATGGATGGCTGGATGGCAGGATGACTGGATGGATGGCTGGCTCGGCGGGTGGATTGCAGGATGGCTGGATGGAAGGCTGGATGGATGGATGGATGGATGGATGGCTGGCTGGCTGGAGGTATGGATGGATGGATGAATGGCAGGATGGATGGCTGGCTGGAGGGATGGATGGATGGACGGGTGGCTGGATGGCTGGCTGAATGGATGGATGGCTGGATGGATGGCTTGCTGGAGGGATGGATGGATGGATGGATGGCTGGATGGATGGCTGGATGGATGGATGGCTGGATGAATGGCTGGCTGGATGGATGGCTGGAAGGATGGATGGCTGGATGGATGACTCGCTGGTGGGATGGATGGATGGATGGATGGCTGGATGGATGGCTGGATGGATGGATGCCTGGATGGATGGCTGGATGGATGGATGGATGGATGGATGGATGGCTGGGTGGATGGATGGCTGGATGGATGAATGGCTGGATGGCTAGAAGGCTGGATGGATGGATGGCTGGATGGATGGCTGGATGGATGGATGGATGGATGGATGGCTGGATGGATGGCTGGATGGAGGGATAGCTGGAGGGATGGATGGATGGCTGGATGGATGGCTGGATGGATGGATGTCTGGATGGATTGCTGGCTGGAGGAATGGATGGATGGATGGATGGCTGGATGGATGGCAGGATGGATGGATGGCTGGATGGATGGCTGGCTGGAGGGATGGATGGATGGATGGATAGCTGAATGGATGGCTGGATGGATGGATGGCTGGATCGATGGCTGGCTGGAGGGATGGATGGAAGGATGGCTGGATGGACGGCTGGATGGATGGAGGGCTGGATGGATGGCTGGCTGGAGGGATGGATTGATGGATGGATGGCTGGATGGATGGCTGGATGGATGGATGGCTGGATGGATGGCTGGCTGGAGGGATAGATGGATGGATGTGTGGCTGGATGGAGGGATCGTTGGATGGTTGGCTGTCTGGAGGGATGGATGGATGGATGGCTGGATGGATGTCTGGATGGAGGGATGGCTGGATGGATGGCTGGCTGGAGGGATGGATGGATGGATGGATGGATGGATGGATGGCTGGATGGATGGCTGGATGGATGGATGGCTTAATGACTGGCTGGCTGTAGGGATGGATGGATGGATGGATGGATGGCTGGATGGATGGCTGGATGGATGGATGGATGGATGGATGGCTTAATGACTGGCTGGCTGGAGGGATGGATGGATGGATGGATGGATGGCTGGATGGATGGCTGGATGGATGGATGGCTGGATGTATGGCTGGCTGGAGAGATGGATGAATGGTTGGATGGCTGGATGGATGGCTGTATGGAGGGATGGCTGGATGGATGGCTGGCTGGAGTGACGGATGGATGCATGGCTGGATGGATGGCTGTATGGAGGGATGGCTGGATGGAAGGCTGGCTGAATGGATGGATGGCTGGATGGATGGATGGATGGACGGATGGATGGAGGGATGGCTGGATGGATGGCTGGCTGGAGGGCTGGATGGATAGATGGATGGATGGATGGCTGGATGGAGGAATGGCTGGATGGATGCTTGACTGGAGGGATGGATGGATGGATGGATGGCTGGATGGATGGCTTGATGAATGGATGGCAGGATGGACGATTGGCTGGAGGGATGGATGGATGGATGGCTGGATGGATGGCTGGATGGATGGATGGATGGATGGCTGGAAGGATAGCTGGATGGAGGGATGGCTGGATGGATGGATGGCTGGAGGGATGGATGGATGGCTGGATGGATGGCTGAATGGATGGATGGCTTAATGGCTGGCTGGCTGGAGGGATGGATGGATGGATGGATGGATGGCTGGATGAATGGCTGAATGGATGGATGGCTGGATGTATGGCTGGGTGGAGAGATGGATGCATGGATGGATGACTGGATGCATGGCTGGATGGAAGAATGGCTGGATGGATGGCTGGCTAGAGGGATGGATGGATGGATGGATGGCTGGATGGATGTCTTAATGGATGGATGGCTGGATGAATGGCTGTCTGGAGGGATGGATGGATGGATGGCTGGATGGATGGCTGGATGGATGAATGGCTGGATGGATGAATGGCTGGAGGGATGGATGGATGGATGGCTGGATGGATTGCTGGATGGATGGATGGATGGACGGATGGCTGGATGGATGGCTGGCTGGAGGGATGGATGGGTGGCTGGATGGCTGGCTGGATGGATGGATGGCTGGATGGATGGCTGGCTTGAAGAATGGATGGATGGCTGGATGGATGGCTGGACGGATGGATTGCTGGATGGATGGCTGGCTGGAGGGATGGATGGATGGCTGGATGGATGGCTGGATGGATGGATGGCTGGGTGGATGGCTGGCTGGAGGAATGGGTGGATGGATGGATGGCCGGATGGATGGCTGGATGGATGGATGGCTGCATGGATGGCTGGCAGGAGGGATGGATGGATGGCTGAATGGTTGGCTGGATGGATGGATGGCTGGATGGATGGGTGGCTGGAGGGATGGATGGATGGATGGATGGCTGGATGGACGGCTGGATGGATGGATGGCTGGACGGACGGCTGGCTGGAGGGATGCATGGATGGATGGCTGGATGCAGGGATGGCTGGATGGTTGGCTGGCTGGAGGGATGGATGGATGGATGTATGGCTGGATGGATGTCTGGATGGAGGGATGGCTGGATGGATGGCTGGCTGGAGGGATGGATGGATGGATGGATGGCTGGGTGGATGGCTGGATGGATGGATGGCTTAATGACTGGCTTGCTGGAGGGATGGATGGATGGATGGCTGGATGGATGGCTGGATCGATGGATGGCTGGATGTACGGCTGGCTGGAGGGATGGATGGATGGATGGATGGCTGGATGGATGGCTGGCTGGAGGGATGGATGGATGGATGGATGGATGGCTGTATGGAGGGATGGCTGGATGGAAGGCTGGCTGAATGGATGGATGGCTGGATGGATGGATGGATGGACGGATGGATGGAGGGATGGCTGGATGGATGGCTGGCTGGAGGGATGGATGGATAGATGGATGGATGGATGGCTGGATGGAGGAATGGCTGGATGGATGCTTGACTGGAGGGATGGATGGATGGATGGATGGCTGGATGGATGGCTTGATGAATGGATGGCAGGATGGACGATTGGCTGGAGGGATGGATGGATGGATGGCTGGATGGATGGCTGGATGGATGGATGGATGGATGGCTGGAAGGATAGCTGGATGGAGGGATGGCTGGATGGATGGATGGCTGGAGGGATGGATGGATGGCTGGATGGATGGCTGGATGGATGGATGGCTTAATGGCTGGCTGGCTGGAGGGATGGATGGATGGATGGATGGATGGCTGGATGAATGGCTGAATGGATGGATGGCTGGATGTATGGCTGGGTGGAGAGATGGATGGATGGATGGATGACTGGATGCATGGCTGGATGGAAGAATGGCTGGATGGATGGCTGGCTAGAGGGATGGATGGATGGATGGATGGCTGGATGGATGTCTTAATGGATGGATGGCTGGATGAATGGCTGTCTGGAGGGATGGATGGATGGATGGCTGGATGGATGGCTGGATGGATGAATGGCTGGATGGATGAATGGCTTGAAGAATGGATGGATGGCTGGATGGATGGCTGGACGGATGGATTGCTGGATGGATGGATGGATGGATGGCTGGATGGATTGCTGGATGGATGGATGGATGGACGGATGGCTGGATGGATGGCTGGCTGGAGGGATGGATGGGTGGCTGGATGGCTGGCTGGATGGATGGATGGCTGGATGGATGGCTGGCTTGAAGAATGGATGGATGGCTGGATGGATGGCTGGACGGATGGATTGCTGGATGGATGGCTGGCTGGAGGGATGGATGGATGGCTGGATGGATGGCTGGATGGATGGATGGCTGGATGGATGGCTGGCTGGAGGAATGGGTGGATGGATGGATGGCCGGATGGATGGCTGGATGGATGGATGGCTGCATGGATGGCTGGCAGGAGGGATGGATGGATGGATGGATGGTTGGCTGGCTGGAGGGATGGATGGATGGATGGATGGATGGATGTCTGGATGGATGGCTTGATGGAGGGATGGCTGGATGGATGGCTGGCTGGAGGGATGGATGGCTGGATGGATGGCTGCTTGGATGGCTGGATGGTTTGATGGCTTAATGACTGGCTGGCTGGAGGGATGGATGGATGGCTGGATGGATGGCTGAATGGATGGATGGATGGATGTATGGCTGGCTGGAGAGATGGATGAATGGTTGGATGGCTGGATGGATGGCTGGATGGAGGGATGGCTGGATGGATGACTGGCTGGAGGGATGAATGGATGGATGGATGGATGGATGGCTGGCTGGATGGATGGTTTGATGGATGGCTTGCTGGAGGGATGGATGGATGGATGGCTGGATGGATGGCTGGATGGATGGATGACTGGATGAAGGCTGACTCGAGTGATGGATGGATTGATGGCTGGATGGATGGCTTGATGGATGGATGGCTGGATGGATGACTGGCTGGAGGGATGGATGGATGGATGGATGGCTGGATGGGGGGCTGAATGGATGAATGGCTGGATGGATGGCTGGCTGGTAGGAAGGATGGATGGATGGACGGCTGGATGGATGGCTGGATGGATGGATGGCTGCATGGATGGCTGGCTGGAGGAACGGATGGATGGATGGATGGATGGATGGATGGTTGGATGGATGGATGGCTGCATGGATGGATGGCTGGATGGATGGCTGGCTGGATGGATGGCTGGCTGGAGGGATGGATGGATGGATGGCTGGCTGGAGGGATGGATGGATGGATGGCTGGATGGATGGCTGGATGGATGGATGGCTGGATGGATGGCTGGATGGATGACTGGCTGGAGGGATGGTTGGATGGATGGATGGCTTGATGGATGGATGGATGGATGGATGGCTGGGTGGATGGCTGGATGGATGGATGCCTGGATGGATGGCTGGCTGGAGGGATGGATGGATGGATGGATGGCTGGATGGATGGCTGGATGGATGGATGGCTGGATGGATGGCTGGCAGGAGGGATGGATGGATGGATGGATGGCTGGATGGATGGCTGGATGGATGGCTGGCTGGAGCGATGGATGAATGGATGGCTGGATGGATGGATGGCCGAATGGTTGGCTGGCTGGAGGGATGGATGGATGGCTGAATGGATGGCTGGATGGATGGCAGGATGGATGGATGGCTGGATGGATGGCTGGCTGGATGGATGGATTGATGGATGGATGGCTGGATGGATGGCTGGATGGAAGGATGGCTGGATGGATTGCAGGCTGTAGGGATGAATGGATGGATGGATGGCTGGATGGACGGCTGGATGGATGGATGGCTGGATGGATGGCTGGCTGGAGGAATGGATGGATGGATGGATGGCTGGATGGATGGCAGGATGGATGGATGGCTGGATGGATGGCTGGCTGGAGGGATGGGTGGATGGATGGATGGCTGAATGGATGGCTGGATGGATGGATGGCTGGATGGCTGGATGGATGGCAGGATGGATGGATGGCTGGATGGATGGCTGGCTGGAGGGATGGGTGGATGGATGGATGGCTGAATGGATGGCTGGATGGATGGATGGCTGGATGGCTGGCTGGCTGGAGAGATGAATGGATGGATGGCTGGATGGACGGCTGGATGGATGGAAGGCTGTATGGATGGCTGGCTGGAGGGATGGATTGATGGATAGATGGCTGGATGGATGGCTGGATGGATAGATGGCTGGATGGATGGGTGGCTGGAGCGATGGATGGATGGATGGGTGGCTGGACGGAGGGATGGCTGGATGGTTGGCTGGCTGGAGGGATGGATGGATGGATGGCTGGATGGATGTCTGGATGGAGGGATGGCTGGATGGATGGCTGGCTGGAGGAATGGATGGATGGATGGATGGATGGATGGATGGCTTAATGACTGGCTGGCTGGAGGGATGGATGGATGGATGGCTGGATGGATGGCTGGATCGATGGATGGCTGGAGGTATGGCTGGCTGGAGGGATGGATGGATGGATGGATGGCTTGATGGATAGCTGGATAGAGGGATGGCTGGATGGATGGCTGGTGGAGGGATGGATGGATCGCTCAATGGATGGATGGCTGGATGGATGGCTGGCTGGAGGGATGGATGGATGGATGGATGGATGGATGGCTGAATGGATGGATGGCTGGATGAATGGCTGGCAGAGGGATGGATGGATGGATGGCTGGATGGATGGCTGGATGGATGGATGGCTGGATGGATGGCTGGATGGATGACTGGCTGGAGGGATGGTTGGATGGATGGATGGCTTGATGGATGGCTGGATGGATGGATCGCTGGCTGGAGGGATGGATGGATGGATGGATGGCTGGGTGGATGGCTGGATCGATGGATGGCTGGAGGTATGGCTGGCTGGAGGGATGGATGGATGGATGGATGGCTTGATGGATAGCTGGATAGAGGGATGGCTGGATGGATGGCTGGTGGAGGGATGGATGGATGGATGGATCGCTCAATGGATGGATGGCTGGATGGATGGCTGGCTGGAGGGATGGATGGATGGATGGATGGATGGATGGCTGAATGGATGGATGGCTGGATGAATGGCTGGCTGGAGGGATGGATGGATGGATGGCTGGATGGATGGCTGGATGGCTGGATGGCTGGATGGATGGCTGGATGGATGACTGGCTGGAGGGATGGTTGGATGGATGGATGGCTTGATGGATGGCTGGATGGATGGATCGCTGGCTGGAGGGATGGATGGATGGATGGATGGCTGGGTGGATGGCTGGATGGATGGATGCCTGGATGGATGGCTGGCTGGAGGGATGGATGGATGGATGGATGGCTGGATGGATGGCTGGATGGATGGATGGCTGGATGGATGGCTGGCAGGAGGGATGGATGGATGGATGGATGGCTGGATGGATGGCTGGATGGATGGCTGGCTGGAGCGATGGATGAATGGATGGCTGGATGGATGGATGGCCGAATGGTTGGCTGGCTGGAGGGATGGATGGATGGCTGAATGGATGGCTGGATGGATGGCAGGATGGATGGATGGCTGGATGGATGGCTGGCTGGATGGATGGATTGATGGATGGATGGCTGGATGGATGGCTGGATGGAAGGATGGCTGGATGGATTGCAGGCTGTAGGGATGAATGGATGGATGGATGGCTGGATGGACGGCTGGATGGATGGATGGCTGGATGGATGGCTGGCTGGAGGAATGGATGGATGGATGGATGGCTGGATGGATGGCAGGATGGATGGATGGCTGGATGGATGGCTGGCTGGAGGGATGGGTGGATGGATGGATGGCTGAATGGATGGCTGGATGGATGGATGGCTGGATGGCTGGATGGATGGCAGGATGGATGGATGGCTGGATGGATGGCTGGCTGGAGGGATGGGTGGATGGATGGATGGCTGAATGGATGGCTGGATGGATGGATGGCTGGATGGCTGGCTGGCTGGAGAGATGAATGGATGGATGGCTGGATGGACGGCTGGATGGATGGAAGGCTGAATGGATGGCTGGCTGGAGGGATGGATTGATGGATAGATGGCTGGATGGATGGCTGGATGGATAGATGGCTGGATGGATGGGTGGCTGGAGCGATGGATGGATGGATGGGTGGCTGGACGGAGGGATGGCTGGATGGTTGGCTGGCTGGAGGGATGGATGGATGGATGGCTGGATGGATGTCTGGATGGAGGGCTGGCTGGCTGGATGGCTGGCTGGAGGAATGGATGGATGGATGGATGGATGGATGGATGGATGGCTTAATGACTGGCTGGCTGGAGGGATGGATGGATGGATGGCTGGATGGATGGCTGGATCGATGGATGGCTGGAGGTATGGCTGGCTGGAGGGATGGATGGATGGATGGATGGCTTGATGGATAGCTGGATAGAGGGATGGCTGGATGGATGGCTGGTGGAGGGATGGATGGATGGATGGATCGCTCAATGGATGGATGGCTGGATGGATGGCTGGCTGGAGGGATGGATGGATGGATGGATGGATGGATGGCTGAATGGATGGATGGCTGGACGAATGGCTGGCTGGAGGGATGGATGGATGGATGGCTGGATGGATGGCTGGATGGATGGATGGCTGGATGGATTGCTGGATGGATGACTGGCTGGAGGGATGGTTGGATGGATGGATGGCTTGATGGATGGCTGGATGGATGGATCGCTGGCTGGAGGGATGGATGGATGGATGGATGGCTGGGTGGATGGCTGGATCGATGGATGGCTGGAGGTATGGCTGGCTGGAGGGATGGATGGATGGATGGATGGCTTGATGGATAGCTGGATAGAGGGATGGCTGGATGGATGGCTGGTGGAGGGATGGATGGATGGATGGATCGCTCAATGGATGGATGGCTGGATGGATGGCTGGCTGGAGGGATGGATGGATGGATGGATGGATGGATGGCTGAATGGATGGATGGCTGGATGAATGGCTGGCTGGAGGGATGGATGGATGGATGGCTGGATGGATGGCTGGATGGCTGGGTGGCTGGAGCGATGGATGAATGGATGGCTGGATGGATGGATGGCCGAATGGTTGGCTGGCTGGAGGGATGGATGGATGGATGGATGGATGGCTGGATGGATGGCTGGATGGATGGCTGGCTGGAGCGATGGATGAATGGATGGCTGGATGGATGGATGGCCGAATGGTTGGCTGGCTGGAGGGATGGATGGATGGCTGAATGGATGGCTGGATGGATGGCAGGATGGATGGATGGCTGGATGGATGGCTGGCTGGATGGATGGATTGATGGATGGATGGCTGGATGGATGGCTGGATGGAAGGATGGCTGGATGGATTGCAGGCTGTAGGGATGAATGGATGGATGGATGGCTGGATGGACGGCTGGATGGATGGATGGCTGGATGGATGGCTGGCTGGAGGGATGGATTGATGGATGGATGGCTGGATGGATAGCTGAATGGATGGCTGGATGGATGATTGGCTGGTGGGATGGATGGATGGATGGATGGCTGGATGGAGGGATGGCTGGATGGTTGGCTGGCTGGTGGGATGGATGGATGGCTGGATGGATGGCTGGATGGAGGGATGGCTGGATGGATGGCTGGCTGGAGGGATGGATGGCTGGATGGATGGCTGGATGGATGGATGGATGGCTTAATGACTGGCTGGCTGGAGGGATGGATGGATGGATGGATGGATGGATGGCTGGATGGATGGCTGGATGAATGGATGGCTGGATGTATGGCTGGCTGGAGAGATGGATGAATGGTTGGAAGGCTGGATGGATGGCTGTATGGAGGGATGGCTGGATGGATGACTGGCTGGAGAGACGGATGGATGCATGGCTGGATGGATGGCTGTATGGAGGGATGGCTGGATGGAAGGCTGGCTGAATGGATGGATGGCTGGATGGATGGATGGATGGACGGATGGATGGAGGGATGGCTGGATGGATGGCTGGCTGGAGGGATGGATGGATGGATGGATGGCTGGATGGATGGCTGGATGGAGGAATGGCTGGATGGATGCTTGACTGGAGGGATGGATGGATGGATGGATGGCTGGATGGATGGCTTGATGAATGGATCGCTGGATGGACGATTGGCTGGAGGGATGGATGGATGGATGGCTGGATGGATGGCTAAATGGATGGATGGATGGATGGCTGGAAGGATAGCTGGATGGAGGGATGGCTGGAGGGATGGATGGATGGCTGGATGGATGGCTGGTTGGATGGATGGCTTAATGGCTGGCTGGCTGGAGGGATGGATGGATGGATGGATGGATGGCTGGATGAATGGCTGAATGGATGGATGGCTGGATGTATGGCTGGGTGGAGAGCTGGATGGATGGCTGGATGGCTGGATGGATGGCTGGATGGAAGAATGGCTGGATGGATGGCTGGCTAGAGGGATGGATGGATGGATGGATGGCTGGATGGATGGCTTAATGGATGGATGGCTGGATGAATGGCTGGCTGGAGGGATGGATGGATGGATGGCTGGATGGATGGCTGGATGGATGAATGGCTGGATGGATGAATGGCTGGAGGGATGGATGGATGGATGGATGGCTGGATGGATTGCTGGATGGATGGATGGATGGACGGATGGCTGGATGGATGGCTGGCTGGAGGGATGGATGGATGGCTGGATGGCTGGCTGGATGGATGGATGGCTGGATGGATGGCTGGCTTGAAGAATGGATGGATGGCTGGATGGATGGCTGGACGGATGGATTGCTGGATGGATGGCTGGCTGGAGGGATGGATGGATGGCTGGATGGATGGCTGGATGGATGGATGGTTGGATGGATGGCTGGCTGGAGGAATGGATGGATGGATGGATGGCTGGCTGGATGGCTGGATGGATGGATGGCTGGATGGATGGCTGGCAGGAGGGATGGATGGATGGCTGAATGGTTGGCTGGATGGATGGATGGCGGATGGATGGGTGGCTGGAGGGATGGATGGATGGATGGATGGCTGGATGGACGGCTGGATGGATGGATGGCTGGACGGAAGGCTGGCTGGAGGGAAGAATGGATGGATGGCTGGATGCAGGGATGGCTGGATGGTTGGCTGGCTGGAGGGATGGATGGATGGATGTATGGCTGGATGGATGTCTGGATGGAGGGATGGCTGGATGGATGGCTGGCTGGAGGGATGGATGGATGGATGGATGGCTGGGTGGATGGCTGGATGGATGGATGGCTTAATGACTGGCTGGCTGGAGGGATGGATGGATGGATGGCTGGATGGATGGCTGGATCGATGGATGGCTGGATGTACGGCTGGCTGGAGGGATGGATGGATGGATGGATGGCTGGATGGATGGCTGGATAGAGGAATTGCTGGATGGATGGCTGGCTGGAGGGATGGATGGATGGATGGCTGGATGGATGGATGGCTGGATGGATGGCTGAATGGATGGATGGCTGGATGGATGGCTGGCTGGAGGGATGGATGGATGGCTGGATGAATGGCTGAATGGATGGATGGCTGGATGAATGGCTGGCTGGAGGGATGGATGGATGGATGGATGGATGGCTGGATGGATGGATGGATGGATGGCTGGATGGATGACTGGCTGGAGGGATGGATGGATGGATGGATGGCTGGATGGATGGCTGGATGGATGGATGGCTGGATGGATAGCTGGCTGGAGGGATGGATGGCTGGATGGATGTCTGGATGGATGGATGCCCGGATGGATGGCTGGCTGGAGGGATGGATGGATGGATGGATGGCTGGATGGATGGCTGGATGGATGGATGGCTGGATGGATGGCTTTCAGGAGGGATGGATGGATGGATGGCTGGATGGATGGCTGGATGGATGGCTGGCTGGAGGGATGGATGAATGGATGGCTGGATGGATGGCTGGCTGGAGGGATGGATGGATGGATGGATGGATGTCTGGATGGATGGCTTGATGGAGGGATGGCTGGATGGATGGCTGGCTGGAGGGATGGATGGCTGGATGGATGGCTGGATGGATGGCTGGATGGTTTGATGGCTTAATGACTGGCTGGCTGGAGGGATGGATGGATGGCTGGATGGATGGTTGAATGGATGGATGTATGGCTGGCTGGAGAGATGGATGAATGGTTGGATGGCTGGATGGATGGCTGGATGGAGGGATGGCTGGATGGATGACTGGCTGGAGGGATGAATGGATGGATGGATGGCTGGATGGATGGATGGCTTGATGGATGGCTTGCTGGAGGGATGGATGGATGGATGGCTGGATGGATGGCTGGATGGATGGATGACTGGATGAAGGCTGGCTCGAGTGATGGATGGATTGATGGCTGGATGGATGGCTTGATGGATGGATGGCTGGATGGATGGCTGGCTGGAGGAATGGATGGATGGATGGATGGCTGGATGGGGGGCTGAATAGATGGATGGCTGGATGGATGGCTGGCTGGAAGGAAGGATGGATGGATGAATGGCTGGATGGATGGCTGGATGGATGGATGGCTGGATGGATGGCTGGCTGGAGGAACGGATGGATGGATGGATGGATGGTTGGATGGATGGATGGCTGGATGGATGGATGGCTGGATGGATGGCTGGCTGGATGGATGGCTGGCTGGAGGGATGGATGGATGGATGGCTGGATGGATGGATGGCCGAATGAATGGCTGGCAGAAGGGATGGACGGATGGCTGAAAGGATGGCTGGATGGATGGATGGCTGGATGGATGGCTGGCTGGAGGGATGGATGAATGGATGGATGGCTGGATGGATGGCTGGATGGCAGGATGACTGGATGGATGGCTGGCTGGGCGGGTGGATTGCTGGATGGCTGGCTGGATTGATGGCTGGATGGATGGATGGATGGCTGGCTGGCTGGAGGTATGGATGGATGGATGAATGGCAGGATGGATGGCTGGATGGAGAGATGGATGAATGCATGGATGGCTGGATGGATGGCTGGATGGAGGGATGGCTGGATGGATGGCTGGCTGGAGGGATGGATGGATGGACGGGTGGCTGGATGGCTGGCTGAATGGATGGATGGCTGGATGGATGGCTTGCTGGAGGGATGGATGGATGGATGGATGGCTGGATGGATGGCTGGATGGATGGATGGCTGGATGAATGGCTGGCTGGATGGATGGCTGGAAGGATGGATGGCTGGATGGATGACTCGCTGGCGGGATGGATGGATGGATGGATGCCTGGATGGATGGCATGATGGATGGATGGATGGCTGGGTGGATGGATGGCTGGATGGATGGATGGCTGGATGGCTAGAAGGCTGGATGGATGGATGGCTGGATGGATGGCTGGATGGATGGATGGATGGATGGATGGCTGGATGGATGGCTGGATGGAGGGATAGCTGGAAGGATGGATGGATGGCTGGATGGATGGCTGGATGGATGGATGTCATGATGGATTGCTGGCTGGAGGAATGGATGGATGGATGGATGGCTGGATGGATGGCAGGATGGATGGATGGCTGGATGGATGGCTGGCTGGAGGGATGGATGGATGGATGGATAGCTGAATGGATGAATGGCTGGATGGATGAATGGCTGGAGGGATGGATGGATGGATGGATGGCTGGATGGATTGCTGGATGGATGGATGGATGGACGGATGGCTGGATGGATGGCTGGCTGGAGGGATGGATGGATGGCTGGATGGCTGGCTGGTTGGATGGATGGCTGGATGGATGGCTGGCTTGAAGAATGGATGGATGGCTGGATGGATGGCTGGACGGATGGTTTGCTGGATGGATGGCTGGCTGGAGGGATGGATGGATGGCTGGATGGATGGCTGGATGGATGGATGGCTGGATGGATGGCTGGCTGGAGGAATGGATAGATGGATGGATGGCCGGCTGGATGGCTGGATGGATGGATGGCTGGATGGATGGCTCGCAGGAGGGATGGATGGATGGATGGATGGCTGAATGGTTGGCTGGATGGATGGATGGCGTATGGATGGGTGGCTGGAGGGATGGATGGATGGATGGATGGCTGGATGGACGGCTGGATGGATGGATGGCTGGACGGAAGGCTGGCTGGAGGGATGGATGGATGGATGGCTGGATGCAGTGATGGCTGGATGGTTGGCTGGCTGGAGGGATGGATGGATGGATGTATAGCTGGATGGATGTCTGGATGGAGGGATGGCTGGATGGATGGCTGGCTGGAGGGATGGATGGATGGATGGATGGCTGCGTGGATGGCTGGATGGGTGGATGGCTTAATGACTGGCTGGCTGGAGGGATGGATGGATGAATGGCTGGATGGATGGCTGGATCGATGGATGGCTGGATGTACGGCTGGCTGGAGGGATGGATGGATGGATGGATGGCTGGATGGATGGATGGATAGAGGGATTGCTGGATGGATGGCTGGCTGGAGGGATGGATGGATGGATGGCTGGCTGGATGGATGGATGGCTGGATGGATGGCTGAATGGATGGATGGCTGGATGGATGGCTGGCTGGTGGGATGGATGGATGGATGGATGGCTGGATGAATGGCTGAATGGATGGATGGCTGGATGAATGGCTGGCTGGAGGGATGGATGGATGGATGGATGGATGGCTGGATGGTTGGATGGATGGATGGCTGGATGGATGACTGGCTGGAGGGATGGATGGATGGATGGATGGCTGGATGGATGGCTGGATGGATGGATGGCTGGATGGATGGCTGGCTTGAGGGATGGATGGATGGATGGATGTCTGGATGGATGGCTGAATGGATGGATGGATGGATGTATGGCTGGCTGGAGAGATGGATGAGTGGTTGGATGGCTGGATGTATGTCTGGATGGAGGGATGGCTGGATGGATGACTGGCTGCAGGGATGAATGGATGGATGGATGGATGGATGGCTGGATGAATGGATGGCTTGATGGATGGCTTGCTGGAGGGATGGATGGATGGATGGCTGGATGGATGGAGGACTGGATGAAGGCTGGCTCGAGTGATGGATGGATTGATGGCTGGATGGATGGCTTGATGGATGGATGGCTGTATGGATGACTGGCTGGAGGAATGGATGGATGGATGGATGGCTGGATGGGGGGCTGAATAGATGGATGGCTGGATGGATGGCTGGCTGGAAGGAAGGATAGATGGATGGATGGCTGGATGGATGGCTGGATGGATGGATGGCTGGATGGATGGCTGGCTGGAGGAACGGATGGATGGATGGATGCATGGATGGTTGGATGGATGGATGGCTGGATGGATGGATGGCTGGATGGATGGCTGGCTGGATGGATGGCTGGCTGGAGGGATGGATGGATGGATGGCTGGATGGATGGATGGCCGAATGGATGGCTGGCTGAAGGGATGGACGGATGGCTGAAAGGATGGCTGGATGGATGGCTGGATGGATGGCTGGCTGGAGGGATGGATGAATGGATGGATGGCTGGATGGATGGCTGGATGGCAGGTTGACTGGATGGATGGCTGGCTGGGCGGGTGGATTGCTGGATGGCTGGCTGGATGGATGGCTGGATGGATGGATGGATGGATGGCTGGCTGGCTGGAGGTATGGATGGATGGATGAATGGCAGGATGGATGGCTGGATGGAGAGATGGATGAATGCATGGATGGCTGGATGGATGGCTGGATGGAGGGATGGCTGGATGGATGGCTGGCTGGAGGGATGGATGGATGGACGGGTGGCTGGATGGCTGGCTGAATGGATGGATGGCTGTATGGATGGCTTGCTGGAGGGATGGATGGATGGATGGATGGCTGGATGGATGGCTGGATGGATGGATGGCTGGATGAATGGCTGGCTGGATGGATGGCTGGAAGGATGGATGGCTGGCTGGATGACTCGCTGGCGGGATGGATGGATGGATGGATGGCTGGATGGATGGCTGGATGGATTGATGCCTGGATGGATGGCTGGATGGATGGATGGATGGATGGATGGCTGGGTGGATGGATGGCTGGATGGATGGATGGCTGGATGGCTAGAAGGCTGGATGGATGGATGGCTGGATGGATGGCTGGATGGATGGATGGATGGATGGATGGATGGCTGGATGGATGGCTGGATGGAGGGATAGCTGGAGGGATGGATGGATGGCTGGATAGATGGCTGGATGGATGGATATCTGGATGGATTGCTGGCTGGAGGAATGGATGGATGGATGGATGGCTGGATGGATGGCAGGATGGATGGATGGCTGGATGGATGGCTGGCTGGAGGGATGGATGGATGGATGGATAGCTGAATGGATGAATGGCTGGATGGATGAATGGCTGGAGTGATTGATGGATGGATGGATGGCTGGATGGATTGCTGGATGGATGGATGGATGGACGGATGGCTGGATGGATGGCTGGCTGGAGGGATGGATGGATGGCTGGATGGCTGGCTGGATGGATGGATGGCTGGATGGATGGCTGGCTTGAAGAATGGATGGATGGCTGGATGGATGGCTGGACGGATGGATTGCTGGATGGATGGCTGGCTGGAGGGATGGATGGATGGCTGGATGGATTGCTGGATGGATGGATGGCTGGATGGATGGCTGGCTGGAGGAATGGATGGATGGATGGATGGCCGGCTGGATGGCTGGATGGATGGATGGCTGGATGGATGGCTGGCAGGAGGGATGGATGGATGGATGGATGGCTGAATGGTTGGCTGGATGGATGGATGGCGAATGGATGGGTGGCTGGAGGGATGGATGGATGGATGGCTGGATGGACGGCTGGATGGATGGATGGCTGGACGGAAGGCTGGCTGGAGGGATGGATGGATGGATGGCTGGATGCAGGGATGGCTGGATGGTTGGCTGGCTGGAGGGATGGATGTATGGCTGGATGGATGTCTGGATGGAGGGATGGCTGGATGGATGGCTGGCTGGAGGGATGGATGGATGGATGGATGGCTGGATGGCTGGCTGGTTGGATGGATGGCTGGATGGATGGCTGGCTTGAAGAATGGATGGATGGCTGGATGGATGGCTGGATGGAGGGATGGCTGGATGGATGGCTGGCTGGAGGGATGGATGGATGGACGGGTGGCTGGATGGCTGGCTGAATGGATGGATGGCTGGATGGATGGCTTGCTGGAGGGATGGATGGATGGATGGATGGCTGGATGGATGGCTGGATGGATGGATGGCTGGATGAATGGCTGGCTGGATGGATGGCTGGAAGGATGGATGGCTGGATGGATGACTCGCTGGCGGGATGGATGGATGGATGGATGCCTGGATGGATGGCATGATGGATGGATGGATGGCTGGGTGGATGGATGGCTGGATGGATGGATGGCTGGATGGCTAGAAGGCTGGATGGATGGATGGCTGGATGGATGGCTGGATGGATGGATGGATGGATGGATGGCTGGATGGATGGCTGGATGGAGGGATAGCTGGAGGGATGGATGGATGGCTGGATGGATGGCTGGATGGGTGGATGTCATGATGGATTGCTGGCTGGAGGAATGGATGGATGGATGGATGGCTGGATGGATGTATGGCAGGATGGATGGATGGCTGGATGGATGGCTGGCTGGAGGGATGGATGGATGGATGGATAGCTGAATGGATGAATGGCTGGATGGATGAATGGCTGGAGGGATGGATGGATGGATGGATGGCTGGATGGATTGCTGGATGGATGGAAGGATGGACGGATGGCTGGATGGATGCCTGGCTGGAAGGATGGATGGATGGCTGGATGGCTGGCTGGTTGGATGGATGGCTGGATGGATGGCTGGCTTGAAGAATGGATGGATGGCTGGATGGCTGGCTGGACGGATGGTTTGCTGGATGGATGGCTGGCTGGAGGGATGGATGGATGGCTGGATGGATGGCTGGATGGATGGATGGCTGGATGGATGGCTGGCTGGAGGAATGGATAGATGGATGGATGGCCGGCTGGATGGCTGGATGGATGGATGGCTGGATGGATGGCTCGCAGGAGGGATGGATGGATGGATGGATGGCTGAATGGTTGGCTGGATGGATGGATGGCGTATGGATGGGTGGCTGGAGGGATGAATGGATGGATGGATGGCTGGATGGACGGCTGGATGGATGGATGGCTGGACGGAAGGCTGGCTGGAGGGATGGATGGATGGATGGCTGGATGCAGGGATGGCTGGATGGTTGGCTGGCTGGAGGGATGGATGGATGGATGTATGGCTGGATGGATGTCTGGATGGAGGGATGGCTGGATGGATGGCTGGCTGGAGGGATGTATGGATGGATGGATGGCTGCGTGGATGGCTGGATGGGTGGATGGCTTAATGACTGGCTGGCTGGAGGGATGGATGGATGAATGGCTGGATGGATGGCTGGATCGATGGATGGCTGGATGTACGGCTGGCTGGAGGGATGGATGGATGGATGGATGGCTGGATGGATGGATGGATAGAGGGATTGCTGGATGGATGGCTGGCTGGAGGGATGGATGGATGGCTGGCTGGATGGATGGATGGCTGGATGGATGGCTGAATGGATGGATGGCTGGATGGATGGCTGGCTGGTGGGATGGATGGATGGATGGATGGCTGGATGAAAGGCTGAATGGATGGATGGCTGGATGAATGGCTGGCTGGAGGGATGGATGGATGGATGGATGGATGGCTGGATGGTTGGATGGATGGATGGCTGGATGGATGACTGGCTGGAGGGATGGATGGATGGATGGATGGCTGGATGGATGGCTGGATGGATGGATGGCTGGATGGATGGCTGGCATGAGGGATGGATGGATGGATGGATGTCTGGATGGATGGCTGAATGGATGGATGGATGGATGGCTGGATGGATTGCTGGATGGATGGATGGATGGACGGATGGCTGGATGGATGGCTGGCTGGAGGGATGGATGGATGGCTGGATGGCTGGCTGGATGGATGGATGGCTGGATGGATGGCTGGCTTGAAGAATGGATGGATGGCTGGATGGATGGCTGGACGGATGGATTGCTGGATGGATGGCTGGCTGGAGGGATGGATGGATGGCTGGATGGATTGCTGGATGGATGGATGGCTGGATGGATGGCTGGCTGGAGGAATGGATGGATGGATGGATGGCCGGCTGGATGGCTGGATGGATGGATGGCTGGATGGATGGCTGGCAGGAGGGATGGATGGATGGATGGATGGCTGAATGGTTGGCTGGATGGATGGATGGCGAATGGATGGGTGGCTGGAGGGATGGATGGATGGATGGCTGGATGGACGGCTGGATGGATGGATGGCTGGACGGAAGGCTGGCTGGAGGGATGGATGGATGGATGGCTGGATGCAGGGATGGCTGGATGGTTGGCTGGCTGGAGGGATGGATGTATGGCTGGATGGATGTCTGGATGGAGGGATGGCTGGATGGATGGCTGGCTGGAGGGATGGATGGATGGATGGATGGCTGGATGGCTGGCTGGTTGGATGGATGGCTGGATGGATGGCTGGCTTGAAGAATGGATGGATGGCTGGATGGATGGCTGGATGGAGGGATGGCTGGATGGATGGCTGGCTGGAGGGATGGATGGATGGACGGGTGGCTGGATGGCTGGCTGAATGGATGGATGGCTGGATGGATGGCTTGCTGGAGGGATGGATGGATGGATGGATGGCTGGATGGATGGCTGGATGGATGGATGGCTGGATGAATGGCTGGCTGGATGGATGGCTGGAAGGATGGATGGCTGGATGGATGACTCGCTGGCGGGATGGATGGATGGATGGATGCCTGGATGGATGGCATGATGGATGGATGGATGGCTGGGTGGATGGATGGCTGGATGGATGGATGGCTGGATGGCTAGAAGGCTGGATGGATGGATGGCTGGATGGATGGCTGGATGGATGGATGGATGGATGGATGGCTGGATGGATGGCTGGATGGAGGGATAGCTGGAGGGATGGATGGATGGCTGGATGGATGGCTGGATGGGTGGATGTCATGATGGATTGCTGGCTGGAGGAATGGATGGATGGATGGATGGCTGGATGGATGGATGGCAGGATGGATGGATGGCTGGATGGATGGCTGGCTGGAGGGATGGATGGATGGATGGATAGCTGAATGGATGAATGGCTGGATGGATGAATGGCTGGAGGGATGGATGGATGGATGGATGGCTGGATGGATTGCTGGATGGATGGAAGGATGGACGGATGGCTGGATGGATGCCTGGCTGGAAGGATGGATGGATGGCTGGATGGCTGGCTGGTTGGATGGATGGCTGGATGGATGGCTGGCTTGAAGAATGGATGGATGGCTGGATGGCTGGCTGGACGGATGGTTTGCTGGATGGATGGCTGGCTGGAGGGATGGATGGATGGCTGGATGGATGGCTGGATGGATGGATGGCTGGATGGATGGCTGGCTGGAGGAATGGATAGATGGATGGATGGCCGGCTGGATGGCTGGATGGATGGATGGCTGGATGGATGGCTCGCAGGAGGGATGGATGGATGGATGGATGGCTGAATGGTTGGCTGGATGGATGGATGGCGTATGGATGGGTGGCTGGAGGGATGAATGGATGGATGGATGGCTGGATGGACGGCTGGATGGATGGATGGCTGGACGGAAGGCTGGCTGGAGGGATGGATGGATGGATGGCTGGATGCAGGGATGGCTGGATGGTTGGCTGGCTGGAGGGATGGATGGATGGATGTATGGCTGGATGGATGTCTGGATGGAGGGATGGCTGGATGGATGGCTGGCTGGAGGGATGTATGGATGGATGGATGGCTGCGTGGATGGCTGGATGGGTGGATGGCTTAATGACTGGCTGGCTGGAGGGATGGATGGATGAATGGCTGGATGGATGGCTGGATCGATGGATGGCTGGATGTACGGCTGGCTGGAGGGATGGATGGATGGATGGATGGCTGGATGGATGGATGGATAGAGGGATTGCTGGATGGATGGCTGGCTGGAGGGATGGATGGATGGCTGGCTGGATGGATGGATGGCTGGATGGATGGCTGAATGGATGGATGGCTGGATGGATGGCTGGCTGGTGGGATGGATGGATGGATGGATGGCTGGATGAATGGCTGAATGGATGGATGGCTGGATGAATGGCTGGCTGGAGGGATGGATGGATGGATGGATGGATGGCTGGATGGTTGGATGGATGGATGGCTGGATGGATGACTGGCTGGAGGGATGGATGGATGGATGGATGGCTGGATGGATGGCTGGATGGATGGATGGCTGGATGGATGGCTGGCATGAGGGATGGATGGATGGATGGATGTCTGGATGGATGGCTGAATGGATGGATGGATGGATGTATGGCTGGCTGGAGAGATGGATGAGTGGTTGGATGGCTGGATGTATGTCTGGATGGAAGGATGGCTGGATGGATGACTGGCTGGAGGGATGAATGGATGGATGGATGGATGGATGGCTGGATGGATGGATGGCTTGATGGATGGCTTGCTGGAGGGATGGATGGATGGATGGCTGGATGGATGGATGACTGGATGAAGGCTGGCTCGAGTGATGGATGGATTGATGGCTGGATGGATGGCTTGATGGATGGATGGCTGTATGGATGACTGGCTGGAGGAATGGATGGATGGATGGATGGCTGGATGGGGGGCTGAATAGATGGATGGCTGGATGGATGGCTGGCTGGAAGGAAGGATGGATGGATGGATGGCTGGATGGATGGCTGGATGGATGGATGGCTGGATGGATGGCTGGCTGGAGGAACGGATGGATGGATGGATGGATGGATGGTTGGATGGATGGATGGCTGGATGGATGGATGGCTGGATGGATGGCTGGCTGGATGGATGGCTGGCTGGAGGGATGGATGGATGGATGGCTGGATGGATGGATGGCCGAATGGATGGCTGGCTGAAGGGATGGACGGATGGCTGAAAGGATGGCTGGATGGATGGCTGGATGGATGGCTGGCTGGAGGGATGGATGAATGGATGGATGGCTGGATGGATGGCTGGATGGCAGGATGACTGGATGGATGGCTGGCTGGGCGGGTGGATTGCTGGATGGCTGGCTGGATGGATGGCTGGATGGATGGATGGATGGATGGCTGGCTGGCTGGAGGTATGGATGGATGGATGAATGGCAGGATGGATGGCTGGATGGAGAGATGGATGAATGCATGGATGGCTGGATGGATGGCTGGATGGAGGGATGGCTGGATGGATGGCTGGCTGGAGGGATGGATGGATGGACGGGTGGCTGGATGGCTGGCTGAATGGATGGATGGCTGTATGGATGGCTTGCTGGAGGGATGGATGGATGGATGGATGGATGGATGGATGGCTGGATGGATGGATGGCTGGATGAATGGCTGGCTGGATGGATGGCTGGAAGGATGGATGGCTGGATGGATGACTCGCTGTCGGGATGGATGGATGGATGGATGGCTGGATGGATGGCTGGATGGATTGATGCCTGGATGGATGGCTGGATGGATGGATGGATGGATGGATGGCTGGGTGGATGGATGGCTGGATGGATGGATGGCTGGATGGCTAGAAGGCTGGATGGATGGATGGCTGGATGGATGGCTGGATGGATGGATGGATGGATGGATGGCTGGATGGATGGCTGGATGGAGGGATAGCTGGAGGGATGGATGGATGGCTGGATGGATGGCTGGATGGATGGATATCTGGATGGATTGCTGGCTGGAGGAATGGATGGATGGATGGATGGCTGGATGGATGGCAGGATGGATGGATGGCTGGATGGATGGCTGGCTGGAGGGATGGATGGATGGATGGATAGCTGAATGGATGAATGGCTGGATGGATGAATGGCTGGAGGGATTGATGGATGGATGGATGGCTGGATGGATTGCTGGATGGATGGATGGATGGACGGATGGCTGGATGGATGGCTGGCTGGAGGGATGGATGGATGGCTGGATGGCTGGCTGGATGGATGGATGGCTGGATGGATGGCTGGCTTGAAGAATGGATGGATGGCTGGATGGATGGCTGGACGGATGGATTGCTGGATGGATGGCTGGCTGGAGGGATGGATGGATGGCTGGATGGATGGCTGGATGGATGGATGGCTGGATGGATGGCTGGCTGGAGGAATGGATGGATGGATGGATGGCCGGCTGGATGGCTGGATGGATGGATGGCTGGATGGATGGCTGGCAGGAGGGATGGATGGATGGATGGATGGCTGAATGGTTGGCTGGATGGATGGATGGCGAATGGATGGGTGGCTGGAGGGATGGATGGATGGATGGATGGCTGGATGGACGGCTGGATGGATGGATGGCTGGACGGAAGGCTGGCTGGAGGGATGGATGGATGGATGGCTGGATGCAGGGATGGCTGGATGGTTGGCTGGCTGGAGGGATGGATGGATGGATGTATGGCTGGATGGATGTCTGGATGGAGGAATGGCTGGATGGATGGCTGGCTGGAGGGATGGATGGATGGATGGATGGCTGGGTGGATGGCTGGATGGATGGCTTAATGACTGGCTGGCTGGAGGGATGGATGAATGGATGGCTGGATGGATGGCTGGATCGATGGATGGCCGGATGTACGGCTGGCTGGAGGGATGGATGGATGGATGGATGGCTGGATGGATGGCTGGATAGAGGGATTGCTGGATGGATGGCTGGCTGGAGGGATGGATGGATGGATGGATGGCTGGATGGATGGATGGCTGGATGGATGGCTGAATGGATGGATGGCTGGATGGATGGCTGGCTGGAGGGATGGATGGATGGATGGCTGGATGAATGGCTGAATGGATGGATGGCTGGATGAATGGCTGGCTGGAGGGATGGATGGATGGATGGATGGATGGCTGGATGGATGGATGGATGGATGGCTGGATGGATGACTGGCTGGAGGGATGGATGGATGAATGGCTGGCTGGCTGGATGGCTGGAAGGATGGATGGCTGGATGGATGGCTGGATGGATGGATGCCTGGATGGATGGCTGGATGGATGGCTGGATGGATGGATGGATGGATGGATGGATGGATGGCTGGATGGATGGCTGGATGGAGGGATAGCTGGAGGGATGGATGGCTGGGTGGATGGATGGCTGGATGGCTGAATGGCTGGATGGCTCGAAGGCTGGATGGATGGATGGCTGGATGGATGGCTGGATGGATGGATGGATGGATGGATGGATGGCTGGATGGATGGCTGGATGGAGGGATAGCTGGAGGGTTGGATGGATGGCTGGATGGATGGCTGGATGGATGGATGTCTGGATGGATTGCTGGCTGGAGGAATGGATGGATGGATGGATGGCTGGATGGATGGCAGGATGGATGGATGGCTGGATGGATGGCTGGCTGGAGGGATGGATGGATGGATGGATAGCTGAATGGATGGCTGGATGGATGGATGGCGGATGGATGGCTGGCTGGAGGGATGGATGGAAGGATGGCTGGATGGACGGCTGGATGGATGGAGGGCTGGATGGATGGCTGGCTGGAGGGATGGATTGATGGATGGATGGCTGGATGGATGGCTGGATGGATGGATGGCTGGATGGATGGCTGGCTGGAGGGATAGATGGATGGATGTGTGGCTGGATGGAGGGATGGTTGGATGGTTGGCTGGCTGGAGGGATGGATGGATGGATGGCTGGATGGATGTCTGGATGGAGGGATGGCTGGATGGATGGCTGGCTGGAGGGATGGATGGATGGATGGATGGATGGATGGATGGATGGCTGGATGGATGGCTGGATGGATGGCTGGATGGATGGATGGCTTAATGACTGGCTGGCTGGAGGGATGGATGGATGAATGGATGGATGGCTGGATGGATGGCTGGATCGATGGATGGTTGGATATATGGCTGGCTGAAGGGATGGATGGATGGATGGATGGCTGGATGGATAGCTGGATAGAGGGATGGATGGCTGGATGGATGGCTGCATGGATGGATGGATGGATGGATGGCTTAATGACTGGCTGGCTGGAGGGATGGATGGATGGATGGATGGATGGCTGGATGGATGGCTGGATGGATGGATGGCTGGATGTGTGGCTGGCTGGAGAGATGGATGAATGGTTGGATGGCTGGATGGATGGCTGTATGGAGGGATGGCTGGATGGATGGCTGGCTGGAGTGACGGATGGATGCATGGCTGGATGGATGGCTGTATGGAGGGATGGTTGGATGGAAGGCTGGCTGAATGGATGGATGGCTGGATGGATGGATGGATGGACGGATGGATGGAGGGATGGCTGGATGGATGGCTGGCTAAAGGGATGGATGGATGGATGGATGGATGGCTGGATGGAGGAATGGCTGGATGGATGCTTGACTGGAGGGATGGATGGATGGATGGATGGCTGGATGGATGGCTTGATGAATGGATGGCAGGATGGACGATTGGCAGGAGGGATGGATGGATGGATGGCTGGATGGATGGCTGGATGGATGGATGGATGGATGGCTGGAAGGATAGATGGATGGAGGGATGGCTGGATGGATGGATGGCTGGAGGGATGGATGGATGGCTGGATGGATGGCTGGATGGATGGATGGCTTAATGGCTGGCTGGCTGGAGGGATGGATGGATGGATGGATGGATGGCTGGATGAATGGCTGAATGGATGGATGGCTGGATGTATGGCTGGGTGGAGAGATGGATGGATGGATGGATGACTGGATGCATGGCTGGATGGAAGAATGGCTGGATGGATGGCTGGCTAGAGGGATGGATGGATGGATGGATGGCTGGATGGATGTCTTAATGGATGGATGGCTGGATGAATGGCTGTCTGGAGGGATGGATGGATGGATGGCTGGATGGATGGCTGGATGGATGAATGGCTGGATGGATGAATGGCTGGAGGGATGGATGGATGGATGGATGGCTGGATGGATTGCTGGATGGATGGATGGATGGACGGATGGCTGGATGGATGGCTGGCTGGAGGGATGGATGGTTGGCTGGATGGCAGTTTGGATGGATGGATGGCTGGATGGATGGCTGGCTTGAAGAATGGATGGATGGCTGGATGGATGGCTGGACGGATGGATTGCTGGATGGATGGCTGGCTGGAGGGATGGATGGATGGCTGGATGGATGGCTGGATGGATGGATGGCTGGATGGATGGCTGGCTGGAGGAATGGGTGGATGGATGGATGGCCGGATGGATGGCTGGATGGATGGATGGCTGGATGGATGGCTGGCAGGAGGGATGGACGGATGGATGGATGGCTGAATGGTTGGCTGGATGGATGGATGGCTGGATGGATGGGTGGCTGGAGGGATGGATGGATGGATGGATGGCTGGATGGACGGCTGGATGGATGGATGGCTGGACGGACGGCTGGCTGGAGGGATGCATGGATGGATGGCTGGATGCAGGGATGGCTGGATGGTTGGCTGTCAGGAGGGATGGATGGATGGATGGCTGGATGGATGGCTGGATGGATGGCTGGCTGGAGGGATGGATGAATGGATGGCTGGATGGATGGCTGGCTGGAGGGATGGATTGAAGAATGGATGGCTGGATGGATAGCTGGATGGATGGCTGGATGGATGGCTGGCTGGTGGGATGGATGGATGCCTGGATGGAGGGATGGCTGGATGGTTGGCTGGCTGGAGGGATGGATGGATGGATGGATGGATGTCTGGATGGATGGCTTGATGGAGGGATGGCTGGATGGATGGCTGGGTGGAGGGATGGATGGCTGGATGGATGGCTGGATGGATGGCTGGATGGTTTGATGGCTTAATGACTGGCTGGCTGGAGGGATGGATGGATGGCTGGATGGATGGCTGAATGGATGGATGGATGGATGTATGGCTGGCTGGAGAGATGGATGAATGGTTGGATGGCTGGATGGATGGCTGGATGGAGGGATTGCTGGATGGATGACTGGCTGGAGTGATGAATGGATGGATGGATGGATGGATGGCTGGATGGATGGATGGCTTGATGGATGGCTTGCTGGAGGGATGGATGGATGGATGGCTGGATGAATGGCTGGATGGATGGATGACTGGATGAAGGCTGGCTCGAGTGATGGATGGATTGATGGCTGGATGGATGGCTTGATGGATGGATGGCTGGATGGATGACTGGCTGGAGGAATGGATGGATGGATGGATGGCTGGATGGGGGGCTGAATAGATGGATGGCTGGATGGATGGCTGGCTGGAAGGAAGGATGGATGGATGGTTGGCTGGATGGATGGCTGTATGGATGGATGGCTGGATGGATGGCTGGCTGGAGGAACGGATGGATGGATTGATGGATGGATGGTTGGATGGATGGATGGCTGGATGGATGGATGGCTGGATGGATGGCTGGCTGGATGGATGGCTGGCTGGAGGGATGGATGGATGGATGGCTGGATGGATGGATGGCCGAATGGATCCAGCCATCCACCCAGCCTTCCATCCATCCAGCCATCCGTCCAGCCATCCATTAATCCATCCATTCCTCCAGCCAGCAATCCATCCAGCCATCCATCCAGCCATCCATCCAGCCACCCATCCATCCCTCCAGCAAGCCATCCATCCAGACATCCATCCATCCAGCCATCCATCCAGCCATCCATCCATCCATCCATCCCTCCAGCCAGCCATCCATCCAGCCATCCATCCATCCAGCCATCTCTCCAGACAGCCATCCATCCGGAAATCCATCCATCCAGCCATCCATCCAGCCACCCATGCATCCATCCATCCCTCCAGCCAGCCATCCATCCAGCCATCCATCTATCCAGCCATCCATCCAGCCATCGATTCATCCATCCCTCCAGCCAGCCTTCCATCCATCCCTCCAGCCAGCCATCCATCCATCCATCCATCCATCCATCCATCCATCCATACATCCATCCATCCATCCATCCATCCAGCCAGCCATCCATCCAGCCATCCATCCAGCCATCCATCCATCCATCCATCCATCCAGCCATCCATCCATTCATCCATCCATCCATCCAGCCATCCATCCAGCCATCCATCCATACATCCAGCCAACCAGTCATCCATCCATCCAGCCAGCCATCAAGACATCCAGCCATCCATCCAGCCATCCATCCAGCCATCCATCCATCCTTCCATCCCTCCAGCCAGCCATCCATCCAGCCATCAATCCAACTAGCCATCCATCCAACCATACACGCATCCATCACTCCAGCCAGCCATCCATCCAGCCATCTATCCATCCAGCCATCCATACAGCCATCCATCCATCCATCCATCCTTCCCTCCATCCAGCCATCCATCCATCCAGCCATCCATCCAGCCATCCATCCATCGATCCATCTCTCCAGCCAGCCATCCATCCAGCCATTCCTCCATCCAGACATCCATCCAGCCATCCATCCATCCCTCCAGCCAGCCATCCATCCAGCCATCCCTCCATCCATCCGTCCATCCATCCATCCAGCCATCCATCCAGCCATCCATCCATCCAGACTTCCAGCCATCCAGCCATCCATCCATCCATCTATCCATCCATCCATCCATCCATCCAACCATCCAGCCATCCATCCAGCCATCCATCCATTAAGCCATCCATCCAGCGAGTCATCCATCCAGCCATCCATCCATCCAGCCATCCATTCAGCCATCCATCCATTCATCCATCCATCCCTCCAGCCAGCCATTCATCCAGCCATCCATCCATCCAGCCATCCATCCAGCCATCCATCCATTCATCCATCCATCCCTCCAGCAAGCCATCCATCCAGCCATCCAGCCATCAATCCAGCCAACCATCCATCCATCCATCCCTCCAGCAAGCCATCCATCCAGCCATCCCTCCATCCAGCCATCCATCCAGCCATCCATGCATTCATCCATCTCTCCATCCAGCCATCCATCCAGCCAATCATCCATCCATCCATACCTCCAATCAGCCATCCACCCATCCATCCATCAAGCCATCCATCCAGCCATCCATCCCTCCAGCCAGCCAGCCAATAAGCCATCCATCCATCCAGCCATCCATCCAGCCATCCATCCATCGCTCCAGCCAGCCATCCATCCAGCAATCCCTCCATCCAGCCATCCATCCAGCCATCCATCCATCCATCCATCCAGCCAGCCAACCATCCAGCCATCCCTCCATCCAGCCATCCACCCATCCATCCATCCATCCAGCCAGCTATCCATCCAGCAATCCATCCATCCAGCCATCCAACCAGTCATCCATCCATCAATCCATCCCGCCAGCCAGCCATCCATCCAGCCATCCATCCAAACCAGCCATCCATTCAGCCATCCATCCATCCATTACTCCAGCCAGCCATCCACCCAGCCTTCCATCCATCCAGCCATCCGTCCAGCCATCCATTAATCCATCCATTCCTCCAGCCAGCAATCCATCCAGCCATCCATCCAGCCATCCATCCAGCCACCCATCCATCCCTCCAGCAAGCCATCCATCCAGACATCCATCCATCCAGCCATCCATCCAGCCATCCATCCATCCATCCATCCCTCCAGCCAGCCATCCATCCAGCCATCCATCCATTCAGCCATCTCTCCAGACAGCCATCCATCCGGAAATCCATCCATCCAGCCATCCATCCAGCCACCCATGCATCCATCCATCCCTCCAGCCAGCCATCCATCCAGCCATCCATCTATCCAGCCATCCATCCAGCCATCGATTCATCCATATTTCCAGCCAGCCTTCCATCCATCCCTCCAGCAAGCCAGCCATCCATCCATCCATCCATCCATCCATCCATCCATCCATCCATCCATCCATCCATCCATCCAGCCAGCCATCCATCCAGCCATCCATCCAGCCATCCATCCATCCATCCATCCATCCAGCCATCCATCCATTCATCCATCCATCCATCCAGCCATCCATCCAGCCATCCATCCATACATCCAGCCAACCAGTCATCCATCCATCCAGCCAGCCATCAAGACATCCAGCCATCCATCCAGCCATCCATCCAGCCATCCATCCATCCTTCCATCCCTCCAGCCAGCCATCCATCCAGCCATCAATCCAACTAGCCATCCATCCAACCATACACGCATACATCACTCCAGCCAGCCATCCATCCAGCCATCTATCCATCCAGCCATCCATACAGCCATCCATCCATCCATCCATCCTTCCCTCCAGCCAGCCATCCATCCAGCCATCCATCCATCCATCCCTCCAGCCAATCGTCCATCCAGCCATCCATCCATCCAGCCATCCATCCAGCCATCCATCCATCGATCCATCTCTCCAGCCAGCCATCCATCCAGCCATTCCTCCATCCAGACATTCATCCAGCCATCCATCCATCCCTCCAGCCAGCCATCCATCCAGCCATCCCTCCATCCATCCGTCCATCCATCCATCCAGCCATCCATCCAGCCATCCATCCATCCAGACTTCCAGCCATCCAGCCATCCATCCATCCATCCATCCATCCATCCATCCATCCATCCATCCAACCATCCAGCCATCCATCCAGCCAACCATCCATTAAGCCATCCATCCAGCGAGTCATCCATCCAGCCATCCATCCATCCAGCCATCCATCCAGCCATCCATCCATCCCTCCAGCCAGCCATTCATCCAGCCATCCATCCATCCAGCCATCCATCCAGCCATCCATCCATTCATCCATCCATCCCTCCAGCAAGCCATCCATCCAGCCATCCAGCCATCCAGCCATCAATCCAGCCAACCATCCATCCATCCATCCCTCCAGCAAGCCATCCATCCAGCCATCCCTCCATCCAGCCATCCATCCAGCCATCCATGCATTCATCCATCTCTCCATCCAGCCATCCATCCAGCCAATCATCCATCCATCCATACCTCCAATCAGCCATCCACCCATCCATCCATCAAGCCATCCATCCAGCCATCCATCCCTCCAGCCAGCCAGCCAATAAGCCATCCATCCATCCAGCCATCCATCCAGCCATCCATCCATCGCTCCAGCCAGCCATCCATCCAGCAATCCCTCCATCCAGCCATCCATCCAGCCATCCATCCATCCATCCATCCAGCCAGCCAACCATCCAGCCATCCCTCAATCCAGCCATCCACCCATCCATCCATCCCTCCAGCCAGCTATCCATCCAGCAATCCATCCATCCAGCCATCCAACCAGTCATCCATCCATCAATCCATCCCTCCAGCCAGCCATCCATCCAGCCATCCATCCAAACCAGCCGTCCATCCAGCCATCCATCCATCCATGCATCCCTCCAGCCAGCCATCCATCCAGCCATCCATTCATCCATCCCTCCCTCTAGCCAGCCAACCATCCAGACATCCCTCCATCCAGCCATCCATCCATCCATCCCTCCAGCCAGCCATCCATCCAGCCATCCATCCATCCAGCCATCCATCCAGCCATCCATCCATCAATCCATCCCTCCAGCCAGCCATCAATCCAGCCATCCATCCATCCAGCCGTCCATCCAGCCATCCATCCATCCAGCCATCCATCCATCCAGACTTCCAGCCATCCAGCCATACATCCATCCAGCCATCCATCCATCCATCCATCCATCCATCCATCCAACCATCCAGCCATCCATCCAGCCATCCATCCTTTAAGCCATCCATCCAGCGAGTCATCCATCCAGCCATCCATCCATCCAGCCATCCATACAGCCATCCATCCATCCATCCATCCTTCCCTCCAGCCAGCCATCCATCCAGCCATCCATCCATACATCCCTCCAGCCAATCGTCCATCCAGCCAGCCATCCATCCAGCCATCCATCCAGCCATCCATCCATCGATCCATCTCTCCAGCCAGCCATCCATCCAGCCATTCCTCCATCCAGACATCCATCCAGACATCCATCCATCCCTCCAGCCAGCCATCCATCCAGCCATCCCTCCATCCATCCGTCCATCCATCCAGCCATCCATCCAGCCATCCATCCATCCAGACTTCCAGCCATCCAGCCATCCATCCATCCAGCCATCCATCCATCCATCCATCCATCCATCCATCCATCCATCCAACCATCCAGCCATCCATCCAGCCATCCATCCATTAAGCCATCCATCCAGCGAGTCATCCATCCAGCCATCCATCCATCCAGCCATCCATTCAGCCATCCATCCATCCCTCCAGCCAGCCATTCATCCTGCCATCCAGCCATCCAGCCATCAATCCAGCCAACCATCCATCCAACCATCCCTCCAGCAAGCCAGCCATCCAGCCATCCCTCCATCCAGCCATCCATCCAGCCATCCATCCATCAATCCATCCCTCAAGCCAGCCATCCAGCCAGCCATCCATCCATCCAGCCGTCCATCTAACCATCCATCCATCCATCCATCCCTCCAGCCAGCTATCCATCCAGCCAGCCATCCATCCAGCCATCCATTCAGCCATCCATCCAGCCATCCATCCAGCCATCAATCCAGCCATCCATCCATCCATTCCTCCAGCCAGCCATCCATCCAGCCATCCATTCATCCAGTCATCCTTCCAGCCATCCATCCATCCATTCCTCCAGCCAGCCATCCATCCAGCCATCCATCCATCCAGCCATCTCTCCAGACAGCCATCCATCCGGAAATCCATCCATCCAGCCATCCATCCAGCCACCCATGCATCCATCCATCCCTCCAGCCAGCCATCCATCCAGCCATCCATCTATCCAGCCATCCATCCAGCCATCCATCCATCCATCCCTACAGCCAGCCTTCCATCCATCCTTCCAGCCAGCCAGCCATCCATCCATCCATCCATCCATCCATCCATCCATCCATCCATCCATCCATCCAGCCATCCATCCAGCCACCCTTCCATTCATCCATCCCTCCAGCCAGCCATCCATCCAGCCATCCATCTAACCAGCCATCCATCCAGCCATCCATCCATCCATCCCTCCAGCCAGCCTTCCATCCATCCCTCCAGCCAGCCAGCCAGCCATCCATCCATCCATCCATCCATCCATCCATCCATCCATCCATCCATCCATCCATCCAGCCATCCATCCAGCCATCCATCCAGCCATCCATCCATCCATCCATCCATCCAGCCATCCATCCATCCATCCATCCATCCAACCATCCATCCAGCCATCCATCCATACATCCAGCCAACCAGTCATCCATCCATCCAGCCAGCCATCCAGACATCCAGCCATCCATCCAGCCATCCATCCAGCCATCCATCCATCCTTCCATCCCTCCAGCCAGCCATCCATCCAGCCATCAATCCAACTAGCCATCCATCCAACCATCCACGCATCCATCACTCCAGCCAGCCATCCATCCAGCCATCTATCCATCCAGCCATCTCTCCAGGCAGCCATCCATCCGGAAATCCATCCATCCAGCCATCCATCCAGCCACCCATGCATCCATCCATCCCTCCAGCTAGCCATCCATCCAGCCATCCATCTATCCAGCCATCCATCCAGCCATCCATCCATCCATCCCTCCAGCCAGCCTTCCATCCATCCCTCCAGCCATCCCTCCATCCAGCCATCCATCCAACCATCCATCCATCCATCCATCCATCCAGCCAGCCAACCATCCAGCCATCCATCCAGCCATCCATCCATCCATCCATCCATCCCTCCAGCCAGCCATCCATCCAGCCATCCATCCATCCAGCCATCCATCCAGCCATCCATACATCCAGCCAACCAGTCATCCATCCATCCAGCCAGCCGTCAAGACATCGAGCCATCCATCCAGCCATCCATCCAGCCATCCATCCATCCTTCCATCCCTCCAGCCAGCCATCCATCCAGCCATCAATCCAACTAGCCATCCATCCAACCATCCACTCATCCATCACTCCAGCCAGCCATCCATCCAGCCATCTTTCCATCCAGCCATCCATACAGCCATCCATCCATCCATCCATCCTTCCCTCCAGCCAGCCATCCATCCAGCCATCCACCCATTCATCCCTCCAGCCAATCGTCCGTCCAGCCATCCATCCATCCAGCCATCCATCCAGCCATCCATCCATCGATCCATCTCTCCAGCCAGCCATCCATCCAGCCATTCCTCCATCCAGACATCCATCCAGCCATACATCCATCCCTCCAGCCAGCCATCCATCCAGCCATCCCTCCATCCATCCGTCCATCCATCCAGCCATCCATCCAGCCATCCATCCATCCAGACTTCCAGCCATCCAGCCATCCATCCATCCAGCCATCCATCCATCCATCCATCCATCCATCCAACCATCCAGCCATCCATCCAGCCATCCATCCATTAAGCCATCCATCCAGCGAGTCATCCATCCAGCCATCCATCCATCCAGCCATCCATTCAGCCATCCATCCATCCCTCCAGCCAGCCATTCATCCAGCCATCCATCCATCCAGCCATCCATCCAGCCATCCATCCATTCATCCATCCATCCCTCCAGCAAGCCATCCATCCAGCCATCCAGCCATCCAGCCATCAATCCAGCCAACCATCCATCCATCCATCCCTCCAGCAAGCCATCCATCCAGCCATCCCTCCATCCAGCCATCCATCCAGCCATCCATGCATTCATCCATCTCTCCATCCAGCCATCCATCCAGCCAATCATCCATCCATCCATACCTCCATCCATCCCTCCAGCAAGCCATCCATCCAGCCATCCATCCAGCCATCCATCCCTCCAGCCAGCCAGCCATTAAGCCATCCATCCATCCAGCCAGCCATCCAGCCATCCATCCATCGCTCCAGCCAGCCATCCATCCAGCAATCCCTCCATCCAGCCATCCATCCAGCCATCCATCCATCCATCCATCCAGCCAGCCAACCATCCAGCCATCCCTCCATCCAGCCATCCACGCATCCATCCATCCCTCCATTCAGCCATCCATCCAGCAATCCATCCATCCAGCCATCCAACCAGTCATCCATCCATCAACCCATCCCTCCAGCCAGCCATCCATTCAGCCATCCATCCAAACCAGCCGTCCGTCCAGCCATCCATCCATCCATGCATCCCTCCAGCCAGCCAACAATCCAGCCATCCATTCATCCATCCCTCCCTCTAGCCAGCCAACCATCCAGCCATCCCTCCATTCAGCCATCCATCCATCCATCCCTCCAGCCAGCCATCCATCCAGCCATCCATCCATCCAGCCATCCATCCAGCCATCCATCCATCAATCCATCCCTCCAGCCAGCCATCCATCCAGCCATCCATCCATCCAGCCGTCCATCCAGCCATCCATCCATCCCTCCAGCCAGCCATCCATCTAGCCATCCCTCCATCCCTCCATCCAGCCATCCATCCATCCCTCCAGCCAGCCATCTATCCAGCCATCCATCCATCCAGCCATCCATCCAGCCATCCATCCATCAATCCATCCCTCCAGCCAGCCATCCATCCAGCCATCCATCCATCCAGCCGTCCATCCACCATCCATCCATCCATCCATCCCTCCAGCCAGCTATTCATCCAGCCATCCATCCATCCAGCCATCCATTCAGCCATCCATCCAGCCATCCATCCATCCAGCCATCAATCCAGCCATCCATCCATCCATTCCTCCAGCCAGCCATCCATCCAGCCATCCATTCATCCAGTCATCCTTCCAGCCATCCTTCCATCCATCCCTCCAGCCAGCCATCCATCCAGCCATCCATCCATCCAGCCATCTCTCCAGACAGCCATCCATCCGGAAATCCATCCATCCAGCCATCCATCCAGCCACCCATGCATCCATCCATCCCTCCAGCCAGCCATCCATCCAGCCATCCATCTATCCAGCCATCCATCCAGCCATCCATCCATCCATCCCTCCAGCCAGCCTTCCAACCATCCCTCCAGCCAGCCAGCCATCCATCCATCCATCCATCCATCCATCCATCCATCCATCCATCCTTCCATCCATCCATCCATTCATCCATCCATCCATCCATCCATCCATCCATCCAGACATCCATCCAGCCACCCATCCATCCATCCATCCCTCCAGCCAGCCATCCATCTAACCAGCCATCCATCCTGCCATCCATCCATCCATCCCTCCAGCCAGCCTTCCATCCATCCCTCCAGCCAGCCATCCATCCATCCATCCATCCATCCATCCATCCATCCATCCATCCATCTATCCAGCCATCCATCCAGCCATCCATCCAGCCATCCATCCATCCATCCATCCAGCCATCCATCCATCCATCCATCCATCCAACCATCCATCCAGCCATCCATCCATACATCCAGCCAACCAGTCATCCATCCATCCAGCCAGCCATCCAGACATCCAGCCATCCATCCAGACATCCATCCAGCCATCCATCCATCCTTCCATCCCTCCAGCCAGCCATCCATCCAGCCATCAATCCAACTAGCCATCCATCCAACCATCCACGCATCCATCACTCCAGCCAGCCATCCATCCAGCCATCCATCCATCCAGCCATCCATACAGCCATCCTTCCATCCATCCCTCCAGCCAGCCATCCATCCAGCCATCCATCCATCCATCCCTCCAGCCATTCGCCCATCCAGCAATCCATCCATCCAGCCATCCATCCAGCCATCCATCCATCCATCCATCCCTCCAGCCAGCCATCCATCCAGCCATTCCTCCATCCAGACATCCATCCAGACAGCCATCCATCCTTCCATCCAGCCATCCATCCAGCCATCCCTCCATCCATCCGTCCATCCATCCAGCCATCCATCCAGCCATCCATCCAGACTTCCAGCCATCCAGCCATCCATCCACCAGCCATCCATCCATCCAGCCATCCATCCATCCAACCATCCAGCCATCCATCCATCCAACCATCCAGCCATCCATCCAGCCATCCATCCATTAAGCCATCCATCCAGCCATCCATCCATCCATCCCTCCAGCCAGCCATCCATCCAGCCATACATCCATCCAGCCATCCATCCAGCCATCCATCCATCCATCCATTCCTCCAGCCAGCCATCCATCCAACCATCAATCCATCCAGCCATCCATCCAGCCATCCATCCATCCCTCCAGCCAGCCATCCATCCAGCCATCCATCCATCCAGCCAGCCATCCATCCATTCCTCCAGCCAGCCATCCATCCAGCCATCCGTCCATCCATCCATCCATCCAGCAATCCATCCAGACATCCATCCATCCATTCTTCCCTCCAGCCAGTCATCCATCCAGCCATTCATCCATCCAGCCATCCATCCAGCCATCCTTCCATCCATCCCTCCAGCCAGCCTTTAATCCAGCCATCCATCCATTAAGCCATCCATCCAGCCATCCATCCATCCATCCATCCCTCTAGCCATCCATTCATCCAGCCATTCCTCCATCCAGCCATCCATCCAGCCATCCATCCATCCATCCATCTCTCCAGCCAGCCATACATCCAGCCATCCATCCATTCAGCCATTCATCCAGCCATCCATCCATCCATCCATCCCTCCAACCAGCCAGCCATTAAGCCATCCATCCATCCAGCCATCCATCCAGCCATCCATCCATCCCTCCAGCCAGCCATCCATCCAGCCATCCCTCCATCCAGCCATCCATCCAACCATCCATCCATCCATCCATCCATCCAGCCAGCCAACCATCCAGCCATCCCTCCGTCCAGCCATCCATCCATCCATCCATCCCTCCAGCCAGCCATCCATCCATCCATCCATCCATCCAGCCATCCATCCAGCCATCCATCCATCAATCCATCCCTCCAGCCAGCCATCCATCCAGCAATCCATCCGAACCATCCGTCCATCCAGCCATCCATCCATCCATGCATCTCTCCAGCCAGCCATCCATCCAGCCATCCATCCATCCATCCATCCCTCCAGCCAGCCAACCATCCAGCCATCCCTCCATCCAGCCATCCATCCATCCATCCGTCCAGCCAGCCATCCATCCAGCCATCCATCCATCCAGCCATCGAAACATCAATCCATCCCTCCAGCCAGCCATCCATCCAGCCATCCATCCATCCAGCCGTCCATCCAGCCATCCATCCATCCCTCCAGCCAACCATCCATCCAGCCATCCATCCATCCACCCATCCCTCCAGCCAGCCAACCATCCAGCCAACCCTACATCCAGTCATCCCTCCATCCAGCCATCCATCCATCCATCCATCCCTCCAGCCAGCCATCCATCCAGCCATCCATCCATCCAGCCATCCATCCAGCCATCCATCCATCAATCCATTCCTCCAGCCAGCCATCCATCCAGCCATCCATCCATCCAGCCGTCCATCGGACCATCCATCCATCCATCCATCTTTCCAGCCAGCTATCCATCCAGCCATCCATCCAGCCATCCATCCATCCAGCCATCCCTCCAGGCAGCCATCCATCCAGCCATCCATCCATCCAGCCATCCATCCAGCCATCCATCCATCCATCCCTCCAGCCAGCTATCCACCCAGCCATCCATCCATCCAGTCATCCATTCAGCCATCCATCCAGCCATCAATCCATCCAGCCATCCATCCAGCCATCCATCCATCCATTCCTACAGCCATCCATCGATCTAGCCATCCATTCAGCCATCCATCCATCCATCCATCCCTCCATCCATCCATCCCTCCAGCCAGCCGTCCATCCAGCCATCCATTCGTCCAACCATCCATCCAGCCATCCATCCATCCATCCCTCCAGCCAGCCATCCATCCAGCCATCCATCCTTCCAGCCATCCATCCTGCCATCCATCCATCCATCCATCGCTCCAGCCAGCCATCCATCCAGCCAGCCATCCAGCCATCCATCATTCAATACATCCCTCCAGCCAGCCATGCATCCAGTCATCCTTCCATCCAGCCATCCATCCAGCCATCCATCCATGACTCCATCCCTCCAGCCAGCCATCCATCCAGCCATCCATCGATCTAGCCATCCATTCAGCCATCCATCCATCCATCCCTCCAGCCAGCCATCCATCCAGCCTTCCATCCATCCAGCCATCCGTCCAGCCATCCATTAATCCATCCATTCCTCCAGCCAGCAATCCATCCAGCCATCCATCCAGCCATCCATGCAGCCACCCATCCATCCATCCATCCCTCCAGCAAGCCATCCATCCAGACATCCATCCATCCAGCCATCCATCCAGCCATCCATCCATCCATCCGTTCCTCCTGCCAGCCATCCATCCAGCCATCCATCCATCCAGCCATCCCTCCAGAAAGCCATCCATCCGGAAATCCATCCATCCAGCCATCCATCCAGCCACCCATCCATCCATCCATCCCTCCAGCCAGCCATCCATCCATCCATCCATCCATCCATCCATCCAGCCATCCATCCAGCCATCCATGCAGCCATCCATCCATCCATCCATCCAGCCATCCATCCATCCATCCATCCATCCATCCATCCATCCAGCCATCCATCCAGCCATCCATCCATACATCCAGCCAACCATTCATCCATCCATCCAGCCAGCCATCCAGACATCCAGCCATCCATCCAGCCATCCATCCAGCCATCCATCCATCCTTCCATCCCTCCAGCCTGCCATCCATCCAGCCATTAATCCAACTAGCCACCGATCCAAACATCCACCCATCCATCACTCCAGCCAGCCATCCATCCAGCCATCCATCCAGCCATCCATACAGCCATCCATCCATCCATCCCTCCAGCCAGCCATCCATCCAGCCATCCATCCATCCATCCCTCCAGCCAATCGTCCATCCAGACATCCATCCATCCAGCCATCCATCCAGCCATCCATCCATCCATCCATCCCTCCAGCCAGCCATCCATCCAGCCATTCCTCCATCCAGACATCCATCCAGCCATCAATCCATCCCTCCAGCCAGCCATCCATCCAGCCATCCCTCCATCCATCCGTCCATCCATCCAGCCTTCCATCCAGCCATCCATCCATCCAGACTTCCAGCCATCCAGCCATCCATCCATCCAGCCACCCATCCATCCAACCATCCAGCCATCCATCCAGCCATCCATCCATTAAGCCATCCATCCATCCATCCATCCCGCCAGCGAGTCATCCATCCAGCCATCCATCCATCCAGCCATCCATCCAGCCATCCATCCATCCCTCCAGCCAGCCATTCATCCAGCCATCCATCCATCCAACCATCCATCCAGCCATCCATCCATCCATCCATCCATCCCTCCAGCAAGCCATCCATCCAGCCATCCAGCCATCCAGCCATCAATCCATCCAGCCATCCATCCATTCATCCATCTCTCCATCCAGCCATCCATCCAGCCAATCATCCATCCATCCATACCTCCAGCCAGCCATCCATCCATCCATCCAGCCATCCATCCAGCCATCCATCCCTCCAGCCAGCCAGCCATTAAGCCATCCATCCATCCAGCCATCCAGCCAGCCAGCCATCCCTCCAGCCAGCCATCCATCCAGCAATCCCTCCATCCAGCCATCCATCCATCCATCCAGCCAGCCAACCAGTCATCCATCCATCCAGCCAGCCATCCAGACATCCAGCCATCCATCCAGCCATCCATCCAGCCATCCATCCATTCTTCCATCCCTCCAGCCAGCCATCCATCCAGCCATTAATCCAACTAGCCATCCATCCAACCATCCACGCATCCATCACTCCAGCCAGCCATCCATCCAGCCATCCATCCATTCTTCCATCCCTCCAGCCAGCCATCCATCCAGCCATTAATCCAACTAGCCATCCATCCAACCATCCACGCATCCATCACTCCAGCCAGCCATCCATCCAGCCATCCATCCATCCAGCCATCCATACAGCCATCCATCCATCCATCCATCCATCCCTCCAGCCAGCCATCCATCCAGCCATCCATCCATCCATCCCTCCAGCCAATCGTCCATCCAGCCATCCATCCATCCAGCCATCCATCCAGCCATCCATCCATCCATCCATCCCTCCAGCCAGCCATCCATCCAGCCATTCCTCCATCCAGACATCCATCCAGCCATCAATCCATCCCTCCAGCCAGCCAGCCGGCTGGATGAATGGCTGAATGGATGGATGGCTGGATGTATGGCTGGCTGGAGAGATGGATGGATGGATGGATGGCTGGATGGATGGCTGGATGGAGGAATGGCTGGATGAATGGCTGGCTAGAGGGATGGATGGATGGATGGATGGCTGGATGGATGGCTTAATGGATGGATGGCTGGATTAAAGGCTGGCTGGAGGGATGGATGGAAGGATGGCTGGATGGATGGCTGGATGGATGAATGGCTGGATGGATGACTGGCTGGAGGGAAGAATGGATGGATGGATGGCTGGATGGATTGCTGGATGGATGGATGGATGGACGGATGGCTGGATGGATGGCTGGCTGGAGGAATGGATGGATGGCTAGCTGGATGGATGGATGGCTGGATGGATGGCTGGCTGGAGGGATGGATGGATGGCTGGATGGATGGCTGGATGGATTGATGGTTGGATGGATGGCTGGCTGGAGGAATGGATGGATGGATGGATGGCTGGATGGATGGCTGGATGGATGTATGGCTTGATGGATGGCTGGCTGGAGGGATGGATGGATGGATGGATGGCTGGATGGACGGCTGGATGGATGGATTGCTGGATCATGGCTGGCTGGAGGGATGGATTGATGGATGGATGGCTGGATGGATGCCTGGATGGAGGGATGGCTGGATGGATGGCTGGCTGGACGGATGGATGGATGGATGGATGGCTGGATGGATGGCTGGATGGATGGATGGCTGGATGGATGGCTCGCTGGCGGGATGGATGGATGGATGGATGGCGGGATGGATGGCATAATGGATGGATGGCTGGATGGATGGCTGGATGGTTGGATGGATGGATGGCTGGATGGATGGATGGCTGGTGGATGGATGGCTGGATGGCTGGAAGTCTGGATGGATGGCTGGATGGATGGCTGGATGGATGGCTGGCTGGAGGGATGGATGGATGGATGGATGGCTGGATGGATGGCTGGATGGATGGATTGCTGGATGGACGAATGGCTGGAGGGATGGATGGATGGATGGCTGGATGGATGGCTGGCTGGAGGGATGGATGGATGGATGGAAGGATGGCTGTATGGATGGCTGGATGGATGGATAGCTGGATGGATGGCTGGCTGGAGTGATGGATGCGTGGATGGTTGGATGGATGGCTAGTTGGATTGATGGCTGGATGGATGGCTGGCTGGAGGGATGGAAGGATGGATGGATGGCTGGATGGATGTCTGGATGGATGGCTGGATGTCTGGATGGTTGGCTGGATGGATGGATGACTGGTTGGCTGGATGTATGGATGGATGGCTGGATGGATGGTTGGATGGATGGATGGATGGATGGATGGCTGGATGGATGGATGGATGGATGGCTGGATGGATGGCTGGATGGATGGCTGGATGGATGGATGGATGGATGGATGGATGGATGGATGGATGGATGGATGGCTGGCTGGAGGGATGGATGGAAGGCTGGCTGGATGGATGGATGGATGGATGGCAGGATGGATGGCTGGTTAGATGGATGGCTGGATGGATGGCTGGCTGGAGGGATGGATGGATGGATGGGTGGCTGGATGGATGGCTGGATGGATGGATGGATGGATGGATGGATGGATGAATGGATGGATGGATGGATGGATGGATGGATGGATGGATGGATGGATGGATGGATGGCTGGCTGGCTGGAGGGGTGGATGGAAGGCTGGCTGGAGGGATGGATGGATGGATGGCTGGATGGATGGCTGGATAGATGGATGGCTGGATGGATGGCTGGCTGGAGGGATGGATGGATGCATGGGTGGCTGGATGGATGGCTGGATGGATGGATTTCCGGATGGATGGCTGTCTGGAGAGATGGCTGGATGGATGGATGGCTGGATGGATGGCTGGCTGGACGGATGGATGGAAGGATGGCTGGAAGGATGACTGGATGAATGGATGGCTGGATGGATGGCTGGCTGGAGGAATGGATGGATGGCTGGATTGATGGCTGGATGGATGGATGGCTGGATGGATGGCTGAATGGATGGCTGGATGGATGGATGGCTGGATGAATAGCTGGCTGGGGGGATGGATGGATGGATGGATGGTGGATGGACGGCTGGATGGATGGATGGCTGGATGGATGGCTGGCTGAAGGGATGGATTGATGGATGGATGGCTGGATGGATGGCTGGATGGATGGATGGCTGGATAGATGGCTGGCTGGAGGGATGGATGGATGGCTGGATGGAGGGATGGAGGGATGGCTGGATGGATGGCTGGCTGGAGGGATGGATGGATGGCTGGATGGACGGCTGGATGGATGGATGGCTGGATGGATGGCTGGCTGGAGGGATGGATTGATGGATGGATGGCTGGATGGATGGCTGGATGGATGGATGGCTGGATGGATGGCTGGCTGGAGGGATGGATGGATGGATGGCTGAATGGAGGGATGGCTGGATGGTTGGCTGGCTAGAGGGAGGGATGGATGAATGGATGGCTGGATGGATGGCTGGCTGGTGGGATGCATGGATGGATGGATGGCTGGATGGACGGCTGGTTTGGATGGATGGCTGGATGGATGGCTGGCTGGAGGGATGGGTTGATGGATGGATGACTGGTTGGATGGCTGGATGGATGGATTGCTGGATGGATGGCTGGCTGGATGGATGGATGGATGGATGGCTGGATGGATGGCTGGATGGAGGGATTGCTGGATGGATGGCTGGCTGGAGCGATGGATGGATGGCTGGATGGATGGCTGGATGGATGGATGGCTTAATGGCTGGCTGGCTGGATGGATGGATGGCTGGATGGATGGCTGGATGGATAGATGGATGGCTGGCTGGAGGTATGGATGGATGGATGATTGGCTGGATGGATGGCTGGATGGAGAGATGGATGAATGCATGGATGGCTGGATGGATGGCTGGATGGAGGGATGGCTGGATGGATGGCTTGCTGGAGGGATGGATGGATGGATGGTTGGCTGGATTGATGGCTGGATGGCTGGATGGCTGGATGGATGGCTTGCTGGAGTGATGGATGGATGAATGGATGGATGGCTGGATGGATGGCTGGATGGATGGATGGCTGGATGAATGGCTGGCTGGAGGGATGGATGGATGGCTGAATGGATGGCTGGATAGATGGATGGCTGGATGGATGACTCGCTGGATGGATGGCTTAATGGATGGATGGCTGGATGGATGGCTGGATGGTTGGATGGATGGATGGATGGATGGATGGATGGCTGGATGGATGGATGGCTGGATGGCTGGAAGTCTGGATGGATGGATGGCTGGATGGATGGCTGGATGGATGGACGGATGGATGGAGGGATGGCTGGATGGATGGCTGGCTGGAGGGATGGATGTATGGCTGGATGGATGTCTGGATGGAGGAATGGCTGGATGGATGGCTGGCTGGAGAGATGGATCGATGGATGGATGGCTGGATGGATGGCTGGATGGATGGATGGCTGGACGGACGATTGGCTGGAGGGATGTATGGGTGGATGGCTGGATGGATGGCTGGCTGGAGGGAAGGATGGATGGATGGATGGATGGCTGTATGGATGGCTGGATGGAAAGATGGCTGGATGGATGGCTGGCTGGAGTGATGGATGCGTGGATGGTTGGATGGATGGCTAGTTGGATTGATGGCTGGATGGATGGCTGGCTGGAGGGATGGAAGGATGGATGGATGGCTGGATGGATGGCTGGATGGATGGCTCGATGTCTTGACGGCTGGCTGGATGGATGGATGACTGGTTGGCTGGATGTATGGATGGATGGCTGGATGGATGGCTGGATGGATGGATGGATGAATGGATGGATGGCTGGATGGATGGATGGATGGATGGCTGGATGGATGGATGGCTGGATGGATGGCTGGATGGATGGATGGATGGATGGATGGATGGATGGATGGATGGATGGATGGATGGATGGATGGATGGATGGATGGCTGGAGCGATGGATGGAAGGCTGGCTGGAGGGATGGATGGATGGATGGCTGGATGGATGGCTGGATAGATGGATGGCTGGATGGATGGCTGGCTGGAGGGATGGATGGATGCATGGGTGGCTGGATGGATGGCTGGATGGATGGATTTCCGGATGGATGGCTGCCTGGAGAGATGGCTGGATGGATGGATGGCTGGATGGATGGCTGGCTGGAGTGATGGATGCGTGGATGGTTGGATGGATGGCTAGTTGGATTGATGGCTGGATGGATGGCTGGCTGGAGGGATGGAAGGATGGATGGATGGCTGGATGGATGGCTGGATGGATGGCTGGATGTCTGGATGGCTGGCTGGATGGATGGATGACTGGTTGGCTGGATGTATGGATGGATGGCTGGATGGATGGTTGGATGGATGGATGGATGGATGGATGGCTGGATGGATGGATGGATGGATGGCTGGATGGATGGCTGGATGGATGGCTGGATGGATGGATGGATGGATGGATGGATGGATGGATGGATGGATGGATGGATGGATGGATGGATGGCTGGCTGGAGGGATGGATGGAAGGCTGGCTGGAGGGATGGATGGATGGATGGCTGGATGGATGGCTGGTTAGATGGATGGCTGGATGGATGGCTGGCTGGAGGGATGGATGGATGGAAGGGTGGCTGGATGGATGGCTGGATGGATGGATGGATGGATGGATGGATGGATGGATGGATGGATGGATGGATGGATGGATGGATGGATGGATGGCTGGCTGGCTGGAGGGATGGATGGAAGGCTGGCTGGAGGGATGGATGGATGGATGGCTGGATGGATGGCTGGATAGATGGATGGCTGGATGGATGGCTGGCTGGAGGGATGGATGGATGCATGGGTGGCTGGATGGATGGCTGGATGGATGGATTTCCGGATGGATGGCTGTCTGGAGAGATGGCTGGATGGATGGATGGCTGGATGGATGGCTGGCTGGAGGAATGGATGGATGGATGGCTGGAAGGATGACTGCATGAATGGATGGCTGGATGGATGGCTGGCTGGAGGAATGGATGGATGGAGGGATGGATGGATGGATGGATGGATGGTTAGATGGACGGCTGGATGGATGGATGGCTGGATGGATGGCTGGCTGGAGGGATGGATTGATGGATGGATGGCTGGATGGATGGCTGGATGGAGGGATGGCTGGATGGCTGGCTTGCTGGAGGGATGGATGGATGGATGGTTGGCTGGATTGATGGCTGGATGGCTGGATGGCTGGATGGATGGCTTGCTGGAGGAATGGATGGATGGATGGATGGATGGCTGGATGGATGGCTGGATGGATGGATGGCAGGATGAATGGCTGGCTGGAGGGATGGATGGATGGCTGAATGGATGGCTGGATGGATGGATGGCTGGATGGATGACTCGCTGGATGGATGGCTTAATGGATGGATGGCTGGATGGATGGCTGGATGGTTGGATGGATGGATGGATGGATGGATGGATGGATGGCTGGATGGATGGATGGCTGGATGGCTGGAAGTCTGGATGGATGGATGGCTGGATGGATGGCTGGATGGATGGACGGATGGATGGAGGGATGGCTGGATGGATGGCTGGCTGGAGGGATGGATGGATGGCTGGATGGATGTCTGGATGGAGGAATGGCTGGATGGATGGCTGGCTGGAGAGATGGATCGTTGGATGGATGGATGGATGGATGACTGGATGGATGGCTGGCTGGATGGACGATTGGCTGGAGGGATGTATGGATGGATGGCTGGATGGATGGCTGGCTGGAGGGAAGGATGGATGGATGGATGGATGGCTGTATGGATGGCTGGATGGATGGATGGCTGGATGGATGACTCGCTGGATGGATGGCTTAAAGGATGGAAGGCTGGATGGATGGCTGGATGGTTGGATGGATGGATGGATGGATGGATGGATGGATGGCTGGATGGATGGATGGCTGGATGGCTGGAAGTCTGGATGGATGGATGGCTGGATGGATGGATGGCTGGATGGACGGCTGGATGGATGGATGGCTGGATGGATGGCTGGCTGGAGGGATGGATTGATGGATGGATGGCTGGATGGATGGCTGGATGGATGGATGGCTGGATGGATGGCTGGCTGGAGGGATGGATGGATGGATGGCTGGATGGAGGGATGTCTGGATGGTTGGCTGGCTAGAGGGAGGGATGGATGAATGGATGGCTGGATGGATGGCTGGCTGGAGGGATGCATGGATGGATGGATGGCTGGATGGACGGCTGGTTTGGATGGATGGCTGGATGGATGGCTGGCTGGAGGGATGGATTGATGGATGGATGACTGGTTGGATGGCTGGATGGATGGATTGCTGGATGGATAGCTGGCTGGAGGGATGGATGGATGGGTGGATGGCTGGATGGAAGGATGGCTGGATGGTTGGCTGGCTGGATGGATGGATGGATGGATGGCTGGATGGATGGCTGGATGGAGGGATTGCTGGATGGATGGCTGGCTGGAGCGATGGATGGATGGCTGGATGGATGGCTGGATGGATGGATGGCTTATTGGCTGGCTGGCTGGAGGGATGGATGGCTGGATGGATGGCTTGATGGATGGATGGGTGGATGGCTGATTGGAGGTATGGATGGATGGATGATTGGCTGGATGGATGGCTGGATGGAGAGATGGATGAATGCATGGATGGCTGGATGGATGGCTGGATGGAGGGATGGCTGGATGGATGGCTTGCTGGAGGGATGGATGGATGGATGGTTGGCTGGATTGATGGCTGGATGGCTGGATGGCTGGATGGATGGCTTGCTGGAGGGATGGATGGATGAATGGATGGATGGCTGGATGGATGGCTGGATGGATGGATGGCTGGATGAATGGCTGGCTGGAGGGATGGATGGATGGCTGAATGGATGGCTGGATGGATGGATGGCTGGATGGATGACTCGCTGGATGGATGGCTTAATGGATGGATGGCTGGATGGATGGCTGGATGGTTGGATGGATGGATGGATGGATGGATGGCTGGATGGATGGATGGCTGGATGGCTGGAAGTCTGGATGGATGGATGGCTGGATGGATGGCTGGATGGATGGACGGATGGATGGAGGGATGGCTGGATGGATGGCTGGCTGGAGGGATGGATGTATGGCTGGATGGATGTCTGGATGGAGGAATGGCTGGATGGATGGCTGGCTGGAGAGATGGATCGATGGATGGATGGCTGGATGGATGGCTGGATGGATGGATGGCTGGACGGACGATTGGCTGGAGGGATGTATGGGTGGATGGCTGGATGGATGGCTGGCTGGAGGGAAGGATGGATGGATGGATGGATGGCTGTATGGATGGCTGGATGGAAAGATGGCTGGATGGATGGCTGGCTGGAGTGATGGATGCGTGGATGGTTGGATGGATGGCTAGTTGGATTGATGGCTGGATGGATGGCTGGCTGGAGGGATGGAAGGATGGATGGATGGCTGGATGGATGGCTGGATGGATGGCTCGATGTCTTGACGGCTGGCTGGATGGATGGATGACTGGTTGGCTGGATGTATGGATGGATGGCTGGATGGATGGCTGGATGGATGGATGGATGAATGGATGGATGGCTGGATGGATGGATGGATGGATGGCTGGATGGATGGCTGGATGGATGGCTGGATGGATGGATGGATGGATGGATGGATGGATGGATGGATGGATGGATGGATGGATGGATGGATGGATGGCTGGAGCGATGGATGGAAGGCTGGCTGGAGGGATGGATGGATGGATGGCTGGATGGATGGCTGGATAGATGGATGGCTGGATGGATGGCTGGCTGGAGGGATGGATGGATGCATGGGTGGCTGGATGGATGGCTGGATGGATGGATTTCCGGATGGATGGCTGCCTGGAGAGATGGCTGGATGGATGGATGGCTGGATGGATGGCTGGCTGGAGTGATGGATGCGTGGATGGTTGGATGGATGGCTAGTTGTATTGATGGCTGGATGGATGGCTGGCTGGAGGGATGGAAGGATGGATGGATGGCTGGATGGATGGCTGGATGGATGGCTGGATGTCTGGATGGCTGGCTGGATGGATGGATGACTGGTTGGCTGGATGTATGGATGGATGGCTGGATGGATGGTTGGATGGATGGATGGATGGATGGATGGCTGGATGGATGGATGGATGGATGGCTGGATGGATGGCTGGATGGATGGCTGGATGGATGGATGGATGGATGGATGGATGGATGGATGGATGGATGGATGGATGGATGGCTGGCTGGAGGGATGGATGGAAGGCTGGCTGGAGGGATGGATTGATGGATGGCTGGATGGATGGCTGGTTAGATGGATGGCTGGATGGATGGCTGGCTGGAGGGATGGATGGATGGAAGGGTGGCTGGATGGATGGCTGGATGGATGGATGGATGGATGGATGGATGGATGGATGGATGGATGGATGGATGGATGGATGGATGGATGGCTGGCTGGCTGGAGGGATGGATGGAAGGCTGGCTGGAGGGATGGATGGATGGATGGCTGGATGGATGGCTGGATAGATGGATGGCTGGATGGATGGCTGGCTGGAGGGATGGATGGATGCATGGGTGGCTGGATGGATGGCTGGATGGATGGATTTCCGGATGGATGGCTGTCTGGAGAGATGGCTGGATGGATGGATGGCTGGATGGATGGCTGGCTGGAGGAATGGATGGATGGATGGCTGGAAGGATGACTGGATGAATGGATGGCTGGATGGATGGCTGGCTGGAGGAATGGATGGATGGAGGGATGGATGGATGGATGGATGGATGGTTAGATGGACGGCTGGATGGATGGATGGCTGGATGGATGGCTGGCTGGAGGGATGGATTGATGGATGGATGGCTGGATGGATGGCTGGATGGAGGGATGGCTGGATGGCTGGCTTGCTGGAGGGATGGATGGATGGATGGTTGGCTGGATTGATGGCTGGATGGCTGGATGGCTGGATGGATGGCTTGCTGGAGGAATGGATGGATGGATGGATGGATGGCTGGATGGATGGCTGGATGGATGGATGGCAGGATGAATGGCTGGCTGGAGGGATGGATGGATGGCTGAATGGATGGCTGGATGGATGGATGGCTGGATGGATGACTCGCTGGATGGATGGCTTAATGGATGGATGGCTGGATGGATGGCTGGATGGTTCGATGGATGGATGGATGGATGGATGGATGGATGGATGGCTGGATGGATGGATGGCTGGATGGCTGGAAGTCTGGATGGATGGATGGCTGGATGGATGGCTGGATGGATGGACGGATGGATGGAGGGATGGCTGGATGGATGGCTGGCTGGAGGAATGGATGGATGGCTGGATGGATGTCTGGATGGAGGAATGGCTGGATGGATGGCTGGCTGGAGAGATGGATCGATGGATGGATGGCTGGATGGATGACTGGATGGATGGCTGGCTGGATGGACGATTGGCTGGAGGGATGTATGGATGGATGGCTGGATGGATGGCTGGCTGGAGGGAAGGATGGATGGATGGATGGATGGTTGTATGGATGGCTGGATGGATGGATGGCTGGATGGATGACTCGATGGATGGATGGCTTAAAGGATGGATGGCTGGATGGATGGCTGGATGGTTGGATGGATGGATGGATGGATGGATGGATGGATGGCTGGATGGATGGATGGCTGGATGGCTGGAAGTCTGGATGGATGGATGGCTGGATGGATGGATGGCTGGATGGACGGCTGGATGGATGGATGGCTGGATGGATGGCTGGCTGGAGGGATGGATTGATGGATGGATGGCTGGATGGATGGCTGGATGGATGGATGGCTGGATGGATGGATGGCTGGAGGGATGGATGGATGGATGGCTGGATGGAGGGATGTCTGGATGGTTGGCTGGCTAGAGGGAGGGATGGATGGATGAATGGATGGCTGGATGGATGGCTGGCTGGAGGGATGCATGGATGGATGGATGGCTGGATGGACGGCTGGTTTGGATGGATGGCTGGATGGATGGCTGGCTGGAGGGATGGATTGATGGATGGATGACTGGTTGGATGGCTGGATGGATGGATTGCTGGATGGATAGCTGGCTGGAGGGATGGATGGATGGGTGGATGGCTGGATGGAGGGATGGCTGGATGGTTGGCTGGCTGGATGGATGGATGGATGGATGGCTGGATGGATGGCTGGATGGAGGGATTGCTGGATGGATGGCTGGCTGGAGCGATGGATGGATGGCTGGATGGATGGCTGGATGGATGGATGGCTTATTGGCTGGCTGGCTGGAGGGATGGATGGCTGGATGGATGGCTTGATGGATGGATGGGTGGATGGCTGATTGGAGGTATGGATGGATGGATGATTGGCTGGATGGATGGCTGGATGGAGAGATGGATGAATGCATGGATGGCTGGATGGATGGCTGGATGGAGGGATGGCTGGATGGATGGCTTGCTGGAGGGATGGATGGATGGATGGTTGGCTGGATTGATGGCTGGATGGCTGGATGGCTGGATGGATGGCTTGCTGGAGGGATGGATGGATGAATGGATGGATGGCTGGATGGATGGCTGGATGGATGGGTGGCTGGATGAATGGCTGGCTGGAGGGATGGATGGATGGCTGAATGGATGGCTGGATGGATGGATGGCTGGATGGATGACTCGCTGGATGGATGGCTTAATGGATGGATGGCTGGATGGATGGCTGGATGGTTGGATGGATGGATGGATGGATGGATGGATGGATGGATGGATGGATGGCTGGATGGCTGGAAGTCTGGATGGATGGATGGCTGGATGGATGGCTGGATGGATGGATGGACGGATGGATGGAGGGATGGCTGGATGGATGGCTGGCTGGAGGGATGGATGGATGGCTTGATGGATGTCTGGATGGAGGAATGGCTGGATGGATGGCTGGCTGGAGAGATGGATCGATGGATGGATGGCTGGATGGATGGCTGGATGGATGGATGGCTGGATGGACGATTGGCTGGAGGGATGTATGGATGGATGGCTGGATGGATGGCTGGCTGGAGGGAAGGATGGATGGATGGATGGATGGCTGTATGGATGCCTGGAAGGATAGATGGCTGGATGGATGGCTGGCTGGAGTGATGGATGCGTGTATGGTTGGATGGATGGCTAGTTGGATTGATGGCTGGATGGATGGCTGGCTGGAGGGATGGAAGGATGGATGGATGGCTGGATGGATGGCTGGATGGATGGCTGGATGTCTTGATGGCTGGCTGGATGGATGGATGACTGGTTGGCTGGATGTATGGGTGGATGGCTGGATGGATGGCTGGATGGATGGATGGATGAATGGATGGATAGCTGGATGGATGGATGGATGGATGGATGGCTGGATGGATGGCTGGATGGATGGCTGGCTGGATGGATGGATGGATGGATGGATGGATGGATGGATGGATGGATGGATGGATGGATGGATGGATGGATGGATGGATGGCTGGCTGGCTGGAGGGATGGATGGAAGGCTGGCTGGAGGGATGGATGAATCGATGGCTGGATGGATGGCTGGATAGATGGATGGCTGGATGGATGGCTGGCTGGAGGGATGGATGGATGCATGGGTGGCTGGATGGATGGCTGGATGGATGGATTTCCGGATGGATGGCTGTCTGGAGAGATGGCTGGATGGATGGATGGCTGGATGGATGGCTGGCTGGAGGGATGGATGGATGGATTGATGGCTGGATGGATGGCTGGATGGATGGATGTCTGGATGGATGGCTTGCTGGAGGGATGGATGGATGGCTGGATGGATGGCTGGATGGATTGCTGGCTGGAGGAATGGATGGATTAATGGATGGCTGGACGGATGGCTGGATGGATGGAAGGCTGGGTGGATGGCTGGCTGGAGTAATGGATGGATGGATGGCTGAATGGATGGCTGGTTTGGATGGATGGCTGGATGGATGGCTGGCTGGAGGGATGGATTGATGGATGGATGACTGGTTGGATGGCTGGATGGATGGATTGCTGGATGGATAGCTGGCTGGATGGATGGATGGATGGGTGGATGGCTGGATGGAGGGATGGCTGGATGGTTGGCTGGCTGGATGGATGGATGGATGGATGGCTGGATGGATGGCTGGATGGAGGGATTGCTGGATGGATGGCTGGCTGGAGCGATGGATGGATGGCTGGATGGATGGCTGGATAGATGGATGGCTTATTGGCTGGCTGGCTGGAGGGATGGATGGCTGGATGGATGGCTTGATGGATGGATGGGTGGATGGCTGATTGGAGGTATGGATGGATGGATGATTGGCTGGATGGATGGCTGGATGGAGAGATGGATGAATGCATGGATGGCTGGATGGATGGCTGGATGGAGGGATGGCTGGATGGATGGCTTGCTGGAGGGATGGATGGATGGATGGTTGGCTGGATTGATGGCTGGATGGCTGGATGGATGGCTTGCTGGAGGGATGGATGGATGAATGGATGGATGGCTGGATGGATGGCTGGATGGATGGATGGCTGGATGAATGGCTGGCTGGAGGGATGGATGGATGGCTGAATGGATGGCTGGATGGATGGATGGCTGGATGGATGACTCGCTGGATGGATGGCTTAATGGATGGAACGCTGGATGGATGGCTGGATGGTTGGATGGATGGATGGATGGATGGATGGATGGATGGATGGATGGATGGCTGGATGGCTGGAAGTCTGGATGGATGGATGGCTGGATGGATGGCTGGATGGATGGATGGACGGATGGATGGAGGGATGGCTGGATGGATGGCTGGCTGGAGGGATGGATGGATGGCTGGATGGATGTCTGGATGGAGGAATGGCTGGATGGATGGCTGGCTGGAGAGATGGATCGATGGATGGATGGCTGGATGGATGGCTGGATGGATGGATGGCTGGATGGACGATTGGCTGGAGGGATGTATGGATGGATGGCTGGATGGATGGCTGGCTGGAGGGAAGGATGGATGGATGGATGGATGGCTGTATGGATGGCTGGATGGATAGATGGCTGGATGGATGGCTGGCTGGAGTGATGGATGCGTGTATGGTTGGATGGATGGCTAGTTGGATTGATGGCTGGATGGATGGCTGGCTGGAGGGATGGCTGGATGGATGGCTGGATGTCTTGATGGCTGGCTGGATGGATGGATGACTGGTTGGCTGGATGTATGGATGGATGGCTGGATGGATGGCTGGATGGATGGATGGATGAATGGATGGATGGCTGGATGGATGGATGGATGGATGGATGGCTGGATGGATGGCTGGATGGATGGCTGGCTGGATGGATGGATGGATGGATGGATGTATGGATGGATGGATGGATGGATGGATGGATGGATGGCTGGCTGGAGGGATGGATGGAAGGCTGGCTGGAGGGATGGATGAATCGATGGCTGGATGGATGGCTGGATAGATGGATGGCTGGATGGATGGCTGGCTGTAGGGATGGATGGATGCATGGGTGGCTGGATGGATGGCTGGATGGATGGATTTCCGGATGGATGGCTGTCTGGAGAGATGGCTGGATGTATGGATGGCTGGATGGATGGCTGGCTGGAGGGATGGATGGATGGATTGCTGGATGGATGGCTGGATGGATGGATGTCTGGATGGATGGCTTGCTGGAGGGATGGATGGGTGGCTGGATGGATGGCTGGATGGATGGCTGGATGGATTGCTGGCTGGAGGAATGGATGGATTAATGGATGGCTGGACGGATGGCTGGATGGATGGAAGGCTGGGTGGATGGCTGGCTGGAGTAATGGATGGATGGATGGCTGAATGGATGGCTAGATCGATGGATGGCTGGATGGATGGCTGGCTGGAGGGATGGAGTCATGGATGGATGGCTGGATGGATGGCTGGATGGACGGATGGCTCGATGCATGGCTGGCTGGAGGGATGGATTGAATGATGGATGGCTGGATGGCTGGCTGGATGGATGGCTGGCTGGAGCGATGGATGGATGGATGGATGGCAGGATGGATGGCTGGAAGGATGGATGGCTGGATGGATGGCTGGCTGTAGGGATGGATGGATGGATGGAAGGCTGGATGGATGGATGGACGAATGGATGGCTGGATGGATGGCTGGCTGGAGGGATGGATGGATGGAGGGATGGATGGATGGATGGATGGATGGATGGCTGAATGGTTGGCTAGTTCGATGGATGGCTGTAGGAATGGATGGGTGGATGGCTGGATGGATGGCTGGATGGATTGATGGCTGGATGGTTGGCTGAATGGATGGCTGGATGGATGGATGGCTGGGTTGATAGCTGGCTGCAGGGATGGATGGATGGCTGGATGGATGGCTGGATGGATGGGTGGATGGTTGGATGGAGGGAAAGCTGGATGGTTGGCTGGTTGGATGGATGGATGGATGGATGGATGGCTGGATGGAGGGATTGCTGGATGGAGGGATTGCTGGATGGATGGCTGGCTGGAGGGATGGACGGATGGTTGATTGGATGGCTGGATGGATGGATGGCTTAATGGCTGGCTGGCTGGAGGGATGGATGGCTGGATGGATGGCTGGATGGATGGATGGATGGATGGATGGCTGGCTGGAGGTATGGATGGATGGATGATTGGCTGGATGGATGGCTGGATGGAGAGATGGATGAATGCATCGATGGCTGGATGGATGGCTGGATGGAGGGATTGATGGATGGCTGGATGGACGGCTGGATGGATGGATGGCTGGATGGATGGCTGGCTGGAGGGATGGATTGATGGATGGATGGCTGGATGGATGGCTGGATGGATGGATGGCTGGATGGATGGCTGGCTGGAGGGATGAATGGATGGATGGCTGGATGGAGGGATGGCTGGATGGTTGGCTGGCTAGAGGGATGGATGGATGGATGGATGGCTGGATGGATGGCTGGCTGGAGGGATGCATGGATGGATGGATGGCTGGATGGACGGCTGGTTTGGATGGATGGCTGGATGGATGGCTGGCTGGAGGGATGGATGAATGGGTGGATGGCTGGATGGAGGGATGGCTGGATGGTTGGCTGGCTGGATGGATGGATGGATGGATTGATGGCTGGATGGATGGCTGGATGGAGGGATTGCTGGATGGATGGCTGGCTGGAGGGATGGATGGATGGCTGGATGGATGGCTGGATGGATGGATGGCTTAATGTCTGGCTGGCTGGAGGGATGGATGGCTGGATGGATGGCTGGATGGATGGATGGATGGATGGAAGGATGGCTGGCTGGAGGTATGGATGGATGGATGATTGGCTGGATGGATGGCTGGATGGAGAGATGGATGAATGCATGGATGGCTGGATGGATGGCTGGATGGAGGGATGGTTGGATGGATGGCTTGCTGGAGGGATGGATGGATGGATGGTTGGCTGGATTGATGGCTGTTTGGCTGGATGGATGGCTTGCTGGAGGGATGGATGGATGGATGGATGGCTGGATGGATGTCTGGATGGATGGATGGCTGGATGGATGGCTGGCTGGTGGGATGGATGGATGGATGGATGGATGTCCGGATGGTTGGCTGGCCGGAGGGATGGATGGATGGATGGATGGCTGGATGGATGTCTGGATGGATGGATGGCTGGATGGATGGCTGGCTGGTGGGATGGATGGATGGATGGATGGCTGGATGGATGGCTGGATGGATGGATGGCTGGATGGATGGCTGGCTGGAGGGATGGATGGATGGATGGCTGGATGGATGGCTGGATGGATGGCTGGATGGATTGTTTGCTGGAGGAATGGATGGATTAATGAATGGCTGGACGGATGGCTTGATGGATGGAAGGCTGGATGGATGGCTGGCTGGAGTGATGGATGGATGGCTGGCTGAATGGATGGCTAGATCGAAGGATGGTTGGATGGATGGCTGGCTGGAGGAATGGAGTCATGGATGGATGGCCGGATGGACGGCTGGATGGAAGGATGGCTGGATGCATGGCTGGCTGGAGGGATGGATTGATGGATGGCTGGCTGGATGGCTGGCTGCATGGATGGATGGCACGATGGACGGCTGGCTGGAGGGATGGATGGATGGCTGGATGGATGGCTGGATGGAGGGATGGCTGGATGGTTGGCTGGCTGGAGGGATGGATGGATGGCTGGATTGATGGCTGGATGGTGGGGTGGCTGGATGGATGGCTGGCTGGAGGGATGGATGGATGGATTATTGGCTGGATGGATGGCTGGATGGAGGGATGGCTGTATGGGTGGCTGGCTGGAGGGATGGATGGATGGCTGGATGGACGGCTGGATGGAGGGATGGCTGGCTGGATGGCTGGCTGGAGGGATGGATGGATGGATGGATGGCTGGATGGATGGCTGGATGGAGGGTTGGCTGGATGGATGGCTGGCTGGAGGGATGGCTGGATGGATGGCTGGATGGATGGCTAGATAGATGGATGGCTGGATGGCTGGCTGGCTGGCTGGAGAAATGGATGGATGGGTGGGTGGCGGGGTGGATGGCTGGATGGATGGATGTCCGGATGGTTGGCTGGCCGGAGGGATGGATGGATGGATGGATGGCTGGATGGATGTCTGGATGGATGGATGGCTGGATGGATGGCTGGCTGGTGGGATGGATGGATGGATGGATGGCTGGATGGATGGCTGGATGGATGGATGGCTGGATGGATGGCTGGCTGGAGGGATGGATGGATGGATGGCTGGATGGATGGCTGGATGGATGGCTGGATGGATTGTTTGCTGGAGGAATGGATGGATTAATGAATGGCTGGACGGATGGCTTGATGGATGGAAGGCTGGATGGATGGCTGGCTGGAGGGATGGATGGATGGCTGGCTGAATGGATGGCTAGATCGAAGGATGGTTGGATGGATGGCTGGCTGGAGGAATGGAGTCATGGATGGATGGCCGGATGGACGGCTGGATGGAAGGATGGCTGGATGCATGGCTGGCTGGAGGGATGGATTGATGGATGGCTGGCTGGATGGCTGGCTGCATGGATGGATGGCACGATGGACGGCTGGCTGGAGGGATGGATGGATGGCTGGATGGATGGCTGGATGGAGGGATGGCTGGATGGTTGGCTGGCTGGAGGGATGGATGGATGGCTGGATTGATGGCTGGATGGTGGGGTGGCTGGATGGATGGCTGGCTGGAGGGATGGATGGATGGATTATTGGCTGGATGGATGGCTGGATGGAGGGATGGCTGTATGGGTGGCTGGCTGGAGGGATGGATGGATGGCTGGATGGACGGCTGGATGGAGGGATGGCTGGCTGGATGGCTGGCTGGAGGGATGGATGGATGGATGGATGGCTGGATGGATGGCTGGATGGAGGGTTGGCTGGATGGATGGCTGGCTGGAGGGATGGATGGATGGATGAATGGCCGAATGGATGGATGGCTGGCTGGAGGGATGGAAGGATGGATGGAAGGCTGGATGGACGGCTGGATGGATGGCTGGATGTCTGGATGGCTGGCTGGATGGTTGGATGGCTGGTTGGCTGGATGGATGGATGGAAGGCTGGATGGATGGATGGATGGACGGATGGATGGAGGGATGAATGGATGGATGGATGGCTGGATGGATGGCTGGATGGATGGATGGCTGGAAGGATGGATGGATGGATGGATGCATGGATATATGGCTGGCTGGATGGATGGATGGATGGCTGGATGGATGGCTGGATGGATGGCAGGATGGATGGATGGACGGATGGATGGATGGCTGGATGGATGGCGGGATGGATGGATGGCTGGATGGATGGATGGCTGGCTGGAGGGATGGATGGATGGATGGCTGGCTGGAGGGATGGATGGATGGATGGCTGGATGAATGGCTGGATAGATGGATGGCTGGATGGCTGGCTGGCTGGAGAGATGGATGGATGGATGGGTGGCTGAATGGATGGCTGAATGGATGGATGTCCGGAGGCATGGCTGGCTGGAGGGATAGATGGTTGGATGGATGGCGGGATTGATGTCTGAATGGATGGATGGCTGGATGGATGGCTGGCTGGAGGGATGGATGGATGGACGGATGGCTGGATGGATGGATGGCTGGCTGGAGGGATGGATGGATGGATGGATGGCTGGATGGATGGCTGGATGGATGGCTGGATGGATTGCTGGCTGGAGGAATGGATGGATTAATGAATGGCTGGACGGATGGCTGGATGGATGGAAGGCTGGATGGATGGCTGGCTGGAGGGATGGATCGATGGCTGGCTGAATGGATGGCTAGATCGATGGATGGCTGGATGGATGGCTGGCTGGAGGAATGGAGTCATGGATGGATGGCCGGATGGACGGCTGGATGGAAGGATGGCTGGATGCATGGCTGGCTGGAGGGATGGATTGATGGATGGTTGTCTGGATGGCTGGCTGGATGGATGGATGGCTCGATGGATGGCTGGCTGGAGGGATGGCTGGATGGATGGATGGCTGGATGGATGGCTGGATGGAGGGATGGCTGAATGGTTGGCTGGCTGGAGGGATGGATGGATGGCTGGATGGATGGCTGGATGGAGGGATGGGTGGAGGAATGGCTGGCTGGAGGGATGGATGGATGGATTATTGGCTGGATGGATGGCTGGATGGAGGGATGGCTGGATGGGTGGCTGGCTGGAGGGATGGATGGATGGCTGGATGGATGGCTGGATGGAGGGATGACTGGCTGGAGTGACGGATGGATGGATGGTTGGATGGATGGCTGTATGGAGGGATGGCTGGATGGAAGGCTGGCTGGATGGATGGATGGCTGGATGGATGGATGGATGGACGGATGGATGGAGGGATGGCTGGATGGATATCTGGCTGGAGGGATGGATGGATGACTGGATGGCTGGATGGATGGCTGGATGGAGGAATGGTTGGATGGCTGGATGGATGGCTGGATGGATGGATAGATGGATGGCTGGATGGATGGCTGGATGGAGGGATGGCTGGATGGATGGCTGGCTGGATGGATGGATGGCTGGATGGATGGCTGGATGGTTGGATGGATGCATGGATGGCTTAATGACTGGCTGGCTGGAGGGATGGATGGATGGATGGATGGCTGGATGGATGGCTGGATGGAAGGATGGCTGGATGTATGAGTGGCTGGAGAGATGGATGAATGGTTGGATGGCTGGATGGATGGCTGGATGCAGGGATGGCAGGATGGATGACTGGCTGGAGGGTTGGATGGATGGATGGTTGGCTGGATGGGTGGCTGGATGGATGGATGGCTGGATGGATGGCTGGCTGGAGCGAAGGATGGATGGATGGATGGCTGGATGGATGGCTTGATGGATGGATGGCTGGATGGATGGCTGGCTGGAGGGACGGATGGATGGCTGGATGGATGGTTGGATGGATGGGTGGCTGGATGGATGGCTGGCAGGAGGGATAGATGGATGGATGGATGGCTGGATGGATGGCTGGATGGATGGATGGCTGGATTGAGGGATGGCTGGTTGGTTGGCTGGCTGGAGGGATGGATGGATGGATGGCTGGATTTAAGGCTGGCTGGAGAGATGGATGAATGGTTGGATGGCTGGATGGATGTCTGGATGGAGGGCTGGCAGGATGAATGTCTGGCTGGAGGGATGGATGGATGGATGGATGGCTGGAAAGGTGGCTGGATGGATGGAAGGCTGGATGGATGGCTGGCTGCAGGGAAGGATGGATGGATGGATGGCTGAATGGATGGCTGTATGGATGGATGGCTGAATGGATGGCTGGCTGGAGGGAAGGATGGATGGATGGATGGCTGGATGGATGGTTGAATGGATGGCTGGATGGATGGCTGGCAGGAGGGATAGATGGATGGATTGATGGCTGGATGGATGGCTGGATGGATGGATGGCTGGATGGATGGCTGGCTGGAGGGATGGATGGATGGATGTCTGGATGGATGGCCGAATGGGTGGCTGGCTGAAAGGATGGATGGATGGATGGATGGCTGAATGGATGGCTGGATGGATGGATGGCTGGATTGGAGGCTGGCTGGAGGGATGGATGAATGGATGGATGGCTGGATGGATGACTGGATGGCTGGATGGCTGGATGGATGGCTGGCTGGGCGGGTGGATTGATGGATGGATGGCTGGATGGATGGATGGCTGGATGGATGGCTGGCTGGAGGGATGGATGGATGGATGGATGCATGGATGAATGGCTGGATGGATGGATGGATGGCTGGATGGATGGCTGGATGGATGGATGGATGGATGGATGGACGGATGGATGGATGGCTGGATGGATGGCGGATGGATGGATGGCTGGATGGATGGCTGGCTGGAGGGATGGATGGATGGATGGCTGGCTGGAGGGATGGATGGATGGATGGCTGGATGGATGGCTGGATAGATGGATGGCTGGATGGCTGGCTGGCTGGAGAGATGGATGAATGGATGGGTGGCTGAATGGATGGCTGGATGGATGGATGTCCGGATGGATGGCTGGCTGGAGGGATAGATGGTTGGATGGATGGCTGGATGGATGTCTGGATGGATGGATGGCTGGATGGATGGCTGGCTGAAGGGATGGATGGATGGATGGATGGCTGGATGGAGGGCTGGCTGGAGGGATGGATGGATGGATGGCTGGATGGATGGCTGGATGGATGGCTGGATGGATTGCTGGCTGGAGGAATGGATGGATTAATGAATGGCTGGACGGATGGCTGGATGGATGGAAGGCTGGATGGATGGCTGGCTGGAGGGATGGATGGATGTCTGGCTGAATGGATGGCAAGATCGATGGATGGCTGGATGGATGGCTGGCTGGAGGAATTGAGTCATGGATGGATGGCCGGATGGACGGCTGGATGGAAGGATGGCTGGATGCATGGCTGGCTGGAGGGATGGATTGATGGATGGTTGTCTGGATGGCTGGCTGGATGGATGGATGGATCGATGGATGGCTGGCTGGAGGGATGAATGGATGGATGGATGGATGGCTGGATGGATGGCTGGATGGAGGGATGGCTGGATGGTTGGCTGGCTGGAGGGATGGATGGATGGCTGGATGGATGGCTGGATGGAGGGATGGCTGGATGGATGGCTGGCTGGAGGGATGGATGGATGGATTATTGGCTGGATGGATGGCTGGATGGAGGGATGGCTGGATGGGCGGCTGGCTGGAGGGATGGATGGATGGCTGGATGGATGGCTGGATGGAGGGATGACTGGCTGGAGTGACGGATGGATGGATGGCTGGATGGATGGCTGTATGGAGGGATGGCTGGATGGAAGGCTGGCTGGATGGATGGATGGCTGGATGGATGGATGGATGGACGGATGGATGGAGGGATGGCTTGATGGATATCTGGCTGGAGGGATGGATGGATGGATGGATGGCTGGATGGATGGCTGCATGGAGGAATGGTTGGATGGGTGGATTGCTGGAGGGATGGATGGCTGGATGGATGGCTGGATGGATGGCTGGATGGATGGACGGCTGGATGGGCGATTGGCTGGAGGGATGGATGGATGGATGGTTGGATGGATGGCTGGCTGGAGTCATGGACGGATGGATGGATGGATGGCTGGATGGATGGCTGGATGGATGGATGGCTGGATGGATGGATGGCTGGAGTGATGGATGGGTGGATGGTTCGATGGATGGCTGGCTGGATGGATGGCTGGATGGATGGCTGGCTGGAGGGATTGAAGGATGGATGGATGGCTGGATGGATGGCTGGATGGATGGCTGGATGGACGGATGGATGGATGGATGGATGGCTGGATGGACGGATGGCTGGATGGATGGAAGGCTGGATGGATGGCTGGCTGGAGGGATGGATGGATGGATGGCTGAATGGATGGCTAGATCGAAGGATGGTTTGATGGATGGCTGGCTGGAGGAATGGAGTCATGGATGGATGGCCGGATGGACGGCTGGATGGAAGGATGGCTGGATGCATGGCTGGCTGGAGGGATGGATTGATGGATGGATGGCTGGATGGCTGGCTGCATGGATGGCTGGCTGCATGGATGGATGGCTCGATGGACGGCTGGCTGGAGGGATGGATGGATGGCTGGATGGATGGCTGGATGGAGGGATGGCTGGATGGATGGCTGGCTGGAGGGATTGAAGGATGGATGGATGGCTGGATGGATGGCTGGATGGATGGCTGGATGGACGGATGGATGGATGGATGGCTGGATGGATGGCTGGATGGATGGATGGATGGATGGATGGATGGCTGGATGGCTGGCTGGATGGATGGATGGCTGGATGGATGGCTGGCTGGAGGGATAGATGGATGGATGGCTGGCTGGAGGGATGGCTGGATTGATGGCTGGATAAATGGCTAGATAGATGGATGGCTGGATGGCTGGCTGGCTGGAGAGATGGATGGATGGGTGGGTGGCTGGGTGGATGGCTGGATGGATGGATGTCCGGATGGATGGCTGGCTGGAGGGATTGAAGGATGGATGGATGGCTGGATGGATGGCTGGATGGATGGCTGGATGGACGGATGGATGGATGGATGGCTGGATGGATGGCTGGATGGATGGATGGATGGATGGATGGATGGCTGGATGGCTGGCTGGATGGATGGATGGCTGGATGGATGGCTGGCTGGAGGGATGGATGGATGGATGGAAGGCTGGATGGATGTCTGGATGGATGGATGGCTGGATGGATGGCTGGCTGGTGGGATGGATGGATGGATGGATGGCTGGATGGATGGCTGGATGGATGGATGGCTGGATGGATGGCTGGCTGGAGGGATGGATGGATGGATGGCTGGATGGATGGCTGGATGGATGGCTGGATGGATTGTTTGCTGGAGGAATGGATGGATTAATGAATGGCTGGACGGATGGCTGGATGGATGGAAGGCTGGGTGGATGGCTGGCTGGAGGGATGGATGGATGGATGGCTGAATGGATGGCTAGATCGAAGGATGGTTGGATGGATGGCTGGCTGGAGGAATGGAGTCATGGATGGATGGCCGGATGGACGGCTGGATGGAAGGATGGCTGGATGCATGGCTGGCTGGAGGGATGGATTGATGGATGGATGGCTGGATGGCTGGCTGCATGGATGGATGGCTCGATGGCCGGCTGGCTGGAGGGATGGATGGATGGCTGGATGGATGGCTGGATGGAGGGATGGCTGGATGTTGGCTGGCTGGAGGGATGGATGGATGGCTGGATTGATGGCTGGATGGTGGGGTGGCTGGATGGATGGCTGGCTGGAGGGATGGATGGATGGATTATTGGCTGGATGGATGGCTGGATGGAGGGATGGCTGTATGGGTGGCTGGCTGGAGGGATGGATGGATGGCTGGATGGACGGCTGGATGGAGGGATGGCTGGCTGGATGGCTGGCTTAAGGGATGGATGGATGGATGGATGGCTGGATGGATGGCTGGATGGAGGGATGGCTGGATGGATGGCTGGCTGGAGGGATGGATGGATGGATGAATGGCCGAATGGATGGCTGGATGGATGGCTGGCTGGAGGGATGGAAGGATGGATGGAAGGCTGGATGGACGGCTGGATGGATGGCTGGATGTCTGGATGGCTGGCTGGATGGATGGATGGCTGGTTGGCTGGATGGATGGATGGAAGGCTGGATGGATGGATGGATGGACGGATGGATGGAGGGATGGATGGATGGATGGATGGCTGGATGCATGGATATATGGCTGGCTGGATGGATGGATGGATGGCTGGATGGATGACTGGATGGATGGCTGGATGGATGGATGGACGGATGGATGGATGGATGGCTGGATGGATGGCGGGATGGATGGATGGCTGGATGGATGGCTGGCTGGAGGGATGGATGGATGGATGGCTGGCTGGAGGGATGGATGGATGGATGGCTGGATGGATGGCTGGATAGATGGATGGATGGATGGATGGATGGCTGGATGGATGGCTGGCTGGAGGGATGGATGGATGGATGGATGGCTGGATGGATGGCTGGATGGATGGCTGGATGGATTGCTGGCTGGAGGAATGGATGGATTAATGAATGGCTGGATGGATGGCTGGATGGATGGAAGGCTGGATGGATGGCTGGCTGGAGGGATGGATGGATGGCTGGCTGAATGGATGGCTAGATCGATGGATGGCTGGATGGATGGCTGGCTGGAGGAATGGAGTCATGGAAGGATGGCCGGATGGACGGCTGGATGGAAGGATGGCTGGATGCATGGCTGGCTGGAGGGATGGATTGATGGATGGTTGTCTGGATGGCTGGCTGGATGGATGGATGGCTCGATGGATGGCTGGCTGGAGGGATGGATGGATGGATGGAAGGATGGCTGGATGGATGGCTGGATGGAGGGATGGCTGGATGGTTGGCTGGCTGGAGGGATGGATGGATGGATGGATGGCTGGATGGCTGGCTGCATGGATGGATGGCTCGATGGACGGCTGGCTGGAGGGATGGATGGATGGCTGGATGGATGGCTGGATGGAGGGATGGCTGGATGTTGGCTGGCTGGCTGCATGGATGGATGGCTCGATGGACGGCTGGCTGGAGGGATGGATGGATGGCTGGATGGATGGCTGGATGGAGGGATGGCTGGATGTTGGCTGGCTGGAGGGATGGATGGATGGCTGGATTGATGGCTGGATGGTGGGGTGGCTGGATGGATGGCTGGCTGGAGGGATGGATGGATGGATTATTGGCTGGATGGATGGCTGGATGGAGGGATGGCTGTATGGGTGGCTGGCTGGAGGGATGGATGGATGGCTGGATGGACGGCTGGATGGAGGGATGGCTGGCTGGATGGCTGGCTTAAGGGATGGATGGATGGATGGATGGCTGGATGGATGGCTGGATGGAGGGATGGCTGGATGGATGGCTGGCTGGAGGGATGGATGGATGGATGAATGGCCGAATGGATGGCTGGATGGATGGCTGGCTGGAGGGATGGAAGGATGGATGGAAGGCTGGATGGACGGCTGGATGGATGGCTGGATGTCTGGATGGCTGGCTGGATGGATGGATGGCTGGTTGGCTGGATGGATGGATGGAAGGCTGGATGGATGGATGGATGGACGGATGGATGGAGGGATGGATGGATGGATGGATGGCTGGATGGATGGCTGGATGGATGGATGGCTGGATGGATGGATGGATGGATGGATGCATGGATATATGGCTGGCTGGAATTAATGGATGGATGGCTGGATGGATGACTGGATGGATGGCTGGATGGATGGATGGACGGATGGATGGATGGATGGCTGGATGGATGGCGGGATGGATGGATGGCTGGATGGATGGCTGGCTGGAGGGATGGATGGATGGATGGCTGGCTGGAGGGATGGATGGATGGATGGCTGGATGGATGGCTGGATAGATGGATGGATGGATGGATGGATGGCTGGATGGATGGCTGGCTGGAGGGATGGATGGATGGATGGATGGCTGGATGGATGGCTGGATGGATGGCTGGATGGATTGCTGGCTGGAGGAATGGATGGATTAATGAATGGCTGGACGGATGGCTGAATGGATGGAAGGCTGGATGGATGGCTGGCTGGAGGGATGGATGGATGGCTGGCTGAATGGATGGCTAGATCGATGGATGGCTGGATGGATGGCTGGCTGGAGGAATGGAGTCATGGAAGGATGGCCGGATGGACGGCTGGATGGAAGGATGGCTGGATGCATGGCTGGCTGGAGGGATAGATTGATGGATGGTTGTCTGGATGGCTGGCTGGATGGATGGATGGCTCGATGGATGGCTGGCTGGAGGGATGGATGGATGGATGGAAGGATGGCTGGATGGATGGCTGGATGGAGGGATGGCTGGATGGTTGGCTGGCTGGAGGGATGGATGGATGGCTGGATGGATGGCTGGATGGAGGGATGGCTGGATGGATGGCTGGCTGGAGGGATGGATGGATGGATTATTGGCTGGATGGATGGCTGGATGGAGGGATGGCTGGATGGGTGGCTGGCTGGAGGGATGGATGGATGGCTGGATGGATGGCTGGATGGAGGGATGACTGGCTGGAGTGAGGAATGGATGGATGGCTGGATGGATGGCTGTATGGAGGGATGGCTGGATGGAAGGCTGGCTGGATGGATGGATGGCTGGATGGATGGATGGATGGACGGATGGATGGTGGGATGGCTGGATGTATATCTGGCTGGAGAGATGGATGGAATGATGGATGGCTGGATGGATGGCTGGATGGAGGAATGGTTGGATGGATGGATTGCTGGAGGGATGGATGGCTGGATGGATGAATTGATGGATGGATGGCTGCATGGATGGCTGGATGGATGGATGGCTGGATGGATGGCAGGCTGAAGGGATGGATGGATGGATCGATGGCTGGATGGACGGCTGGTTGGATAGATGGCTGGGTGGATGGCTGGCTGGAGGGATGGATTGATGGATGGATGGCTGGATGGATAGCTGGATGGATGGCTGGATGGATGGCTGGCTGGTGGGATGGATGGATGGATGGATGGCTGGATGGAGGGAAGGCTGGTTGGTTGGCTGGCTGGAGGGATGGATGGATGGATGGATGGATGGATGGCTGGATGGATGGCTGGATGGAGGGATGGCTGGATGGATGGCTGGCTGGATGGATGGATGGCTGGATGGATGGCTGGATGGTTGGATGGATGCATGGATGGCTTAATGACTGGCTGGCTGGAGGGATGGATGGATGGATGGATGGCTGGTTGGATGGCTGGATGGAAGGATGGCTGGATGTATGGGTGGCTGGAGAGATGGATGAATGGTTGGATGGCTGGATGGATGGCTGGATGCAGGGATGGCAGGATGGATGACTGGCTGGAGGGTTGGATGGATGGATGGTTGGCTGGATGGGTGGCTGGATGGATGGAAGGCTGGATGGATGGCTGGCTGGAGCGAAGGATGGATGGATGGATGGCTGGATGGATGGCTTGATGGATGGATGGCTGGATGGATGGCTGGCTGGAGGGACGGATGGATGGCTGGATGGATGGTTGGATGGATGGATGGCTGGATGGATGGCTGGCAGGAGGGATAGATGGATGGATGGATGGCTGGATGGATGGCTGGATGGATGGATGGCTGGATTGAGGGATGGCTGGTTGGTTGGCTGGCTGGAGGGATGGATGGATGGATGGATGGCTGGATTTAAGGCTGGCTGGAGAGATGGATGAATGGTTGGATGGCTGGATGGATGTCTGAATGGAGGGCTGGCAGGATGAATGTCTGGCTGGAGGGATGGATGGATGGATGGATGGCTGGATGGGTGGCTGGATGGATGGATGGCTGGATGGATGGCTGGCTGCAGGGAAGGATCGATGGATGGATGGCTGAATGGATGGCTGTATGGATGGATGGCTGAATGGATGGCTGGCTGGAGGGAAGGATGGATGGATGGATGGCTGGATGGATGGTTGGATGGATGGCTGGATGGATGGCTGGCAGGAGGGATAGATGGATGGATGGATGGCTGGATGGATGGCTGGATGGATGGATGGCTGGATGGATGGCTGGCTGGAGGGATGGATGGATGGATGTCTGGATGGATGGCCGAATGGATGGCTGGCTGAAGGGATAGATGGATGGATGGATGGCTGAATGGATGGCTGGATGGATGGATGGCTGGATTGGTGGCTGGCTGGAGGGATGGATAAATGGATGGATGGCTGGATGGATGACTGGATGGCTGGATGGCTGGATGGTTGGCTGGCTGGGCGGGTGGATTGATGGATGGATGGCTGGATGGATGGATGGCTGGATGGATGGCTGGCTGGAGGGATGGATGGATGGATGGATGCATGGATGAATGGCTGGATGGATGGATGGATGGCTGGATGGATGGCTGGATGGATGGATGGATGGATGGATGGACGGATGGATGGATGGCTGGATGGATGGCGGATGGATGGATGGCTGGATGGATGGCTGGCTGGAGGGATGGATGGATGGATGGCTGGCTGGAGGGATGGATGGATGGATGGCTGGATGGATGGCTGGATAGATGGATGGCTGGATGGCTGGCTGGCTGGAGAGATGGATGAATGGATGGGTGGCTGAATGGATGGCTGGATGGATGGATGTTCGGATGGTTGGCTGGCTGGAGGGATAGATGGTTGGATGGATGGCTGGATGGATGTCTGGATGGATTGATGGCTGGATGGTTGGCTGGCTGAAGGGATGGATGGATGGATGGATGGCTGGATGGATGGCTGGCTGGAGGGATGGATGGATGGATGGCTGGATGGATGGCTGGATGGATGGCTGGATGGATTGCTGGCTGGAGGAATGGATGGATTAATGAATGGCTGGACGGATGGCTGGATGGATGGAAGGCTGGATGGATGGCTGGCTGGAGGGATGGATGGATGTCTGGCTGAATGGATGGCAAGATCGATGGATGGCTGGATGGATGGCTGGCTGGAGGAATGGAGTCATGGATGGATGGCCGGATGGACGGCTGCATGGAAGGATGGCTGGATGCATGGCTGGCTGGAGGGATGGATTGATGGAAGGTTGTCTGGATGGCTGGCTGGATGGATGGATGGATCGATGGATGGCTGGCTGGTGGGATGGATGGATGGATGGATGGATGGATGGCTGGATGGATGGCTGGATGGAGGGATGGCTGGATGGTTGGCTGGCTGGAGGGATGGATGGATGGCTGGATGGATGGCTGGATGGCGGGATGGCTGGATGGATGGCTGGCTGGAGGGATGGATGGATGAATTATTGGCTGGATGGATGGCTGGATGGAGGGATGGCTGGATGGGCGGCTGGCTGGAGGGATGGATGGATGGCTGGATGGATGGCTGGATGGAGGGATGACTGGCTGGAGTGACGGATGGATGGATGGCTGGATGGATGGCTGTATGGAGGGATGGCTGGATGGAAGGCTGGCTGGATGGATGGATGGCTGGATGGATGGATGGATGGACGGATGGATGGAGGGATGGCTTGATGGATATCTGGCTGGAGGGATGGATGGATGGATGGATGGCTGGATGGATGGATGGCTGCATGGAGGAATGGTTGGATGGGTGGATTGCTGGAGGGATGGATGGCTGGATGGATGGCTGGATGGATGGCTGGATGGATGGACGGCTGGATGGGCGATTGGCTGGAGGGATGGATGGATGGATGGCTGGATGGATGGCTGGCTGGAGGGATGGATGGATGGATGGATGGATGGCTGGATGGATGGCTGGATGGATGGATGGCTAGATGGATGGCTGGCCGAAGGGATGGATGGATGGATGGATGGCTGGATGGATGGCTGGCAGGAGGATGGATGGATGGATGGCTGGATGGATGGCTGGATGGATGGCTGGATGGATTGCTGGCTGGAGGAATGGATGGATTAATGAATGGCTGGACGGATGGCTGGATGGATGGAAGGCTGGATGGATGGCTGGCTGGAGGGATGGATGGATGTCTGGCTGAATGGATGGCAAGATCGATGGATGGCTGGATGGATGGCAGGCTGGAGGAATGGAGTCATGGATGGATGGCCGGATGTACGGCTGGATGGAAGGATGGCTGGATGCATGGCTGGCTGGAGGGATGGATTGATGGATGGTTGTCTGGATGGCTGGCTGGATGGATGGATGGATCGATGGATGGCTGGCTGGAGGGATGGGTGGATGGATGGATGGATGGCTGGATGGATGGCTGGATGGAGGGATGGCTGGATGGTTGGCTGGCTGGAAGGATGGATGGATGGCTGGATGGATGGCTGGATGGAGGGATGGCTGGATGGATGGCTGGCTGGAGGGATGGATGGATGGATTATTGGCTGGATGGATGGCTGGATGGAGGGATGGCTGGATGGGCGGCTGGCTGGAGGGATGGATGGATGGCTGGATGGATGGCTGGATGGAGGGATGACTGGCTGGAGTGACGGATGGATGGATGGCTGGATGGATGGCTGTATGGAGGGATGGCTGGATGGAAGGCTGGCTGGATGGATGGATGGCTGGATGGATGGATGGATGGACGGATGGATGGAGGGATGGCTTGATGGATATCTGGCTGGAGGGATGGATGGATGGATGGATGGCTGGATGGATGGCTGCATGGAGGAATGGTTGGATGGGTGGATTGCTGGAGGGATGGATGGCTGGATGGATGGCTGGATGGATGGCTGGATGGATGGACGGCTGGATGGGCGATTGGCTGGAGGGATGGATGGATGGATGGCTGGATGGATGGCTGGCTGGAGGGATGGACGGATGGATGGATGGATGGCTGGATGGATGGCTGGATGGATGGATGGCTGGAAGGATGGATGGCTGGAGGGATTGAAGGATGGATGGATGGCTGGATGGATGGCTGGATGGATGGCTGGATGGACGGATGGATGGATGGATGGCTGGATGGATGGCTGGATGGATGGATGGATGGATGGATGGATGGCTGGATGGATGGCTGGATGGATGGATGACTGGATGGATGGCTGGCTGGAGGGATAGATGGATGGATGGCTGGCTGGAGGGATGGCTGGATGGATGGCTGGATGGATGGCTAGATAGATGGATGGCTGGATGGCTGGGTGGCTGGAGAGATGGATGGATGGGTGGGTGGCTGGGTGGATGGCTGGATGGATGGATGTCCGGATGGTTGGCTGGCTGGAGGGATGGATGGATGGATGGGTGGCTGGATGGATGTCTGGATGGATGGATGGCTTGATGGATGGCTGGCTGGTGGGATGGATGGATGGATGGATGGCTGGATGGATGGCTGGATGGATGGATGGCTGGATGGATGGCTGGATGGATGGCTGGATGTATGGCTGGGTGGAGAGATGGATGGATGGATGGATGACTGGATGCATGGCTGGATGGAAGAATGGCTGGATGGATGGCTGGCTAGAGGGATGGATGGATGGATGGATGGCTGGATGGATGTCTTAATGGATGGATGGCTGGATGAATGGCTGTCTGGAGGGATGGATGGATGGATGGCTGGATGGATGGCTGGATGGATGAATGGCTGGATGGATGAATGGCTGGAGGGATGGATGGATGGATGGATGGCTGGATGGATTGCTGGATGGATGGATGGATGGACGGATGGCTGGATGGATGGCTGGCTGGAGGGATGGATGGGTGGCTGGATGTCTGGCTGGATGGATGGATGGCTGGATGGATGGCTGGCTTGAAGAATGGATGGATGGCTGGATGGATGGCTGGACGGATGGATTGCTGGATGGATGGCTGGCTGGAGGGATGGATGGATGGCTGGATGGATGGCTGGATGGATGGATGGCTGGATGGATGGCTGGCTGGAGGAATGGGTGGATGGATGGATGGCCGGATGGATGGCTGGATGGATGGATGGCTGGATGGATGGCTGGCAGGAGGGATGGACGGATGGATGGATGGCTGAATGGTTGGCTGGATGGATGGATGGCTGGATGGATGGGTGGCTGGAGGGATGGATGGATGGATGGATGGCTGGATGGACGGCTGGATGGATGGATGGCTGGACGGACGGCTGGCTGGAGGGATGCATGGATGGATGGCTGGATGCAGGGATGGCTGGATGGTTGGCTGTCAGGAGGGATGGATGGATGGATGGCTGGATGGATGGCTGGATGGATGGCTGGCTGGAGGGATGGATGAATGGATGGCTGGATGGATGGCTGGCTGGAGGGATGGATTGAAGATTGGATGGCTGGATGGATAGCTGGATGGATGGCTGGATGGATGGCTGGCTGGTGGGATGGATGGATGCCTGGATGGAGGGATGGCTGGAGGGTTGGCTGGCTGGAGGGATGGATGGATGGATGGATGGATGTCTGGATGGATGGCTTGATGGAGGGATGGCTGGATGGATGGCTGGGTGGAGGGATGGATGGCTGGTTGGATGGCTGGTTGGATGGCTGGATGGTTTGATGGCTTAATGGATGGCTTGCTGGAGGGATGGATGGATGGATGGCTGGATGGATGGCTGGATGGATGGATGACTGGATGAAGGCTGGCTCGAGTGATGGATGGATTGATGGCTGGATGGATGGCTTGATGGATGGATGGCTGGATGGATGACTGGCTGGAGGAATGGATGGATGGATGGATGGCTGGATGGGGGGCTGAATAGATGGATGGCTTGATGGATGGCTGGCTGGAAGGAAGGATGGATGGATGGATGGCTGCATGGATGGCTGGATGGATGGATGGCTGGATGGATGGCTGGCTGGAGGAACGGATGGATGGATTGATGGATGGATGGTTGGATGGATGGATGGCTGGATGGATGGATGGCTGGATGGATGGCTGGCTGGATGGATGGCTGGCTGGAGGGATGGATGGATGGATGGCTGGATGGATGGATGGCCGAATGGATGGCTGGCTGAAGGGATGGACGGATGGCTGAAAGGATGGCTGGATGGATGGATGGCTGGATGGATGGCTGGATGGATGGCTGGATGGCAGGGTGACTGGATGGATGGCTGGCTGGGCGGGTGGATTGCAGGATGGCTGGATGGAAGGCTGGATGGATGGATGGATGGATGGCTGGCTGGCTGGAGGTATGGATGGATGGATGAATGGCAGGATGGATGGCTGGATGGAGAGATGGATGAATGCATGGATGGCTGGATGGATGGCTGGATGGAGGGATGGCTGGATGGATGGCTGGCTGGAGGGATGGATGGATGGACGGGTGGCTGGATGGCTGGCTGAATGGATGGATGGCTGGATGGATGGCTTGCTGGAGGGATGGATGGATGGATGGATGGCTGGATGGATGGCTGGATGGATGGATGGCTGGATGAATGGCTGGCTGGATGGATGGCTGGAAGGATGGATGGCTGGATGGATGACTCGCTGGTGGGATGGATGGATGGATGGATGGCTGGATGGATGGCTGGATGGATGGATGCCTGGATGGATGGCTGGATGGATGGATGGATGGATGGATGGATGGCTGGGTGGATGGATGGCAGGATGGATGAATGGCTGGATGGCTAGAAGGCTGGATGGATGGATGGCTGGATGGATGGCTGGATGGATGGATGGATGGATGGATGGATGGCTGGATGGATGGCTGGATGGAGGGATAGCTGGAGGGATGGATGGATGGCTGGATGGATGGCTGGATGGATGGATGTCTGGATGGATTGCTGGCTGGAGGAATGGATGGATGGATGGATGGCTGGATGGATGGCAGGATGGATGGATGGCTGGATGGATGGCTGGCTGGAGGGATGGATGGATGGATGGATAGCTGAATGGATGGCTGGATGGATGGATGGCGGATGGATGGCTGGCTGGAGGGATGGATGGAAGGATGGCTGGATGGACGGCTGGATGGATGGAGGGCTGGATGGATGGCTGGCTGGAGGGATGGATTGATGGATGGATGGCTGGATGGATGGCTGGATGGATGGATGGCTGGATGGATGGCTGGCTGGAGGGATAGATGGATGGATGTGTGGCTGGATGGAGGGATGGTTGGATGGTTGGCTGGCTGGAGGGATGGATGGATGGATGGCTGGATGGATGTCTGGATGGAGGGATGGCTGGATGGATGGCTGGCTGGAGGGATGGATGGATGGATGGATGGATGGATGGATGGATGGATGGATGGATGGATGGATGGATGGCTGGATGGATGGATGGCTTAATGACTGGCTGGCTGGAGGGATGGATGGATGGATGGATGGATGGCTGGATGGATGGCTGGATCGATGGATGGTTGGATATATGGCTGGCTGAAGGGATGGATGGATGGATGGATGGCTGGATGGATAGCTGGATAGAGGGATGGATGGCTGGATGGATGGCTGGATGGATGGATGGATGGATGGATGGCTTAATGACTGGCTGGCTGGAGGGATGGATGGATGGATGGATGGATGGCTGGATGGATGGCTGGATGGATGGATGGCTGGATGTATGGCTGGCTGGAGAGATGGATGAATGGTTGGATGGCTGGATGGATGGCTGTATGGAGGGATGGCTGGATGGATGGCTGGCTGGAGTGACGGATGGATGCATGGCTGGATGGATGGCTGTATGGAGGGATGGCTGGATGGAAGGCTGGCTGAATGGATGGATGGCTGGATGGCTGGATGGATGGATGGCTTAATGGCTGGCTGGATGGATGGGTGGATGGATGGCTGGAAGGATAGCTGGATGGAGGGATGGCTGGATGGATGGATGGCTGGAGGGATGGATGGATGGCTGGATGGATGGCTGGATGGATGGATGGCTTAATGGCTGGCTGGCTGGAGGGATGGATGGATGGATGGATGGATGGCTGGATGAATGGCTGAATGGATGGATGGCTGGATGTATGGCTGGGTGGAGAGATGGATGGATGGATGACTGGATGCATGGCTGGATGGAAGAATGGCTGGATGGATGGCTGGCTAGAGGGATGGATGGATGGATGGATGGCTGGATGGATGTCTTAATGGATGGATGGCTGGATGAATGGCTGTCTGGAGGGATGGATGGATGGATGGCTGGATGGATGGCTGGATGGATGAATGGCTGGATGGATGAATGGCTGGAGGGATGGATGGATGGATGGATGGCTGGATGGATTGCTGGATGGATGGATGGATGGACGGATGGCTGGATGGATGGCTGGCTGGAGGGATGGATGGGTGGCTGGATGGCTGGCTGGATGGATGGATGGCTGGATGGATGGCTGGCTTGAAGAATGGATGGATGGCTGGATGGATGGCTGGACGGATGGATTGCTGGATGGATGGCTGGCTGGAGGGATGGATGGATGGCTGGATGGATGGCTGGATGGATGGATGGCTGGATGGATGGCTGGCTGGAGGAATGCGTGGATGGATGGATGGCCTGTTGGATGGCTGGATGGATGGATGGCTGGATGGATGGCTGGCAGGAGGGATGGATGGATGGATGAATGGCTGAATGGTTGGCTGGATGGATGGATGGCTGGATGGATGGGTGGCTGGAGGGATGGATGGATGGATGGATGGCTGGATGGACGGCTGGATGGATGGATGGCTGGACGGACGGCTGGCTGGAGGGATGCATGGATGGATGGCTGGATGCAGGGATGGCTGGATGGTTGGCTGGCTGGAGGGATGGATGGATGGATGTATGGCTGGATGGATGTCTGAATGGAGGGATGGCTGGATGGATGGCTGGCTGGAGGGATGGATGGATGGATGGATGGCTGGGTGGATGGCTGGATGGATGGCTTAATGACTGGCTGGCTGGAGGGATGGATGGATGGATGGCTGAATGGATGGCTGGATCGATGGATGGCTGGATGTACGGCTGGCTGGAGGGATGGATGGATGGATGGCTGGAAGATGGCTGGATAGAGGGATGGCTGGATGGATGGCTGGCTGGAGGCATGGATGGATGGATGGATGGCTGGATGGAAGGATGGCTGGATGGATGGCTGAATGGATGGATGGCTGGATGGATGGCTGGCTGGAGTGATGGATGGATGGATGGCTGGATGAATGGCTGAATGGATGGATGGCTGGATGAATGGCTGCCTGGAGGGATGGATGGATGGATGGATGGATGGCTGGATGGATGGATGGATGGCTGGCTGGATGGATGACTGGCTGGAGGGATGGATGGATGGATGGATGGCTGGATGGATGGCTGGATGGATGGATGGCTGGATGGATGGCGGGCTGGAGGGATGGATGGATGGCTGGATGGATGGATGCCCGGATGGATGGCTGGCTGGTGGGATGGATGGATGGCTGGATGGCTGGATGGATGGATGGCTGGGTGGATGGCTGTCAGGAGTGATGGATGGATGGATGGCTGGATGGATGGCTGGATGGATGGCTGGCTGGAGGGATGGATGAATGGATGGCTGGATGGATGGCTGGCTGGAGGGATGGATTGAAGAATGGATGGCTGGATGGATAGCTGGATGGATGGCTGGATGGATGGCTGGCTGGTGGGATGGATGGATGGATGGATGCCTGGATGGAGGGATGGCTGGATGGTTGGCTGGCTGGAGGGATGGATGGATGGATGGATGGATGGATGTCTGGATGGATGGCTTGATGGAGGGATGGCTGGATGGATGGCTGGCTGGAGGGATGGATGGCTGGATGGATGGATGATTGGAGGGCTGGATGGTTTGATGGCTTAATGACTGGCTGGCTGGAGGGATGGATAGATGGCTGGATGGATGGCTGAATGGATGGATGGATGGATGTATGGCTGGCTGGAGAGAAGGATGAATGGTTGGATGGCTGGATGGATGGCTGGATGGAGGGATGGCTGGATGGATGACTGGCTGGAGGGATGAATGGATGGATGGATGGATGGATGGCTGGCTGGATGGATGGTTTGATGGATGGCTTGCTGGAGGGATGGATGGATGGATGGCTGGATGGATGGCTGGATGGATGGATGACTGGATGAAGGCTGGCTCGAGTGATGGATGGATTGATGGCTGGATGGATGGCTTGATGGATGGATGGCTGGATGGATGACTGGCTGGAGGGATGGATGGATGGATGGATGGCTGGATGGGGGGCTGAATGGATGAATGGCTGGATGGATGGCTGGCTGGTAGGAAGGATGGATGGATGGATGGCTGGATGGATGGCTGGATGGATGGATGGCTGCATGGATGGCTGGCTGGAGGAACGGATGGATGGATGGATGGATGGATGGATGGATGGTTGGATGGATGGATGGCTGGATGGATGGATGGCTGGATGGATGGCTGGCTGGATGGATGGATGAATGGATGGATGGCTGGATGGATGGCTGGACGGCAGGATGACTGGATGGATGGCTGGCTGGGCGGGTGGATTGATGGATGGCTGGCTGGATGGATGGCTGGATGGACGGATGGATGGATGGCTGGCTGGCTGGAGGTATGGATGGATGGATGAATGGCAGGATGGATGGCTGGATGGAGAGATGGGTGAATGCATGGATGGCTGTATGGATGGCTGGATGGAGGGATGGCTGGATGGATGGCTGGCTGGAGGGATGGATGGATGGACGGGTGGCTGGATGGCTGGCTGAATGGATAGATGGCTGGCTGGATGGCTTGCTGGAGGGATGGATGGATGGATGGATGGCTGGATGGATGGCTGGATGGATGGATGGCTGGATGAATGGCTGGCTGGATGGATGGCTGGAAGGATGGATGGCTGGATGGATGACTCGCTGGCGGGATGGATGGATGGATGGATGGCTGGATGGATGGCTGGATGGATGGATGCCTGGATGGATGGCTGGATGGATGGATGGATGGATGGCTGGGTGGATGGATGGCTGGATGGATGGATGGCTGGATGGCTGGAAGGCTGGATGGATGGATGGCTGGATGGATGGCTGGATGGATGGATGGATGGATGGATGGATGGCTGGATGGATGGCTGGATGGAGGGATAGCTGGAGGGATGGATGGATGGCTGGATGGATGGCTGGATGGATGGATGTCTGGATGGATTGCTGGCTGGAGGAATGGATGGATGGATGGATGGCTGGATGGATGGCAGGATGGATGGATGGCTGGATGGATGGCTGGCTGGAGGGATGGATGGATGGATGGATAGCTGAATGGATGGCTGGATGGATGGATGGCTGGATGGATGGCTGGCTGGAGGGATGGATGGAAGGATGGCTGGATGGACGTCTGGATGGATGGAGGGCTGGATGGATGGCTGGCTGGAGGGATGGATTGATGGATGGATGGCTGGATGGATGGCTGGATGGATGGATGGCTGGATGGATGGCTGGCTGGAGGGATGGATGGATGGATGTGTGGCTGGATGGAGGGATGGTTGGTTGGTTGGCTGGCTGGAGGGATGGATGGATGGATGGCTGGATGGATGTCTGCATGGAGGGAAGGCTGGATGGATGGCTGGCTGGAGGGATGGATGGATGGATGGATGGATGGCTGGATGGATGGCTGGATGGATGGATGGCTTAATGACTGGCTGGCTGGAGGGATGGATGGATGGATGGATGGATGGCTGGATGGATGGCTGGATCGATGGGTGGCTGGATATATGGCTGGCTGAAGGGATGGATGGATGGATGGATGGCTGGATGGATAGCTGGATAGAGGGATGGATGGCTGGATGGATGGCTGGATGGATGGATGGATGGATGGATGGCTTAATGACTGGCTGGCTGGAGGGATGGATGGAAGAATGGAGGGCTGGATGGATGGCTGGATGGATGGATGGCTGGATGTATGGCTGGCTGGAGAGATGGATGAATGGTTGGATGGCTGGATGGATGGCTGTATGGAGGGATGGCTGGATGGATGGCTGGCTGGAGTGACGGATGGATGCATGGCTGGATCGATGGCTGTATGGAGGGATGGCTGGATGGAAGGCTGGCTGAATGGATGGATGGCTGGATGGATTGATGGATGGACGGATGGATGGAGGGATGGCTGGATCGATGGCTGGCTGGAGGGATGGATGGATGGATGGATGGCTGGATGGATGGCTGGATGGAGGAATGGCTGGATGGATGCTTGACTGGAGGGATGGATGGATGGATGGCTGGATGGATGGCTTGATGAATGGATGGCTGGATGGACGATTGGCTGGAGGGATGGATGGATGGATGGCTGGATGGATGGCTGGATGGATGGATGGATGGATGGCTGGAAGGATAGTTGGATGGAGGGATGGCTGGATGGATGGATGGCTGGAGGGATGGATGGATGGCTGGATGGATGGCTGGATGGATGGATGGCTTAATGTCTGGCTGGCTGGAGGGATGGATGGATGGATGGATGGATGGCTCGATGAATGGCTGAATGGATGGATGGCTGGATGTATGGCTGGGTGGAGAGATGGATGGATGGATGGATGGCTGGATGGATGGCTGGATGGAAGAATGGCTGGATGGATGGCTGGCTAGAGGGATGGATGGATGGATGGATGGCTGGATGGATGGCTTAATGGATGGATGGCTGGATGAATGGCTGTCTGGAGGGATGGATGGATGGATGGCTGGATGGATGGCTGGATGAATGAATGGCTGGATGGATGAATGGCTGGAGGGATGGATGGATGGATGGATGGCTGGATGGATTGCTGGATGGATGGATGGATGGACGGATGGCTGGATGGATGGCTGGCTGGAGGGATGGATGGATGGCTGGATGGCTGGCTGGATGGATGGATGGCTGGATGGATGGCTGGCTTGAAGAATGGATGGATGGCTGGATGGATGGCTGGACGGATGGATTGCTGGATGGATGGCTGGCTGGAGGGATGGATGGATGGCTGGATGGATTGCTGGATGGATGGATGGCTTGATGGATGGCAGGCTGGAGGAATGGGTGGATGGATGGATGGCCGGATGGATGGCTGGATGGATGGATGGCTGAATGGTTGGCTGGATGGATGGATGGCTGGATGGATGGCTGGCAGGAGGGATGGATGGATGGATGGATGGCTGAATGGTTGGCTGGATGGATGGATGGCTAGATGGATGGCTGGCTGGAGGGATGGATGGATGGATGGCTGGATGGACGGCTGGATGGATGGATGGCTGGATGGATGGCTGGCTGGAGGGATGGATGGAAGGATGGCTGGATGGACGTCTGGATGGATGGAGGGCTGGATGGATGGCTGGCTGGAGGGATGGATTGATGGATGGATGGCTGGATGGATGGCTGGATGGATGGATGGCTGGATGGATGGCTGGCTGGAGGGATGGATGGATGGATGTGTGGCTGGATGGAGGGATGGTTGGATGGTTGGCTGGCTGGAGGGATGGATGGATGGATGGCTGGATGGATGTCTGGATGGAGGGAAGGCTGGATGGATGGCTGGCTGGAGGGATGGATGGATGGATGGATGGATGGCTGGATGGATGGCTGGATGGATGGATGGCTTAATGTCTGGCTGGCTGGAGGGATGGATGGATGGATGGATGGATGGCTGGGTGGATGGCTGGATCGATGGGTGGCTGGATATATGGCTGGCTGAAGGGATGGATGGATGGATGGATGGCTGGATGGATAGCTGGATAGAGGGATGGATGGCTGGATGGATGGCTGGATGGATGGATGGATGGATGGATGGCTTAATGACTGGCTGGCTGGAGGGATGGATGGATGGATGGAAGGCTGGATGGATGGCTGGATGGATGGATGGCTGGGTGTATGGCTGGCTGGAGAGATGGATGAATGGTTGGATGGCTGGATGGATGGCTGTATGGAGGGATGGCTGGATGGATGGCTGGCTGGAGTGACGGATGGATGCATGGCTGGATGGATGGCTGTATGGAGGGATGGCTGGATGGAAGGCTGGCTGAATGGATGGATGGCTGGATGGATTGATGGATGGACGGATGGATGGAGGGATGGCTGGATCGATGGCTGGCTGGAGGGATGGATGGATGGATGGATGGCTGGATGGATGGCTGGATGGAGGAATGGCTGGATGGATGCTTGACTGGAGGGATGGATGGATGGATGGCTGGATGGATGGCTTGATGAATGGATGGCTGGATGGACGATTGGCTGGAGGGATGGATGGATGGATGGCTGGATGGATGGCTGGATGGATGGATGGATGGATGGCTGGAAGGATAGTTGGATGGAGGGATGGCTGGATGGATGGATGGCTGGAGGGATGGATGGATGGCTGGATGGATGGCTGGATGGATGGATGGCTTAATGTCTGGCTGGCTGGAGGGATGGATGGATGGATGGATGGCTCGATGAATGGCTGAATGGATGGATGGCTGGTAGTGTGGCTGGGTGGAGAGATGGATGGATGGATGGCTGGATGGATGGCTGGATGGAAGAATGGCTGGATGGATGGCTGGCTAGAGGGATGGATGGATGGATGGATGGCTGGATGGATGGCTTAATGGATGGATGGCTGGTTGAATGGCTGTCTGGAGGGATGGATGGATGGATGGCTGGATGGATGGCTGGATGAATGAATGGCTGGATGGATGAATGGCTGGAGGGATGGATGGATGGATGGATGGCTGGATGGATTGCTGGATGGATGGATGGATGGACGGATGGCTGGATGGATGGCTGGCTGGAGGGATGGATGGATGGCTGGATGGCTGGCTGGATGGATGGATGGCTGGATGGATGGCTGGCTTGAAGAATGGATGGATGGCTGGATGGATGGCTGGACGGATGGATTGCTGGATGGATGGCTGGCTGGAGGGATGGATGGATGGCTGGATGGATTGCTGGATGGATGGATGGCTTAATGGATGGCAGGCTGGAGGAATGGGTGGATGGATGGATGGCCGGATGGATGGCTGGATGGATGGATGGCTGAATGGTTGGCTGGATGGATGGATGGCTGGATGGATGGCTGGCAGGAGGGATGGATGGATGGATGGATGGCTGAATGGTTGGCTGGATGGATGGATGGCTAGATGGATGGCTGGCTGGAGGGATGGATGGATGGATGGCTGGATGGACGGCTGGATGGATGGATGGCTGGACGGACGGCTGGCTGGAGGGATGGATGGATGGATGGCTGGATGCAGGGATGGCTGGATGGTTGGTTGGCTGGAGGGATGTATGGATGGATGTATGGCTGGATGGATGTCTGGATGGAGGGATGGCTGGATGGATGGCTGGCTGGAGGGATGGATGGATGGATGGATGGCTGGGTGGATGGCTGGATGGATGGATGGCTTAATGACTGGCTGGCTGGAGGGATGGATGGATGGATGGCTGGATGGATGGCTGGATCGATGGATGGCTGGATGTACGGCTGGCTGGAGGGATGGATGGATGGATGGATGGCTGGATGGATGGCTGGATAGAGGGATGGCTGGATGGATGGCTGGCTGGAGGGATGGATGGATGGATGGATGGCTGGATGGATGGATGGCTGGATGGATGGCTGAATGGATGGATGGCTCGATGGATGGCTGGCTGGAGGGAAGGATGGATGGATGGATGGCTGGATGAATGGCTGAATGGATGGATGGCTGGATGAATGGCTGGCTGGAGGGATGGATGGATGGATGGATGGATGGCTGGATGGATGGATGGATGGCGGGATGGATGGCTGGATGGATGGCTGGATGGATGGATGGCTGGATGGATGGCTGGCTGGAGGGATGGATGGATGGATGGATGGCTGGATGGATGGATGCCCGGATGGATGGCTGGCTGGAGGGATGGATGGATGGATGGATGGCTGGATGGATGGCTGGATGGATGGATGGCTGGATAGATGGCTGTCAGGAGGGATGGATGAATGGATGGCTGGATGGATGGCTGGCTGGAGGGATGGATTGAAGAATGGATGGCTGGATGGATAGCTGGACGGATGGCTGGATGGATGGCTGGCTGGTGGGATGGATGGATGGATGGATGGCTGGATGGAGGGATGGCTGGATGGTTGGCTGGCTGGAGGGATGGATGGATGGATGTCTGGATGGATGGCTTGATGGAGGGATGGCTGGATGGATGGCTTGCTGGAGGGATGGATGGCTGGATGGATGGCTGGATGGATGACTGGATGGTTGGATGGCTTAATGACTGGCTGGCTGGAGGGATGGATGGATGGCTGGATGGATGGCTGAATGGATGGATGGATGGCTGGCTGGAGAGATGGATGAATGGTTGGATGGCTGGATGGATGGCTGGATTGGGGGATGGCTGGATGGATGACTGGCTGGAGGGATGAATGGATAGATGGATGGATGGATGGCTGGCTGGATGGATGGCTTGATGGATGGCTTGCTGGAGGGATGGATGGATGGATGGCTGGATGGATGGCTGGATGGATGGATGACTGGATGAAGGCTGGCTCGAGTGATGGATGGATTGATGGCTGGATGGATGGCTTGATGGATGGATGGCTGGATGGATGACTGGCTGGAGGGATGGATGGATGGATGGATGGCTGGATGGGGGACTGAATGGATGGATGGCTGGATGGATGGCTGGCTGCAAGGAAGGATGGATGGATGGATGGCTGGATGGATGGCTCGATGGATGGATGGCTGGATGGATGGCTGGCTGGAGGAACGGATGGATGGATGGATGGATGGATGGATGGTTGGATGGATGGATGGCTGGATGGATGGATGGCTGGATGGATGGCTGGCTGGATGGATGGCTGGCTGGAGGGATGGATGGATGGATGGCTGGATGGATGGATGGCCGAATGGATGGCTGGCTGAAGGGATGGATGGATGGCTGAAAGGATGGCTGGATGGATGGATGGCTGGATGGATGGCTGGCTGGAGGGATGGATGAATGGATGGATGGCAGGATGGATGGCTGGATGGCAGGATGACTGGATGGATGGCTGGCTGGGCGGGTGGATTAATGGATGGATGGCTGGATGGATGGCTGGATGGATGGATGGCTGGCTGGCTGGAGGTATGGTTGGATGGATGAATGGCAGGATGGATGGCTGGATGGAGAGATGGATGAATGCATGGATGGCTGGATGGATGGCTGGATGGAGGTATGGCTGGATGGATGGCTGGCTGGAGGGATGGATGGATGGACGGGTGGCTGGATGGCTGGCTGAATGGATGGATGGCTGGATGGATGGCTTGCTGGAGGGATGGATGGATGCATGGATGGATGGCTGGATGGATGGCTGGATGGATGGATGGCTGGATGAATGGCTGGCTGGATGGATGGCTGGAAGGATGGATGGCTGGATGGATGACTCGCTGGCGGGATGGATGGATGGATGGATGGCTGAATGGATGGCTGTATGGATGGATGCCTGGATGGATGGCTGGATGGATGGATGGATGGATGGATGGCTGGATGGATGGATGGCTGTATGGATGGATGGCTGGATGGATGGCTGGATGGATGGATGGATGGATGGATGGATGGCTGGATGGATGGCTGGATGGAGAGATGGATGAATGCATGGACGGCTGGATGGATGGCTGGATGGATGGCTGGATGGATGGCTGGATGGAGGGATAGCTGGAGGGACGGATGGATGGCTGGATGGATGGCTGGATGGATGGATGGCTGGATGGATTGCTGGCTGGAGGAATGGATGGATGGATGGATGGCTGAATGGATGGCTGGATGGATGGATGGCTGGATGGATGGCTGGCTGGAGGGATGGATGGAAGGATGGCTGGATGGACGGCTGGATGGATGGAGGGCTGGATGGATGGCTGGATGGGGGGATGGATTGATGGATGGATGTCTGGATGGATGGCTGGATGGATGGATGGCTGGATGGATGGCTGGCTGGAGGGATGGATGGACGGATGGCTGGATGGATGGCTGGCTGGAGGGATGGATGGATGGCTGGATGGCTGGCTGGATGGATGGATGGCTGGATGGATGGCTGTCTTGAAGAATGGATGGATGGCTGGATGGATGGCTGGACGGATGGATTGCTGGATGGATGGCTGGCTGGAGGGATGGATGGATGGCTGGATGGATTGCTGGATGGATGGATGGCTTGATGGATGGCAGGCTGGAGGAATGGGTGGATGGATGGATGGCCGGATGGATGGCTGGATGGATGGATGGCTGAATGGTTGGCTGGATGGATGGATGGCTGGATGGATGGCTGGCAGGAGGGATGGATGGATGGATGGATGGCTGAATGGTTGGCTGGATGGATGGATGGCTAGATGGATGGCTGGCTGGAGGGATGGATGGATGGATGGCTGGATGGACGGCTGGATGGATGGATGGCTGGACGGACGGCTGGCTGGAGGGATGGATGGATGGATGGCTGGATGCAGGGATGGCTGGATGGTTGGTTGGCTGGAGGGATGGATGGATGGATGTATGGCTGGATGGATGTCTGGATGGAGGGATGGCTGGATGGATGGCTGGCTGGAGGGATGGATGGATGGATGGATGGCTGGGTGGATGGCTGGATGGATGGATGGCTTAATGACTGGCTGGCTGGAGGGATGGATGGATGGATGGCTGGATGGATGGCTGGATCGATGGATGGCTGGATGTACGGCTGGCTGGAGGGATGGATGGATGGATGGATGGCTGGATGGATGGCTGGATAGAGGGATGGCTGGATGGATGGCTGGCTGGAGGGATGGATGAATGGATGGATGGCTGGATGGATGGATGGCTGGATGGATGGCTGAATGGATGGATGGCTCGATGGATGGCTGGCTGGAGGGAAGGATGGATGGATGGATGGCTGGATGAATGGCTGAATGGATGGATGGCTGGATGAATGGCTGGCTGGAGGGATGCATGGATGGATGGATGGATGGCTGGATGGATGGATGGATGGCGGGATGGATGGCTGGATGGTTGGCTGGATGGATGGATGGCTGGATGGATGGCTGGCTGGAGGGATGGATGGATGGATGGATGGCTGGATGGATGGATGCCCGGATGGATGGCTGGCTGGAGGGATGGATGGATGGATGGATGGCTGGATGGATGGCTGGATGGATGGATGGCTGGATAGATGGCTGTCAGGAGGGATGGATGAATGGATGGCTGGATGGATGGCTGGCTGGAGGGATGGATTGAAGAATGGATGGCTGGATGGATAGCTGGACGGATGGCTGGATGGATGGCTGGCTGGTGGGATGGATGGATGGATGGATGGCTGGATGGAGGGATGGCTGGATGGTTGGCTGGCTGGAGGGATGGATGGATGGATGTCTGGATGGATGGCTTGATGGAGGGATGGCTGGATGGATGGCTTGCTGGAGGGATGGATGGCTGGATGGATGGCTGGATGGATGGCTGGATGGTTGGATGGCTTAATGACTGGCTGGCTGGAGGGATGGATGGATGGCTGGATGGATGGCTGAATGGATGGATGGATGGCTGGCTGGAGAGATGGATGAATGGTTGGATGGCTGGATGGATGGCTGGATTGGGGGATGGCTGGATGGATGACTGGCTGGAGGGATGAATGGATAGATGGATGGATGGATGGCTGGATGGATGGATGGCTTGATGGATGGCTTGCTGGAGGGATGGATGGATGGATGGCTGGATGGATGGCTGGATGGATGGATGACTGGATGAAGGCTGGCTCGAGTGATGGATGGATTGATGGCTGGATGGATGGCTTGATGGATGGATGGCTGGATGGATGACTGGCTGGAGGGATGGATGGATGGATGGATGGCTGGATGGGGGACTGAATGGATGGATGGCTGGATGGATGGCTGGCTGCAAGGAAGGATGGATGGATGGATGGCTAGATGGATGGCTCGATGGATGGATGGCTGGATGGATGGCTGGCTGGAGGAACGGATGGATGGATGGATGGATGGATGGATGGTTGGATGGATGGATGGCTGGATGGATGGATGGCTGGATGGATGGCTGGCTGGATGGATGGCTGGCTGGAGGGATGGATGGATGGATGGCTGGATGGATGGATGGCCGAATGGATGGCTGGCTGAAGGGATGGATGGATGGCTGAAAGGATGGCTGGATGGATGGATGGCTGGATGGATGGCTGGCTGGAGGGATGGATGAATGGATGGATGGCAGGATGGATGGCTGGATGGCAGGATGACTGGATGGATGGCTGGCTGGGCGGGTGGATTAATGGATGGATGGCTGGATGGATGGCTGGATGGATGGATGGCTGGCTGGCTGGAGGTATGGTTGGATGGATGAATGGCAGGATGGATGGCTGGATGGAGAGATGGATGAATGCATGGATGGCTGGATGGATGGCTGGATGGAGGTATGGCTGGATGGATGGCTGGCTGGAGGGATGGATGGATGGACGGGTGGCTGGATGGCTGGCTGAATGGATGGATGGCTGGATGGATGGCTTGCTGGAGGGATGGATGGATGGACGGATGGATGGCTGGATGGATGGCTGGATGGATGGATGGCTGGATGAATGGCTGGCTGGATGGATGGCTGGAAGGATGGATGGCTGGATGGATGACTCGCTGGCGGGATGGATGGATGGATGGATGGCTGAATGGATGGCTGTATGGATGGATGCCTGGATGGATGGCTGGATGGATGGATGGATGGATGGATGGCTGGATGGATGGATGGCTGTATGGATGGATGGCTGGATGGTTGGCTGGATGGATGGATGGATGGATGGATGGATGGCTGGATGGATGGCTGGATGGAGAGATGGATGAATGCATGGACGGCTGGATGGATGGCTGGATGGATGGCTGGATGGATGGCTGGATGGAGGGATAGCTGGAGGGACGGATGGATGGCTGGATGGATGGCTGGATGGATGGATGGCTGGATGGATTGCTGGCTGGAGGAATGGATGGATGGATGGATGGCTGAATGGATGGCTGGATGGATGGATGGCTGGATGGATGGCTGGCTGGAGGGATGGATGGAAGGATGGCTGGATGGACGGCTGGATGGATGGAGGGCTGGATGGATGGCTGGATGGGGGGATGGATTGATGGATGGATGTCTGGATGGATGGCTGGATGGATGGATGGCTGGATGGATGGCTGGCTGGAGGGATGGATGGATGGATGGCTGGATGGATGGATGGATGGCTGGATGGATGGCTGGCTGGAGGGATGGATGGATGGATGGATGGATGGCTGGATGGATGGCTGGATGGATGGATGGCTTAATGACTGGCTGGCTGGAGGGATGGATGGATGGATGGATGGATGGCTTGATGGATGGCTGGATCGATGGATGGGTGGATATATGGCTGGCTGGAGGGATGGATGGATGGATGGATGGCTAGATGGATGGCTGGCTGGAGGGATGGATGGATGGATGGCTGGATGGACGGCTGGATGGATGGATGGCTGGACGGACGGCTGGCTGGAGGGATGGATGGATGGATGGCTGGATGCATGGATGGTTGGATGGTTGGTTGGCTGGAGGGATGGATGGATGGATGTATGGCTGGATGGATGTCTGGATGGAGGGATGGCTGGATGGATGGCTGGCTGGAGGGATGGATGGATGGATGGATGGCTGGGTGGATGGCTGGATGGATGGATGGCTTAATGACTGGCTGGCTGGAGGGATGGATGGATGGATGGCTGGATGGATGGCTGGATCGATGGATGGCTGGATGTACGGCTGGCTGGAGGGATGGATGGATGGATGGATGGCTGGATGGATGGCTGGATAGAGGGATGGCTGGATGGATGGCTGGCTGGAGGGATGGATGGATGGATGGCTGGATGGATGGATGGCTGGATGGATGGCTGAATGGATGGATGGCTCGATGGATGGCTGGCTGGAGGGAAGGATGGATGGATGGATGGCTGGATGAATGGCTGGAGGGATGGATGGATGGATGGATGGATGGATGGCTGGATGGATGGATGGATGGCTGGATGGATGGCTGGATGGATGGCTGGATGGATGGATGGCTGGATGGATGGCTGGCTGGAGGGATGGATGGATGGATGGATGGCTGGATGGATGGATGCCCGGATGGATGGCTGGCTGGAGGGATGGATGGATGGATGGATGGCTGGATGGATGGCTGGATGGATGGATGGCTGGATAGATGGCTGTCAGGAGGGATGGATGAATGGATGGCTGGATGGATGGCTGGCTGGAGGGATGGATTGAAGAATGGATGGCTGGATGGATAGCTGGACGGATGGCTGGATGGATGGCTGGCTGGTGGGATGGATGGATGGATGGATGGCTGGATGGAGGGATGGCTGGATGGTTGGCTGGCTGGAGGGATGGATGGATGGATGTCTGGATGGATGGCTTGATGGAGGGATGGCTGGATGGATGGCTGGCTGGAGGGATGGATGGCTGGATGGATGGCTGGATGGATGGCTGGATGGTTGGATGGCTTAATGACTGGCTGGCTGGAGGGATGGATGGATGGCTGGATGGATGGCTGAATGGATGGATGGATGGCTGGCTGGAGAGATGGATGAATGGTTGGATGGCTGGATGGATGGCTGGATTGGGGGATGGCTGGATGGATGACTGGCTGGAGGGATGAATGGATAGATGGATGGATAGATGGCTGGATGGATGGATGGCTTGATGGATGGCTTGCTGGAGGGATGGATGGATGGATTGCTGGATGGATGGCTGGATGGATGGATGACTGGATGAAGGCTGGCTCGAGTGATGGATGGATTGATGGCTGGATGGATGGCTTGATGGATGGATGGCTGGATGGATGACTGGCTGGAGGGATGGATGGATGGATGGATGGATGGCTGGATGGGGGACTGAATGGATGGATGGCTGGATGGATGGCTGGCTGCAAGGAAGGATGGATGGATGGATGGCTGGATGGATGGCTCGATGGATGGATGGCTGGATGGATGGCTGGCTGGAGGAACGGATGGATGGATGGATGGATGGATGGATGGTTGGATGGATGGATGGCTGGATGGATGGATGGCTGGATGGATGGCTGGCTGGATGGATGGCTGGCTGGAGGGATGGATGGATGGATGGCTGGATGGATGGATGGCCGAATGGATGGCTGGCTGAAGGGATGGATGGATGGCTGAAAGGATGGCTGGATGGATGGATGGCTGGATGGATGGCTGGCTGGAGGGATGGATCAATGGACGGATGGCAGGATGGATGGCTGGATGGCAGGATGACTGGATGGATGGCTGGCTGGGCGGGTGGATTAATGGATGGATGGCTGGATGGATGGCTGGATGGATGGATGGATGGATGGCTGGCTGGCTGGATGGATGGATGGATGGATGGATGGCTGGATGGATGGATGGATGGCTGGATGGATGGCTGGATGGATGGCTGGATGGATGGATGGCTGGATGGATGGCTGGCTGGAGGGATGGATGGATGGATGGATGGCTGGATGGATGGATGCCCGGATGGATGGCTGGCTGGAGGGATGGATGGATGGATGGATGGCTGGATGGATGGCTGGATGGATGGATGGCTGGATAGATGGCTGTCAGGAGGGATGGATGAATGGATGGCTGGATGGATGGCTGGCTGGAGGGATGGATTGAAGAATGGATGGCTGGATGGATAGCTGGACGGATGGCTGGATGGATGGCTGGCTGGTGGGATGGATGGATGGATGGATGGCTGGATGGAGGGATGGCTGGATGGTTGGCTGGCTGGAGGGATGGATGGATGGATGTCTGGATGGATGGCTTGATGGAGGGATGGCTGGATGGATGGCTGGCTGGAGGGATGGATGGCTGGATGGATGGCTGGATGGATGGCTGGATGGTTGGATGGCTTAATGACTGGCTGGCTGGAGGGATGGATGGATGGCTGAATGGATGGCTGAATGGATGGATGGATGGCTGGCTGGAGAGATGGATGAATGGTTGGATGGCTGGATGGATGGCTGGATTGGGGGATGGCTGGATGGATGACTGGCTGGAGGGATGAATGGATAGATGGATGGATGGATGGCTGGATGGATGGATGGCTTGATGGATGGCTTGCTGGAGGGATGGATGGATGGATGGCTGGATGGATGGCTGGATGGATGGATGACTGGATGAAGGCTGGCTCGAGTGATGGATGGATTGATGGCTGGATGGATGGCTTGATGGATGGATGGCTGGATGGATGACTGGCTGGAGGGATGGATGGATGGATGGATGGCTGGATGGGGGACTGAATGGATGGATGGCTGGATGGATGGCTGGCTGCAAGGAAGGATGGATGGATGGATGGCTGGATGGATGGCTCGATGGATGGATGGCTGGATGGATGGCTGGCTGGAGGAACGGATGGATGGATGGATGGATGGATGGATGGTTGGATGGATGGATGGCTGGATGGATGGATGGCTGGATGGATGGCTGGCTGGATGGATGGCTGGCTGGAGGGATGGATGGATGGATGGCTGGATGGATGGATGGCCGAATGGATGGCTGGCTGAAGGGATGGATGGATGGCTGAAAGGATGGCTGGCTGGAGCGATGGATGAATGGATGGCTGGATGGATGGATGGCCGAATGGTTGGCTGGCTGGAGGGATGGATGAATGGATCGATGCCTGAATGGATGGCTGGATGGATGGCAGGATGGATGGATGGCTGGATGGTTGGCTGGCTGGATGGATGGATTGATGGATGGATGGCTGGATGGATGGCTGGATGGATGGATGGCTGGATGGATGACAGGCTGAAGGGATGAATGGATGGATGGATGGCTGGATGGACGGCTGGATGGATGGATGGCTGGATGGATGGCTGGCTGGAGGGATGGATTGATGGATGGCTGGTTGGATGGCTGGAGTCATTAAGCCATCCATCCATCCAGCCATCCATCCAGCCATCCATCCATCCATCCATCCATCCCTCCAGCCAGCCATCCATCCAGCCATCCATCCATCCAGCCATCCATCCATCCATCCCTCCAGCCAGCCATCCATCCAGCCATCCATCCATCCAGCCATCCATCCAGACATCCATCCATCAATCCATCCCTCCATCCAGCCATCCATCCAGCCCTCCATCCATCCAGCCGTCCATCCAGCCATCCTTCCATCCATCCCTCCAGCCAGCCATGCATCCAGCCATCCATCCATCCAGCCATCCATTCAGCCATCCATCCATCCATCCATTCCTCCAGCCAGCAATCCATCCAGCCATCCATCCATCCAGCCATCCATCCAGCCATCCATCCGTCCCTCCAGCTATCCATCCATCCAGCCATCCATCCAGCCATCCATCCAGCCATCCATCCAGCCATCCATGCATTCATCCATCTCTCCATCCAGCCATCCATCCAGCCATCCATCCATCCAACCATCCATCCATCCAGCCATCCATCCAGCCATCCATCCAAACAGCCATCCATCCATCCAGCCATCCATCCATCCATCCATCCATCCAGCCATCCATCCAGGCATCCATCCATCCAGCCATCCATTCAGCCATCCATCCATCCATCCATCCCGCCAGCGAGTCATCCATCCAGCCATCCATCCTTCCAGCCATCCATCCAGCCAGCCATTCATCCAGCCATCCATCCATCCAGCCATCCATCCAGCCATCCATCCATCCATCCATCCATCCCTCCAGCAAGCCATCCATCCAGCCATCCATCCATTCAGCCAGCCATCCAGCCACCCGTCCATCCATCCATCCCTCCAGCCAGCCATCCATCCAGCCACCCCTCCATCCAGCCATCCATCCAGCCATCCATGCATTCATCCATCTCTCCATCCAGCCATCCATCCTGCCATTCATCCATCCAACCATACCTCCAGCCAGCCAGCCATCCATCCATCCATCCATCCAGCCATCCATCCAGCCATCCATCCATTAATCCACCCGCCCAGCCAGCCATCCATCCAGTCATCCTGCCATCCAGCCATCCATCCTGCCATCCATCCATTCATCCATCCCTCCAGCCAGCCATCCATCCAGCCATCCATCCATCCAGCCATCCTTTCAGCCATCCATCCATCCCTTCAGCCAGCCATCCATTCGGCCATCCATCCATCCAGCCATCCATCCATCCATCCCTCCAGCCAGCCATCCATCCAGCCAGCCATCCATCCAGCCATCCATCCATCCAGCCATCCATCCATCCAACCATCCATCCATCCATCCATCCATCCATCCATCTATCCATCCGTTCCTCCAGCCAGCCATCCATCCAGCCATCCATCCATCCAGCCATCCATCCAGCCATCCATCCATCCATCCTTCCTTGCAGCCAGCCATCCATCCAGCCATCCATCCATTCAGTCCCCCATCCATCCATCCATCCATCCATCCATCCATCCCTCCAGCCAGTCATCCATCCAGCCATCCATCCATCAAGCCATCCATCCAGCCATCAATCCATCCATCACTCGAGCCAGCCTTCATCCAGTCATCCATGCATCCAGCCATCCATCCAGCCATCCATCCATCCATCCCTCCAGCAAGCCATCCATCAAGCCATCCATCCATCCAGCCATCCATCCTTCCATCCATTCATCCCTCCAGCCAGTCATCCATCCAGCCATCCCCCAATCCAGCCATCCATCCAGCCATCCAACCATTCATCCATCTCTCCAGCCAGCCATCCATCCATCCATCCATCCATTCAGCCATCCATCCAGCCATCCATCCATCCCTCCAGCCAGCCAGTCATTAAGCCATCCAACCATCCAGCCATCCATCCAGCCATCCATCCAGCCATCCATCCCTCCAGCCAGCCATCCATCCAACCATCCCTCCATCATGCCATCCATCCAGACATCCAACCATCCATCCATCCATCCCTCCAGCCAGCCAACCATCCAGCCATCCCTCCATCCAGCCATCCATCCATCCATCCATCCCACCAGCCAGCCATCCATCCAGCCATCCGTCCAGCTATCCATCCAGCCATCCATTCTTCAATCCATCCCTCCAGCCAGCCATCCATCCAGCCATCCATTCATCCATCCCTCCTGACAGCCATCTATCCAGCCATCCATCCATCCAGCCATCCATCCAGCCATCCATCCATCCCTCCAGCCAGCCATCCATCCGCGCATCCATCCATCCAGCCATCCATCCTTCCATCCATCCCTCCAGCCAGCCATCCATCCAGCCATCCATCCATCCAGCCATCCATCCAGCCATCCATCCAGCCATCCATCCATCCATCCATCCAGCCATCCATCCATCCATCCATCCATTCCTCCAGCCAGCCATTCATCCAGCCATCCATCCATTCAGCCATTCATCCAGCCATCCATCCATCCATCCTTCCCTCCAGCCAGCCATCCGTCGAGCCATCCATCCATTCAGCCATCCATCCAGCCATCCATCAATCCAGCCATCCATCCATCCATCCATCCCTCCAGCCAGCCATCCATCCAGCCATCCCTCTATCCAGCCATCCATCCAGCCATCCATCCATCCATCCATCCCTCCAGCCAGCCGTACATCCAGCCATCCATCGATCCAGCCATCCATCCAGCCATCCATCCATCCATCCCTCCAGCCAGCCAGTCATTAAGCCATCCATCCATCCAGCCATCCACCCAGCCATCCATCCATCCATCCATCCCTCCAGCCAGCCATCCATCCAGCCATCCCTCCATCCAGACATCCATCCAGCCATACATCCATCCATCCATCCCTCCAGCCAACCAACCATCCAGCCATCCCTGCATCCAGCCATCCATCCATCCATCCCTCCAGCCAGCCGTCCGTCCAGCCATCCATCCATCCAGCCGTCCATCCAGCCATCCATCCATCCATCCATCCCTCCAGCCAGCCATCCATCCAGCCATCCATCCATCCAGCCAACCATTCAGCCATCCATCCATCCATCCATCCCTCCTGCCAGCCATCCATCCAGCCATCCATCCATCCAGCCAACCATTCAGCCATCCATCCATCCAGCCATCCATCCGGCCATCCATCCATCCACCCATTCCTCCAGCCTGCCATCCATCAAGCCATCCATCCATCCAGCAATCCATCCAGCCATCCATCCATCCCTCCAGCCAGCCATCCATCCAGCAATCCATCCGTCCAGCCATCCATCCAGCCATCCATCCATTCTTCAAGCCAGCCATCCATCCAGCCATCCATCCATCCAGCCAGCCATCCAGCCATCCATCCATCCCTCCAGCCAGCCATCCATCCAGCCATCCGTCCATCCATCCATCCATCCAGCAATCCATCCAGCCATCCATCCATCCATCCATCCCTCCAGCCATTCATCCATCCAGCCATTCATTCATCCAGCCATCCATCCAGCCATCCATCCATCCATCCCTCCAGACAGCCATTCATCCAGCCATCCATCCATTAAGCCATCCATCCAGCCATCCATCCATCCATCCATCCCTCTAGCCAGCCATCCATCCAGCCATTCTTCCATCCAGCCATCCATCCAGCCATCCATCCATCCATCCATCTCTCCACCCAGCCATACATCCAGCCATCCATCCATTCAGCCATTCATCGAGCCATCCATCCATCCATCCATCCATCCCTCCAGCCAGCCAGACATTAAGCCATCCATCCATCCAGCCATCCATCCAGCCATCCATCCATCCCTCCAGCCATCCATCCATCCAGCCATCCCTCCATCCAACTATCCATCCAGCCATCCATCCATCCATCCATCCAGCCATCCATCCAGCCATCCATCCATCCATCCCTCCAGCCAATCGTCCATCCAGCCATCCATTCATCAAGCCATCCATCCAGCCATCCATCCATCCATCCCTCCAGTCAAGTATCCATCCAGCCATTCCTCCATCCAGCCATCCATCCAGCCATCCATCCATCCATTCATCAAGCCATCCATCCAGCCATCCATCCATCCATCCCTCCAGTCAAGCATCCATCCAGCCATTCCTCCATCCATCAATCCATCCAGCCATCCATCCATTCAGCCAGCCTTCCATCCAGCCATCCCTCCATACAGCCATCCATCCAGCCATGCATCCATCCGTCACTCCAGCCAGCCATCCATCCAGCCATCCCTCCATACAGCCATCCATCCAGCCACCCAACCATTCATCCATCTCTCCAGCCAGTCATACATCCAGCCATCCATCCATCCAGCCATCCATCCAGCCCTCCATCCATCCATCCATCCCTCCAGCCAGCCAGTCATTAAACCATCCATCCATCCATCCAGCCATCCATCCAGCCATCCATCCCTCTATCCAGCTATCCATCCAGCCATCCATCCATCCATCCATCCCTTCAGCCAGCCATATATCCAGCCACCCATCGATCCAGCCATCCATCCAGCCATCCATCCATCCATCCATCCATCCCTCCAGCCAGCCAGTCATTAAGCCATCCATCCATCCAGCCAACCATCCAGCCATCCATCCTTCCATCCATCCATCCCTCCAGCCAGCCATCCATCCAGCCATCCCTCCATCCAGACATCCATCCAGCCATCCATCCATCCATCCCTCCAGCCAGCCAACCATCCAACCATCCCTCCATCCAGCCACACATCCATCCATCCATCCCTCCAGCCAGCCATCCATCCAGCTATCCATCCATCCAGCCATCCATCCAGCCATCCATCCATCAATCCATCCCTCCAGCCAGCCATCCATCCAGCCCTCCATCCATCCAGACGTCATTCCAGCCATCCTTCCATCCATCCCTCCAGCCAGCCATCCATCCAGCCATCCATCCATCCAGCCATCCATTCAGCTATCCATCCATCCATCCATCCCTCCAGCCAGCCATCCATCCAGCCATCCATCCATCCTGCCATCCATCCAGCCATCCATCCATCCATCCATTCCTCCAGCCAGCAATCCATCCAGCCATCCATCCATCCAGCCATCCATCCAGCCATCCATCCATTCCTCCAGCTATCCCTCCATCCAGCCATCCATCCAGCCATCCATCCATCCATCCATCCATCCATCCAGCCATCCATCCAGCCATCCATCCATCCAGCCTTCCAGCCATCCAGCCATCCATCCATCCAGCCATCCATCCACCCAGCCATCCATCCATCCATCCATCCAGCCATCCATCCAGGCATCCATCCATCCAGCCATCCATCCAGCCATCCATCCATCCATCCATCCCGCCAGCGAGTCATCCATCCAGCCATCCATCCATCCAGCCATCCATCCAGCCAGCCATTCATCCAGCCATCCATCCATCCAGCCATCCATCCAGCCATCCATCCATCCATCCATCCCTCCAGCAAGCCATCCATCCATCCATCCATCCATTCAGCCAGCCATCCAGCCACCCGTCCATCCATCCATCCCTCCAGCCAGCCATCCATCCAGCCATCCCTCCATCCAGCCATCCATACAGCCATCCATGCATTCACCCATCTCTCCATCCAGCCATCCATCCTGCCATTCATCCATCCATCCATACCTCCAGCCAGCCAGCCATCCATCCATCCATCCATCCAGCCATCCATCCAGCCAGCCATCCATCAATCCACCCGCCCAGCCAGCCATCCATCCAGTCATCCTGCCGTCCAGCCATCCATCCAGCCAGCCATCCATTCATCCATCCCTCCAGCCAGCCATCCATCCAGCCATCCATCCATCCAGCCATCCTTTCAGCCATCGGTCCATCCCTTCAGCCAGCCATCCATTCGGCCATCCATCCATCCAGCCATCCATCCATCCATCCCTCCAGCCAGCCATCCATCCAGCCAGCCATCCATCCAGCCATCCATCCATGCACCCATCCATCCATCCAACCATCCATCCTTCCATCCATCCATCCATCCGTTCCTCCAGCCAGCCATCCATGCAGCCATCCATCCATCCAGCCATCCATCCAGCCATCCATCCATCCATCCCTCCTACCAGCCAGCCATCCATCCAGCCATTCATCCATTCAGCCCCCCATCCAGCCATCCATCCATCCATCCATCCCTACAGCCAGTCATCCATCCAGCCATCCATCCATCAAGCCATCCATCCAGCCATCAATCCATCCATCACTCGAGCCAGCCTTCATCCAGTCATCCATCCATCCAGCCATCCATCCAGCCATCCATCCATCCATCCCTCCAGCAAGCCATCCATCAAACCATCCATCCAGCCAGCCATCCATCCATCCATCCATCCATTCATCCCTCCAGCCAGTCATCCATCCAGCCATCCCTCCATCCAGCCATCCATCCAGCCATCCAACCATTCATCCATCTCTCCAGCCAGCCATACATCCATCCATCCATCCATTCAGCCATCCATCCAGCCATCCATCCATCCCTCCAGCCAGCCAGTCATTAAGCCATCAAACCATCCAGCCATCCAAGCAGCCATCCATCCAGCCATCCATCCCTCCAGCCAGCCATCCATCCAGCCATCCCTCCATCAAGCCATCCATCCAGACATCCATCCATCCATCCATCCATCCATCCCTCCAGCCAGCCAACCATCCAGCCATCCCTCCATCCAGGCATCCATCCATCCATCCATCCCACCAGCCAGCCATCCATCCAGCCATCCATCCAGCTATCCATCCAGCCATCCATTCTTCAATCCATCCCTCCAGCCAGCCATCCATCCAGCCATCCATTCATCCATCCCTCCAGCCAGCCATCCATCCAGCCATCCATCCAGCCATCCATCCATCCATCACTCCTGACAGCCATCCACCCAGCCATCCATCCATCCAGCCATCCATCCAGCCATCCATCCATCCATCCATCCCTCCAGCCAGCCATCCATCCGGGCATCCATCCATCCAGCCATCCATCCATCCCTCCAGCCAGCCATCCATCCAGCCATCCATCCATCCAGCCTTCCATCCAGCCATCCATCCATCCATCCATCCCTCCATCCAGTCATCCATCCAGCCATCCATCCATCCATCCATCCAGCCATCCATCCATCCATCCATCCATCCATCCCTCCAGGCAGCCATTCATCCAGCCATCCATCCATTCAGCCGTTCATCCAGCCATCCATCCATCCATCCATCACTCCAGCCAGCCATCCATCCAGCCATCCATCCATTCAGCCATCCATCCAGCCATCCATCCATCCAGCCATCCATCCATCCATCCATCCCTCCAGCCAGCCATCCATCCAGCCATCCCTCTATCCAGCCATCCATCCAGCCATCCATCCATCCATCCCTCCAGCCAGCCGTACATCCAGCCATCCATCGATCCAGCCATCCATCCAGCCATCCATCCATCCAGCAAGCCAGTCATTACGCCATCCATCCATCCAGCCATCCACCCAGCCATCCATCCATCCATCCATCCCTCCAGCCAGCCATCCATCCAGCCATCCCTCCATCCAGACATCCATCCATCCATACATCCATCCATCCATCCCTCCAGCCAGCCAACCATCCAGCCATCCCTGCATCCAGCCATCCATCCATGCATCCCTCCAGCCAGCCGTCCGTCCAGCCATCCATCCATCCAGCCGTTCATCCAGCCATCCATCCATCCATCCATCCCTCCAGCCACCCATCCATCCAGCCATCCATCCATCCAGCCATCCATTCAGCCATCCATCCATCCATCCATCCCTCCTGCCAGCCATCCATGCAGCCATCCATCCATGCAGCCATCCATCCGGCCATCCATCCATCCACCCATTCCTCCAGCCAGCCATCCATCCAGCCATCCATCCATCCAGCCATCCATCCAGCCATCCATCCATCCCTCCAGCCAGCCATCCATCCAGCAATCCATCCGTCCAGCCATCCATCCAGCCATCCATCCATTCTTCAAGCCAGCCATCCATCCAGCCATCCATCCATCCAGCCAGCCATCCAGCCACCCATCCATCCCTCCAGCCAGCCATCCATCCAGCCATCCGTCCATCCATCCATCCATCCAGCAATCCATCCAGCCATCCATCCATCCATCCATCCAGCAATCCATCCGTCCAGCCATCCATCCAGCCATCCATCCATTCTTCAAGCCATTCATCCATCCAGCCATTCATCCATCCAGCCATCCATCCAGCCATCCATCCATCCATCCCTCCAGACAGCCATTCATCCAGCCATCCATCCATTAAGACATCCATCCAGCCATCCATCCATCCATCCATCCCTCTAGCCAGCCATCCATCCAGCCATTCTTCCATCCAGCCATGCATCCAGTCATCCATCCATCCATCCATCTCTCCACCCAGCCATACATCCAGCCATCCATCCATTCAGCCATTCATCCAGCCATCCATCCATCCATCCATCCATCCCTCCAGCCAGCCAGCCATTAAGCCATCCATCCATCCAGCCATCCATCCAGCCATCCATCCATCCCTCCAGCCATCCATCCATCCAGCCATCCCTCCATCCAGCTATCCTTCCAGCCATCCATCCATCCATCCATCCAGCCATCCATCCAGCCATCCATCCATCCATCCCTCCAGCCAATCGTCCATCCTGCCATCCATTCATCAAGCCATCCATCCAGCCATCCATCCATCCCTCCAGTCAAGCATCCATCCAGCCATTCCTCCATCCAGCCATCCATCCATCCATCTATCCATCCATCCCTCCAGCCAGCCATCCATCCAGCCATCCCTCCATCCATCCGTCCATCCATCCATCCATCCAGCCATCCATCCATTCAGCCAGCCTTCCATCCAGCCATCCCTCCATACAGCCATCCATCCATCCATCCCTCCAGCCAGCCATCCATCCAGCCATCCATCCATCCAGCCATCCATCCATCCATCCCTCCAGCAAGCCAGTCATTAAGCCATCCATCCATCCAGCCATCCACCCAGCCATCCATCCATCCATCCATCCCTCCAGCCAGCCATCCATCCAGCCATCCCTCCATACAGCCATCCATCCAGCCACCCAACCATTCATCCATCTCTCCAGCCAGCCATACATCCAGCCATCCATCCATCCAGCCATCCATCCAGCCCTCCATCCATCCATCCATCCCTCCAGCCAGCCAGTCATTAAACCATCCATCCATCCATCCATCCATCCAGCCATCCATCCAGCCATCCATCCCTCTATCCAGCTATCCATCCAGCCATCCATCCATCCATCCATCCCTTCAGCCAGCCATATATCCAGCCACCCATCGATCCAGCCATCCATCCAGCCATCCATCCATCCATCCATCCATCCCTCCAGCCAGCCAGTCATTAAGCCATCCATCCATCCAGCCAACCATCCAGCCATCCATCCATCCATCCATCCATCCCTCCAGCCAGCCATTCATCCAGCCATCCCTCCATCCAGACATCCATCCAGCCATCCATCCATCCATCCCTCCAGCCAGCCAACCATCCAACCATCCCTCCATACAGCCACACATCCATCCATCCATCCCTCCAGCCAGCCATCCATCCAGCCATCCATCCATCCAGCCATCCATCCAGCCATCCATCCATCAATCCATCCCTCCAGCCAGCCATCCATCCAGCCCTCCATCCATCCAGACGTCCATCCAGCCATCCTTCCATCCATCCCTCCAGCCAGCCATCCATCCAGCCATCCATCCATCCTGCCATCCATCCAGCCATCCATCCATCCATCCATTCCTCCAGCCAGCAATCCATCCAGCCATCCATCCATCCAGCCATCCATCCAGCCATCCATCCATCCCTCCAGCTATCCCTCCATCCAGCCATCCATCCAGCCATCCATCCATCCATCCATCCATCCATCCAGCCATCCATCCAGCCATCCATCCATCCAGCCTTCCAGCCATCCAGCCATCCATCCATCCAGCCATCCATCCACCCAGCCATCCATCCATCCATCCATCCAGCCATCCATCCAGGCATCCATCCATCCAGCCATCCATCCAGCCATCCATCCATCCATCCACCCCGCCAGCGAGTCATCCATCCAGCCATCCATCCTTCCAGCCATCCATCCAGCCAGATATTCATCCAGCCATCCATCCATCCAGCCATCCATCCAGCCATCCATCCATCCATCCATCCCTCCAGCAAGCCATCCATCCAGCCATCCATCCATTCAGCCAGCCATCCAGCCACCCGTCCATCCATCCATCCCTCCAGCCAGCCATCCATCCAGCCATCCCTCCATCCAGCCATCCATACAGCCATCCATGCATTCACCCATCTCTCCATCCAGCCATCCATCCTGCCATTCATCCATCCATCCATACCTCCAGCCAGCCAGCCATCCATCCATCCATCCATCCAGCCATCCATCCAGCCAGCCATCCATCAATCCACCCGCCCAGCCAGCCATCCATCCAGTCATCCTGCCGTCCAGCCATCCATCCAGCCATCCATCCATTCATCCATCCCTCCAGCCAGCCATCCATCCAGCCATCCATCCATCCAGCCATCCTTTCAGCCATCCGTCCATCCCTTCAGCCAGCCATCCATTCGGCCATCCATCCATTGAGCGATCCATCCATCCCTCCACCAGCCATCCATCCAGCCATCCCTCTATCCAGCTATCCATCAAGCCATCCATCCATCCATCCATCCCTCCAGCCAGCCATACCTCCAGCCATCCATCGATCCAGCCATCCATCCAGCCATCCATCCATCCATCCCTCCAGCCAGCCAGTCATTAAGCCATCCATCCATCCAGCCATCCATCCATCCATCCATCCATCCATCCATCCATTCCTCCAGCCAGCCATCCATCCAGCCATCCCTCCATCCAGACATCCATCCAGCTATCCATCCATCCATCCCTCCAGCCAGCCAACCATCCAGCCATCCCTCCGTCCAGCCACCCATCCATCCATCCATCGCTCCAGCCACCCATCCATCCAGCCATCCATCCATCCAGCCATCCATCCAGCCATCTATCCATCAATCCATCCCTCCAGCCAGCCATCCATCCAGCCTTCCATCCATCCAGCCGTCCATCCAGCCATCCATCCATTCATCTCTCCAGCCAGCCAGCCATCCAGCCATCCATCCATCCAGCCATCCATTCAGCCATCCATCCATCCACCCATCCCTCCAGCCAGCCATCCATCCAGCCATCCATCCATCCTGCCATCCATCCAGCCATCCATCCATCCATCCATTCCTCCATCCAGCCATCCATCCAGCCATCCATCCATCCATCCATCCATCCAGCCATCCATCCAGCCATCCATCCATCCAGCCTTCCAGCCATCCAGCTATCCATCCATCCAGCCATCCATCCATCCAGCCATCCATCCATCCATCCATCCAGCCATCCATCCAGTCATCTATCCATCCAGCCATCCATCCAGCCATCCATCCATCCATCCATCCCGCCAGCGAGTCATCCATCCAGCCATCCATCCATCCAGCCATCCATCCATCCATCCATCCATCCATCCCTCCAGCCAACCATTCATCCAGCCATCCACCCATCCAGCCATCCATCCAGCCATCCATCCATCCATTCATCCCTCCAGCAAGCCATCCAACCAGCCATCCATCCATCCAGCCAGCCATCCAGCCATCCCTCCATCCATCCATCCCTCCAGCCAGCCATCCATCCAACCATCCCTCCATCCAGCAATCCATCCAGCCATCCATGCATTCATCCATCTCTCCATCCAGCCATCCATCCAGCCATTCATCCATCCATCCATACATCCAGCCAGCCATCCATCCATGCATCTATCCATCCAGCCATCCATCCATCCAGCCATCCATCCATCAATCCACCCGCCCAGCCAGCCATCCATCCAGCCATCCAGCCATCCAGCCATCCATCCAGCCATCCATCCATTCATTCATCCATCCAGCCAGCCATCCATCCAGCTATCCATCCATCCAGCCATCCATCCATCCATCCATCACTTCAGCCAGCCATCCATCCATTCAGCCATCCATCCAGCCATCGATCCATCCATCCATCCCTCCACCAGCCATCCATCCAGCCATCCCTCTATCCAGACATCCATCCAGCCATACATCCATCCATCCATCCCTCCAGCCAGCCATCCATCCAGCCATCCCTCCAGCCATCCATCCATCCAGCCATCCATCAAGCCATCGATCCATCCATCCCTCCAGCCAGATATCATTCCAGCCATCCATCCATCCAGCCATCCATTCAGCCACCCATCCAGCCGTCCATCCATCCAGCCATCCATCCAGCCAACCATCGATCCATCCATCCATTCCTTCAGCCAGCCATCCATCCAGCCATCCATCCATCCAGCCATCCATCCAGCCATCCATCCATCCATCCATCCCTCCAGCCAGCCATCCATCCAGCCATCCATCCGTCCAGCCATCCATCCAGCCATCCATCCATCCATCCATCCCTCCAGCCAGCCAATCATCCAGCCATCCATCCATCCAGCCATCCATCCAGCCATCCATCCATCCATCCAACCTTCCAGCCAGCCATCCATCCAGCCGTCCATCCATCCAGCCATCCATCCAGCCATCCATCCATCCATCCACCCTTCTAGCCAGCCATCCATCCATCCATTCCTCCATCCAGCCATCCATCCAGCCATCCATCCATCCATCCATCTCTCCAGCCAGCCATACATCCAGCCATCCATCCATTCAGCCATTCATCCAGCCATCCATCCATCCATCCATCCCTCCAGCCAGCCAGCCATTAAGCCATCCATCCATTCAGCCATCCATCCAGCCATCCATCCATCCCTCCAGCCAGCCATCCATCCAGCCATCCCTCCATCCAGCCATCCATCCAGCCATCCATCCATCCATCCATCCATCCAGCCAGCCAACCATCCAGCCATCCCCACATACAGTCATCCATCCATCCATCCATCCCTCCAGCCATTCATCCATCCTGCCATCTATCCATCCAGCCATCCATCCAGCCATCCATCCATCAATCCATCCCTCCAGCCAGCCCTCCATCAAGCCATCCATCCAAACCAGCCGTCCATCCAGCCATCCATCCATCCATGCATCCCACCAGCCAGCCATCCATCCAGTCATCCATCCATCCATCCATCACTCCAGCCAGCCAACCATCCATCCATTCCTTCAGCCAGCCATCCATCCAGCCATCCATCCATCCAGCCAACCATCCAGCCATCCATCCATCCATCCATCCCTCCAGCCAGCCATCCATCCAGCCATCCATCCGTCCAGCCTTCCATCTAGCCATCCATCCATCCATCCATCCCTCCAGCCAGCCATCCATCCAGCCATCCATCCTTCCAGCCATCCATCCAGCCATCCATTCATCCATCCATCCCTCCAGCCAGCCATCCATCCAGCCATCCATCCATCCATCCATCCCTCCAGCAAGCCATCCATCCAGCCATCCATCCATTCAGCCAGCCATCCAGCCACCCGTCCATCCATCCATCCCTCCAGCCAGCCATCCATCCAGCCATCCCTCCATCCAGCCATCCATACAGCCATCCATGCATTCACCCATCTCTCCATCCAGCCATCCATCCTGCCATTCATCCATCCATCCATACCTCCAGCCAGCCAGCCATCCATCCATCCATCCATCCAGCCATCCATCCAGCCAGCCATCCATCAATCCACCCGCCCAGCCAGCCATCCATCCAGTCATCCTGCCGTCCAGCCATCCATCCAGCCATCCATCCATTCATCCATCCCTCCAGCCAGCCATCCATCCAGCCATCCATCCATCCAGCCATCCTTTCAGCCATCCGTCCATCCCTTCAGCCAGCCATCCATTCGGCCATCCATCCATTGAGCGATCCATCCAGCCATCCATCCCTCTCTCCAGCTATCCATCCAGCCATCCATCCATCCATCCATCCCTTCAGCCAGCCATATATCCAGCCACCCATCGATCCAGCCATCCATCCAGCCATCCATCCATCCATCCATCCATCCCTCCAGCCAGCCAGTCATTAAGCCATCCATCCATCCAGCCAACCATCCAGCCATCCATCCATCCATCCATCCATCCCTCCAGCCAGCCATTCATCCAGCCATCCCTCCATCCAGACATCCATCCAGCCATCCATCCATCCATCCCTCCAGCCAGCCAACCATCCAACCATCCCTCCATACAGCCACACATCCATCCATCCATCCCTCCAGCCAGCCATCCATCCAGCCATCCATCCATCCAGCCATCCATCCAGCCATCCATCCATCAATCCATCCCTCCAGCCAGCCATCCATCCAGCCCTCCATCCATCCAGACGTCCATCCAGCCATCCTTCCATCCATCCCTCCAGCCAGCCATCCATCCAGCCATCCATCCATCCTGCCATCCATCCAGCCATCCATCCATCCATCCATTCCTCCAGCCAGCAATCCATCCAGCCATCCATCCATCCAGCCATCCATCCAGCCATCCATCCATCCCTCCAGCTATCCCTCCATCCAGCCATCCATCCAGCCATCCATCCATCCATCCATCCATCCATCCAGCCATCCATCCAGCCATCCATCCATCCAGCCTTCCAGCCATCCAGCCATCCATCCATCCAGCCATCCATCCACCCAGCCATCCATCCATCCATCCATCCAGCCATCCATCCAGGCATCCATCCATCCAGCCATCCATCCAGCCATCCATCCATCCATCCACCCCGCCAGCGAGTCATCCATCCAGCCATCCATCCTTCCAGCCATCCATCCAGCCAGATATTCATCCAGCCATCCATCCATCCAGCCATCCATCCAGCCATCCATCCATCCATCCATCCCTCCAGCAAGCCATCCATCCAGCCATCCATCCATTCAGCCAACCATCCAGCCACCCGTCCATCCATCCATCCCTCCAGCCAGCCATCCATCCAGCCATCCCTCCATCCAGCCATCCATACAGCCATCCATGCATTCACCCATCTCTCCATCCAGCCATCCATCCTGCCATTCATCCATCCATCCATACCTCCAGCCAGCCAGCCATCCATCCATCCATCCATCCAGCCATCCATCCAGCCAGCCATCCATCAATCCACCCGCCCAGCCAGCCATCCATCCAGTCATCCTGCCGTCCAGCCATCCATCCAGCCATCCATCCATTCATCCATCCCTCCAGCCAGCCATCCATCCAGCCATCCATCCATCCAGCCATCCTTTCAGCCATCCGTCCATCCCTTCAGCCAGCCATCCATTCGGCCATCCATCCATTGAGCGATCCATCCATCCCTCCACCAGCCATCCATCCAGCCATCCCTCTATCCAGCTATCCATCAAGCCATCCATCCATCCATCCATCCCTCCAGCCAGCCATACCTCCAGCCATCCATCGATCCAGCCATCCATCCAGCCATCCATCCATCCATCCCTCCAGCCAGCCAGTCATTAAGCCATCCATCCATCCAGCCATCCATCCATCCATCCATCCATCCATCCATCCATTCCTCCAGCCAGCCATCCATCCAGCCATCCCTCCATCCAGACATCCATCCAGCTATCCATCCATCCATCCCTCCAGCCAGCCAACCATCCAGCCATCCCTCCGTCCAGCCACCCATCCATCCATCCATCGCTCCAGCCACCCATCCATCCAGCCATCCATCCATCCAGCCATCCATCCAGCCATCTATCCATCAATCCATCCCTCCAGCCAGCCATCCATCCAGCCTTCCATCCATCCAGCCGTCCATCCAGCCATCCATCCATTCATCTCTCCAGCCAGCCAGCCATCCAGCCATCCATCCATCCAGCCATCCATTCAGCCATCCATCCATCCACCCATCCCTCCAGCCAGCCATCCATCCAGCCATCCATCCATCCTGCCATCCATCCAGCCATCCATCCATCCATCCATTCCTCCATCCAGCCATCCATCCAGCCATCCATCCATCCATCCATCCATCCAGCCATCCATCCAGCCATCCATCCATCCAGCCTTCCAGCCATCCAGCTATCCATCCATCCAGCCATCCATCCATCCAGCCATCCATCCATCCATCCATCCAGCCATCCATCCAGTCATCTATCCATCCAGCCATCCATCCAGCCATCCATCCATCCATCCATCCCGCCAGCGAGTCATCCATCCAGCCATCCATCCATCCAGCCATCCATCCATCCATCCATCCATCCATCCCTCCAGCCAACCATTCATCCAGCCATCCACCCATCCAGCCATCCATCCAGCCATCCATCCATCCATTCATCCCTCCAGCAAGCCATCCAACCAGCCATCCATCCATCCAGCCAGCCATCCAGCCATCCCTCCATCCATCCATCCCTCCAGCCAGCCATCCATCCAACCATCCCTCCATCCAGCAATCCATCCAGCCATCCATGCATTCATCCATCTCTCCATCCAGCCATCCATCCAGCCATTCATCCATCCATCCATACATCCAGCCAGCCATCCATCCATGCATCTATCCATCCAGCCATCCATCCATCCAGCCATCCATCCATCAATCCACCCGCCCAGCCAGCCATCCATCCAGCCATCCAGCCATCCAGCCATCCATCCAGCCATCCATCCATTCATTCATCCATCCAGCCAGCCATCCATCCAGCTATCCATCCATCCAGCCATCCATCCATCCATCCATCACTTCAGCCAGCCATCCATCCATTCAGCCATCCATCCAGCCATCCATCCATCCATCCATCCCTCCACCAGCCATCCATCCAGCCATCCCTCTATCCAGACATCCATCCAGCCATACATCCATCCATCCATCCCTCCAGCCAGCCATCCATCCAGCCATCCCTCCAGCCATCCATCCATCCAGCCATCCATCAAGCCATCGATCCATCCATCCCTCCAGCCAGATATCATTCCAGCCATCCATCCATCCAGCCATCCATTCAGCCACCCATCCAGCCGTCCATCCATCCAGCCATCCATCCAGCCAACCATCGATCCATCCATCCATTCCTTCAGCCAGCCATCCATCCAGCCATCCATCCATCCAGCCATCCATCCAGCCATCCATCCATCCATCCATCCCTCCAGCCAGCCATCCATCCAGCCATCCATCCGTCCAGCCATCCATCCAGCCATCCATCCATGCATCCATCCCTCCAGCCAGCCAATCATCCAGCCATCCATCCATCCAGCCATCCATCCAGCCATCCATCCATCCATCCAACCTTCCAGCCAGCCATCCATCCAGCCGTCCATCCATCCAGCCATCCATCCAGCCATCCATCCATCCATCCACCCTTCTAGCCAGCCATCCATCCATCCATTCCTCCATCCAGCCATCCATCCAGCCATCCATCCATCCATCCATCTCTCCAGCCAGCCATACATCCAGCCATCCATCCATTCAGCCATTCATCCAGCCATCCATCCATCCATCCATCCCTCCAGCCAGCCAGCCATTAAGCCATCCATCCATTCAGCCATCCATCCAGCCATCCATCCATCCCTCCAGCCAGCCATCCATCCAGCCATCCCTCCATCCAGCCATCCATCCAGCCATCCATCCATCCATCCATCCATCCAGCCAGCCAACCATCCAGCCATCCCCACATACAGCCATCCATCCATCCATCCATCCCTCCAGCCATTCATCCATCCTGCCATCTATCCATCCAGCCATCCATCCAGCCATCCATCCATCAATCCATCCCTCCAGCCAGCCCTCCATCAAGCCATCCATCCAAACCAGCCGTCCATCCAGCCATCCATCCATCCATGCATCCCACCAGCCAGCCATCCATCCAGTCATCCATCCATCCATCCATCACTCCAGCCAGCCAACCATCCATCCATTCCTTCAGCCAGCCATCCATCCAGCCATCCATCCATCCAGCCAACCATCCAGCCATCCATCCATCCATCCATCCCTCCAGCCAGCCATCCATCCAGCCATCCATCCGTCCAGCCTTCCATCTAGCCATCCATCCATCCATCCATCCCTCCAGTCAGCCATCCATCCAGCCATCCATCCTTCCAGCCATCCATCCAGCCATCCATTCATCCATCCATCCCTCCAGCCAGCCATCCATCCAGCCATCCATCCATCCATCCATCCCTCCAGCAAGCCATCCATCCAGCCATCCATCCATTCAGCCAGCCATCCAGCCACCCGTCCATCCATCCATCCCTCCAGCCAGCCATCCATCCAGCCATCCCTCCATCCAGCCATCCATACAGCCATCCATGCATTCACCCATCTCTCCATCCAGCCATCCATCCTGCCATTCATCCATCCATCCATACCTCCAGCCAGCCAGCCATCCATCCATCCATCCATCCAGCCATCCATCCAGCCAGTCATCCATCAATCCACCCGCCCAGCCAGCCATCCATCCAGTCATCCTGCCGTCCAGCCATCCATCCAGCCATCCATCCATTCATCCATCCCTCCAGCCAGCCATCCATCCAGCCATCCATCCATCCAGCCATCCTTTCAGCCATCCGTCCATCCCTTCAGCCAGCCATCCATTCGGCCATCCATCCATTGAGCGATCCATCCATCCATCCATCCCTCCACCAGCCATCCATCCAGCCATCCCTCTATCCAGCTATCCATCAAGCCATCCATCCATCCATCCATCCCTCCAGCCAGCCATACCTCCAGCCATCCATCGATCCAGCCATCCATCCAGCCATCCATCCATCCATCCCTCCAGCCAGCCAGTCATTAAGCCATCCATCCATCCAGCCATCCATCCATCCATCCATCCATCCATCCATCCATTCCTCCAGCCAGCCATCCATCCAGCCATCCCTCCATCCAGACATCCATCCAGCCATCCATCCATCCATCCCTCCAGCCAGCCAACCATCCAGCCATCCCTCCGTCCAGCCACCCATCCATCCATCCATCGCTCCAGCCACCCATCCATCCAGCCATCCATCCATCCAGCCATCCATCCAGCCATCTATCCATCAATCCATCCCTCCAGCCAGCCATCCATCCAGCCTTCCATCCATCCAGCCGTCCATCCAGCCATCCATCCATTCATCTCTCCAGCCAGCCAGCCATCCAGCCATCCATCCATCCAGCCATCCATTCAGCCATCCATCCATCCACCCATCCCTCCAGCCAGCCATCCATCCAGCCATCCATCCATCCTGCCATCCATCCAGCCATCCATCCATCCATCCATTCCTCCATCCAGCCATCCATCCAGCCATCCATCCATCCATCCATCCAGCCATCCATCCAGCCATCCATCCATCCAGCCTTCCAGCCATCCAGCTATCCATCCATCCAGCCATCCATCCATTCAGCCATCCATCCATCCATCCATCCAGCCATCCATCCAGTCATCTATCCATCCAGCCATCCATCCAGCCATCCATCCATCCATCCATCCCGCCAGCGAGTCATCCATCCAGCCATCCATCCATCCAGCCATCCATCCATCCATCCATCCATCCATCCCTCCAGCCAACCATTCATCCAGCCATCCACCCATCCAGCCATCCATCCAGCCATCCATCCATCCATTCATCCCTCCAGCAAGCCATCCAACCAGCCATCCATCCATCCAGCCAGCCATCCAGCCATCCCTCCATCCATCCATCCCTCCAGCCAGCCATCCATCCAACCATCCCTCCATCCAGCAATCCATCCAGCCATCCATGCATTCATCCATCTCTCCATCCAGCCATCCATCCAGCCATTCATCCATCCATCCATACATCCAGCCAGCCATCCATCCATGCATCTATCGATCCAGCCATCCATCCATCCAGCCATCCATCCATCAATCCACCCGCCCAGCCAGCCATCCATCCAGCCATCCAGCCATCCAGCCATCCATCCAGCCATCCATCCATTCATTCATCCATCCAGCCAGCCATCCATCCAGCTATCCATCCATCCAGCCATCCATCCATCCATCCATCACTTCAGCCAGCCATCCATCCATTCAGCCATCCATCCAGCCATCCATCCATCCATCCATCCCTCCACCAGCCATCCATCCAGCCATCCCTCTATCCAGACATCCATCCAGCCATACATCCATCCATCCATCCCTCCAGCCAGCCATCCATCCAGCCATCCCTCCAGCCATCCATCCATCCAGCCATCCATCCAGCCATCGATCCATCCATCCCTCCAGCCAGATATCATTCCAGCCATCCATCCATCCAGCCATCCATCCAGCCATCCATCCAGCCATCCATCCATCCATCCACCCTTCTAGCCAGCCATCCATCCATCCATTCCTCCATCCAGCCATCCATCCAGCCATCCATCCATCCATCCATCTCTCCAGCCAGCCATACATCCAGCCATCCATCCATTCAGCCATTCACCCAGCCATCCATCCATCCATCCATCCCTCCAGCCAGCCAGCCATTAAGCCATCCATCCATTCAGCCATCCATCCAGCCATCCATCCATCCCTCCAGCCAGCCATCCATCCAGCCATCCCTCCATCCAGCCATCCATCCAGCCATCCATCCATCCATCCATCCATCCAGCCAGCCAACCATCCAGCCATCCCCACATACAGCCATCCATCCATCCATCCATCCCTCCAGCCATTCATCCATCCTGCCATCTATCCATCCAGCCATCCATCCAGCCATCCATCCATCAATCCATCCCTCCAGCCAGCCATCCATCAAGCCATCCATCCAAACCAGCCGTCCATCCAGCCATCCATCCATCCATGCATCCCACCAGCCAGCCATCCATCCAGTCATCCATCCATCCATCCATCACTCCAGCCAGCCAACCATCCATCCATTCCTTCAGCCAGCCATCCATCCAGCCATCCATCCATCCAGCCAACCATCCAGCCATCCATCCATCCATCCATCCCTCCAGCCAGCCATCCATCCAGCCATCCATCCGTCCAGCCATCCATCTAGCCATCCATCCATCCATCCATCCCTCCAGCCAGCCATCCATCCAGCCATCCATCCTTCCAGCCATCCATCCAGCCATCCATTCATCCATCCATCCCTCCAGCCAGCCATCCATCCAGCCAGCCCTCCAGCCATCCATCCATCAATCCATCCCTCCAGCCAGCCATGCAGCCAGCCATCCTTCCATTAAGCCATCCATCTAGACATCCATCCATGACTCCATCCCTCCAGCCAGCCATCCATCCATCCATCGATCTAGCCATCCATTCAGCCATCCATCCATCCATCCATCCCTGCAGCCAGCCATCCATCCAGCCTTCCATCCATCCAGCCATCCGTCCAGCCATCCATTAATCCATCCATTCCTCCAGCCATCCATCCATCCATCCCTCCAGCCAGCCAGTCATTAAGCCATCCATCCATCCAGCCATCCACCCAGCCATCCATCCATCCATCCATCCCTCCAGCCAGCCATCCAACCAGCCATCCCTCCATCCAGACATCCATCAAGCCATACATCCATCCATCCATCCCTCCAGCCAGCCAACCATCCAGCCATCCCTGCATCCAGCCATCCATCCATCCATCCCTCCAGCCAGCCTTCCGTCCAGCCATCCATCCATCCAACCGTCCATCCAGCCATCCATCCATCCATCCATCCCTCCAGCCACCCATCCATCCGCCATCCATCCATCCAGCCAACCATTCAGCCATCCATCCATCCATCCATCCCTCCTGCCAGCCATCCATCCAGCCATCCATCCATCCAGCCATCCAGCCGGCCATCCATCCATCCATCCATTCCTCCAGCCAGCCATCCATCCAACCATCCATCCATCCAGCCATCCATCCAGCCATCCATCCATCCCTCCAGCCAGCCATCCATCCAGCAATCCATCCGTCCAGCCATCCATCCAGCCATCCATCCATTCTTCAAGCCAGCCATCCATCCAGCCATCCATCCATCCAGCCAGCCAACCAGCCATCCATCCATCCCTCCAGCCAGCCATCCATCCAGCCATCCGTCCATCCATCCATCCATCCAGCAATCCATCCAGCCGTCCATCCATCCATCCATCCCTCCAGCCATTCATCCATCCAGCCATTCATCCATCCAGCCATCCATCCAGTCATCCATCCATCCATCCCTCCAGCCAGCCATTCATCCAGCCATCAATCCATTAAGCCATCCATCCAGCCATCCATCCATCCATCCATCCCTCTAGCCAGCCATCCATCCAGCCATTCTTCCATCCAGCCATCCATCCAGCCATCCAGCCATCCATCCAGCTCTCCACCCAGCCATACATCCAGCCATCCATCCATTCAGCCATTCATCCAGCCATCCATCCATCCATCCATCCATCCCTCCAGCCAGCCAGCCATTAAGCCATCCATCCATCCAGCCATCCATCCAGCCATCCATCCATCCCTCCAGCCATCCCTCCATCCAGCTATCCTTCCAGCCATCCATCCATCCATCCATCCAGCCATCCATCCAGCCATCCATCCATCCATCCCTCCAGCCAATCGTCCATCCAGCGATCCATTCATCAAGCCATCCATCCAGCCATCCATCCATCCATCCCTCCAGTCAAGCATCCATCCAGCCATTCCTCCATCCAGCCATCCATCCAGCCATCCATCCATCCATCCATCCCTCCAGCCAGCCATCCATCCAGCCATCCCTCCATCCATCCGTCCATCCATCCATCCATCCAGCCATCCATCCATTCAGCCACCCTTCCATCCAGCCATCCCTCCATACAGCCATCCATCCAGCCATGCATCCATCCGTCTCTCCAGCCAGCCATCCATCCAGCCATCGCTCCATACAGCCATCCATCCAGCCTTCCAACCATTCATCCATCTCTCCAGCCAGCCATACATCCAGCCATCCATTCATCCAGCCATCCATCCAGCCATCCATCCATCCATCCATCCATCCCTCCAGCCAGCCAGTCATTAAGCCATCCATTCTTCCATCCAGCCATCCATCCAGCCATCCATCCCTCCAGCCAGCCATCCATCCAGCCATCCCTCCATCCAGCCATCCATCCAGCCATCCATCCATCCCACCAGCCAGCCAACCATCCAGCCATCCCTCCGTCCAGCCATCCATCCATCCATCCATCCCACCAGCAAACCATCCATCCAGCCATCCATTCAGCTATCCATCCAGCCATCCATCCATCAATCCATCCCTCCAGCCAGCCATCCATCCAGCCATCCATCCATCCAGCCGTCCATCCAGCCATCCATCCATCCATTCATCCCTACAGCCTGCAATCCATCCAGCCATCCTTCCATCCAGCCATCCATCCAGCCATCCATCCATCAATCCATCCATCCAGCCAGCCATCCATCCAGCCATCCATCCATCCTGCCATCCATCCAGCCATCCATTCAGCCATCCATCCATCCCTCCAGCCAGCCAACCATTCGGCCATCCATCCATCCAGCCATCCATTCATCCATCGCTCCAGCCAGCCATCCATCCAGCCATCCATCCAGCCATCCATCCATCCATCCATCCCTCCTGCCAGCCATCCATCCAGCCATCCATCCATCCAGCCATCCATCCAGCCATCCATCCATCCATCCATCCCTCCAGCCAGCCATCCATCCAGGCATCCATCCATCCAGCCATCCACCCAGCCATCCATCCATCCATCCATCCCTCCAGCCAGCCATCCATCCATCCATCCAGCCATCCATCAAGCCATCCATCCATCCAACCATCCCTCCAGCCATTCATCCATCCAGCCATCAATCCAGCCATCCATCCATCCAGCCATCCATCCAGACATCCATCCATCCATCCCTCCAGCCAGCCATTCATCCAGCCATCCATCCATTCAGCCATCCATCCATCCATCCATCCATCCATCCCTCCAGCCAGCCATCCATCCAGCCATCCATCCATTCAGCGATCCATCCATCCATCCATCCCTCCACCAGCCATCCATCCAGCCATCCCTCTATCCAGCTATCCATCAAGCCATCCATCCATCCATCCATCCCTCCAGCTAGCCATACCTCCAGCCATCCATCGATCCAGCCATCCATCCAGCCATCCATCCATCCATCCCTCCAGCCAGCCAGTCATTAAGCCATCCATCCATCCAGCCATCCATCCATCCATCCATCCATCCATCCATCCATCCATTCCTCCAGCCAGCCATCCATCCAGCCATCCCTCCATCCAGACATCCATCCAGCCATCCATCCATCCATCCCTCCAGCCAGCCAACCATCCAGCCATCCCTCCGTCCAGCCACCCATCCATCCATCCATCGCTCCAGCCACCCATCCATCCAGCCATCCATCCATCCAGCCATCCATCCAGCCATCTATCCATCAATCCATCCCTCCAGCCAGCCATCCATACAGCCTTCCATCCATCCAGCCGTCCATCCAGCCATCCATCCATTCATCTCTCCACCCAGCCAGCCATCCAGCCATCCATCCATCCAGCCATCCATTCAGCCATCCATCCATCCACCCATCCCTCCAGCCAGCCATCCATCCAGCCATCCATCCATCCTGCCATCCATCCAGCCATCCATCCATCCATCCATTCCTCCATCCAGCCATCCATCCAGCCATCCATCCATCCATCCATCCATCCAGCCATCCATCCAGCCATCCATCCATCCAGCCTTCCAGCCATCCAGCTATCCATCCATCCAGCCATCCATCCATCCAGCCATCCATCCATCCATCCATCCAGCCATCCATCCAGGCATCTATCCATCCAGCCATCCATCCAGCCATCCATCCATCCCGCCAGCGAGTCATCCATCCAGCCATCCATCCATCCAGCCATCCATCCATCCATCCATCCATCCATCCCTCCAGCCAACCATTCATCCAGCCATCCACCCATCCAGCCATCCATCCAGCCATCCATCCATCCATTCATCCCTCCAGCAAGCCATCCAACCAGCCATCCATCCATCCAGCCAGCCATCCAGCCATCCCTCCATCCATCCATCCCTCCAGCCAGCCATCCATCCAACCATCCCTCCATCCAGCCATCCATCCAGCCATCCATGCATTCATCCATCTCTCCATCCAGCCATCCATCCAGCCATTCATCCATCCATCCATACATCCAGCCAGCCATCCATCCATGCATCCATCCATCCAGCCATCCATCCATCCAGCCATCCATCCATCAATCCACCCGCCCAGCCAGCCATCCATCCAGCCATCCAGCCATCCATCCAGCCATCCATCCATTCATTCATCCATCCAGCCAGCCATCCATCCAGCTATCCATCCATCCAGCCATCCATCCATCCATCCATCACTTCAGCCAGCCATCCATCCATTCAGCCATCCATCCAGCCATCCATCCATCCATCCATCCCTCCACCAGCCATCCATCCAGCCATCCCTCTATCCAGACATCCATCCAGCCATACATCCATCCATCCATCCCTCCAGCCAGCCATCCATCCAGCCATCCCTCCAGCCATCCATCCATCCAGCCATCCATCCAGCCATCGATCCATCCATCCATCCCTCCAGCCTGATATCATTCCAGCCATCCATCCATCCAGCCATCCATTCAGCCACCCATCCAGCCATCCATCCATCCAGCCATCCATCCAGCCATCCATCGATCCATCCATCCATTCCTTCAGCCAGCCATCCATCCAGCCATCCATCCATCCAGCCATCCATCCAGCCATCCATCCATCCATCCATCCCTCCAGCCAGCCATCCATCCAGCCATCCATTCGTCCAGCCATCCATCCAGCCATCCTTCCATCCATCCATCCCTCCAGCCAGCCAATCATCCAGCCATCCATCCATCCAGCCATCCATCCAGCCATCCATCCATCCATCCAACTTTCCAGCCAGCCATCCATCCAGCCGTCCATCCATCCAGCCATCCATCCAGCCATCCATCCATCCATCCACCCTTCTAGCCAGCCATCCATCCATCCATTCCTCCATCCAGCCATCCATCCAGCCATCCATCCATCCATCCATCTCTCCAGCCAGCCATACATCCAGCCATCCATCCATTCAGCCATTCATCCAGCCATCCATCCATCCATCCATTCCTTCAGCCAGCCAGCCATTAAGCCATCCATCCATTCAGCCATCCATCCAGCCCTCCATCCATCCCTCCAGCCAGCCATCCATCCAGCCATCCCTCCATCCAGCCATCCATCCAGCCATCCATCCATCCATCCATCCATCCAGCCAGCCAACCATCCAGCCATCCCCACATACAGCCATCCATCCATCCATCCATCCCTCCAGCCATTCATCCATCCTGCCATCTATCCATTTAGCCATCCATCCAGCCATCCATCCATCAATCCATCCCTCCAGCCAGCCATCCATCAAGCCATCCATCCAAACCAGCCGTCCATCCAGCCATCCATCCATCCATGCATCCCTCCAGCCAGCCATCCATCCAGTCATCCATCCATCCATCCATCACTCCAGCCAGCCAACCATCCATCCATTCCTTCAGCCATCCATCCATCCAGCCATCCATCCATCCAGCCAACCATCCATCCATCCATCCATCCATCCATCCCTCCAGCCAGCCATCCATCCAGCAATCCATCCGTCCAGCCATCCATCCAGCCATCCATCCATCCATCCATCCCTCCAGCCAGCCATCCATCCAGCCATCCATCCTTCCAGCCATCCATCCAGCCATCCATTCATCCATCCATCCCTCCAGCCAGCCATCCATCCAGCCAGCCCTCCAGCCATCCATCCATCAATCCATCCCTCCAGCCAGCCATGCATCCAGCCATCCTTCCATTAAGCCATCCATCCAGACATCCATCCATGACTCCATCCCTTCAGCCAGCCATCCATCCATCCATCGATCTAGCCATCCATTCAGCCATCCATCCATCCATCCATCACTTCATCCAGCCATCCATCCAGCCATCCATCCTTCCAGCCATCCATCCAGCCATCCATTCATCCATCCATCCCTCCAGCCAGCCATCCATCCAGCCAGCCCTCCAGCCATCCATCCATCCATCCATCCCTGCAGCCAGCCATCCATCCAGCCTTCCATCCATCCAGCCATCCGTCCAGCCATCCATTAATCCATCCATTCCTCCAGCCAGCAATCCATCCAGCCATCCATCCAGCCATCCATCCAGCCATCCATCCATCCATCCATCACTTCATCCAGCCATCCATCCAGCCATCCATCCATCCAGCCATCCATCGAGCCATCCATCCATCCATCCATCCCTCCAGCCAGCCATCCATCCAGCCATCCATCCATCCAGCCACCCATCCATCCATCCATCCATCCATCCCTCCAGCCAGCCATCCATCCGGACATCCATCCATCCAGCCATCCATCCAGCCACCCATCCATCCATCCATCCCTCCAGCCAGCCATCCATCCAGCCATCCATCTATCCAGCGTTCAAACCGCCAACCATTTTGGAAGGGCTAATGCAGGTAGGGAATATACAGTGAATGGTAGAACCCTCAAGAGTATTGAAAGTCAAAGAGATCTAGGAGTACAGGTCCACAGGTCATTGAAAGGGGCAACACAGGTGGAGAAGGTCGTCAAGAAGGCATACGGCATGCTTGCCTTCATTGGCCGTGGCATTGAGTATAAGAATTGGCAAGTCATGTTGCAGCTGTATAGAACCTTAGTTAGGCCACACTTGGAGTATAGTGTTCAATTCTGGTCGCCACACTACCAGAAGGATGTGGAGGCTTTAGCGAGGGTGCAGAAGAGATTTACCAGAATGTTGCCTGGTATGGAGGGCATAAGCTATGAGGAGCGATTGAATAAACTCGGTTTGTTCTCACTGGAACGAAGGAGGTTGAGGGGCGACCTGATAGAGGTATACAAAATTATGAGGGGCATAGACAGAGTGGATAGTCAGAGGCTTTTCCCCAGGGTAGAGGGGTCAATTACTAGGGGACATAGGTTTAAGGTGAGAGGGGCAAAGTTTAGAGTAGATGTACGAGGCAAGTTTTTTACGCAGAGGGTAGTGGGTGCCTGGAACTCACTACCGGAGGAGGTAGTGGAAGCAGGGACGATAGGGACATTTAAGGGGCATCTTGACAAATATATCATTAGGATGGGAATAGAAGGATACGGACCCAGGAAGTGTAGAAGATTGTAGTTTAGTCGGGCAGTATGGTCGGCACGGGCTTGGAGGGCCGAAGGGCCTGTTCCTGTGCTGTACATTTCTTTGTTCTTTGTTCTTTGTTTGTTCAATCCATCCATCCAGCCATCCATCCAGCCATCCATTCAGCCATCCATTCAGCCATCCATTCATCCATCCATCCAGCCATCCATCAATCCATCCATCCATCCAGCCATTCTACCAGCCACTCATCCATCCATCCAGCCAACCAGCCATCCATCCATCCATCCAGCCAGCCATCCAGACATCTAGCCACCCATCCAGCCATCCATCCAGCCATCCACCATCCTTCCATCCCTCCAGCCAGCAATCCATCCAGCCATCCATCCAACCAGCCATCCATCCAACCATCCACCCATCCATCACTCCAGCCAGCCATCCATCCAGCCATCCATCCAGCCAGCCATCCATCCAGCCACCCATCCATCCATCCATCCCTCCATCCTGCCATCCATCCAGCCATCCATCCATCCATCCCTCCAGCAAATCGTCCATCCAGCCATCCATCCATCCAGCCATCCAACCAGCCATCCATCCATCCATCCATCCCTCCAGCCAGCCATCCACCCAGCCATCCCTCCATCCATCCGTCCATCCATCCATCCATCCAGCCATCCAACCATCCAGCCAGCCGTCCATCCAGCCATCCCTCCATACAGCCATTCATCCAGCCATCCATCCATCCGTCACCCCCGCCAGCCATCCATCCAGCCATCCCTCCATCCAGCCATGCATCCAGGCATCCATCCATCCATTCTTCCATCCATCCAGCCATCCATCCAGCCATCCATCCATCCAGCCTTCCAGCCATCCAGCCATCCATCCATCCAACCATCCATCCATCCAGCCATCCATCCATCCATCCATCCAGCCATCCATCAAGCCATCCATCCATCCAGCCATCAATCCAGCCATCCATCCATCCATCCATCCAGCCAGCGAGTCATCCATCCAGCCATCCATCCATCCAGCCATCCATCCTGCCATCCATCCATCCATCCATCCATCCAGCCAGCCATTCATCCATCCATCCATACATCCAGCCAGCCATCCATCCATGCATCCATCCATCCAGCCATCCATCCATCCAGCCATCCATCCATCAATCCACCCGCCCAGCCAGCCATCCATCCAGCCATCCAGCCATCCATCCAGCCATCCATCCATTCATTCATCCATCCAGCCAGCCATCCATCCAGCTATCCATCCATCCAGCCATCCATCCATCCATCCATCACTTCAGCCAGCCATCCATCCATTCAGCCATCCATCCAGCCATCCATCCATCCATCCATCCCTCCACCAGCCATCCATCCAGCCATCCCTCTATCCAGACATCCATCCAGCCATACATCCATCCATCCATCCCTCCAGCCAGCCATCCATCCAGCCATCCCTCCAGCCATCCATCCATCCAGCCATCCATCCAGCCATCGATCCATCCATCCATCCCTCCAGCCTGATATCATTCCAGCCATCCATCCATCCAGCCATCCATTCAGCCACCCATCCAGCCATCCATCCATCCAGCCATCCATCCAGCCATCCATCGATCCATCCATCCATTCCTTCAGCCAGCCATCCATCCAGCCATCCATCCATCCAGCCATCCATCCAGCCATCCATCCATCCATCCATCCCTCCAGCCAGCCATCCATCCAGCCATCCATCCGTCCAGCCATCCATCCAGCCATCCTTCCATCCATCCATCCCTCCAGCCAGCCAATCATCCAGCCATCCATCCATCCAGCCATCCATCCAGCCATCCATCCATCCATCCAACTTTCCAGCCAGCCATCCATCCAGCCGTCCATCCATCCAGCCATCCATCCAGCCATCCATCCATCCATCCACCCTTCTAGCCAGCCATCCATCCATCCATTCCTCCATCCAGCCATCCATCCAGCCATCCATCCATCCATCCATCTCTCCAGCCAGCCATACATCCAGCCATCCATCCATTCAGCCATTCATCCAGCCATCCATCCATCCATCCATTCCTCCAGCCAGCCAGCCATTAAGCCATCCATCCATTCAGCCATCCATCCAGCCCTCCATCCATCCCTCCAGCCAGCCATCCATCCAGCCATCCCTCCATCCAGCCATCCATCCAGCCATCCATCCATCCATCCATCCATCCAGCCAGCCAACCATCCAGCCATCCCCACATACAGCCATCCATCCATCCATCCATCCCTCCAGCCATTCATCCATCCTGCCATCTATCCATTTAGCCATCCATCCAGCCATCCATCCATCAATCCATCCCTCCAGCCAGCCATCCATCAAGCCATCCATCCAAACCAGCCGTCCATCCAGCCATCCATCCATCCATGCATCCCTCCAGCCAGCCATCCATCCAGTCATCCATCCATCCATCCATCACTCCAGCCAGCCAACCATCCATCCATTCCTTCAGCCATCCATCCATCCAGCCATCCATCCATCCAGCCAACCATCCATCCATCCATCCATCCATCCATCCCTCCAGCCAGCCATCCATCCAGCAATCCATCCGTCCAGCCATCCATCCAGCCATCCATCCATCCATCCATCCCTCCAGCCAGCCATCCATCCAGCCATCCATCCTTCCAGCCATCCATCCAGCCATCCATTCATCCATCCATCCCTCCAGCCAGCCATCCATCCAGCCAGCCCTCCAGCCATCCATCCATCAATCCATCCCTCCAGCCAGCCATGCATCCAGCCATCCTTCCATTAAGCCATCCATCCAGACATCCATCCATGACTCCATCCCTTCAGCCAGCCATCCATCCATCCATCGATCTAGCCATCCATTCAGCCATCCATCCATCCATCCATCACTTCATCCAGCCATCCATCCAGCCATCCATCCTTCCAGCCATCCATCCAGCCATCCATTCATCCATCCATCCCTCCAGCCAGCCATCCATCCAGCCAGCCCTCCAGCCATCCATCCATCCATCCATCCCTGCAGCCAGCCATCCATCCAGCCTTCCATCCATCCAGCCATCCGTCCAGCCATCCATTAATCCATCCATTCCTCCAGCCAGCAATCCATCCAGCCATCCATCCAGCCATCCATCCAGCCATCCATCCATCCATCCATCACTTCATCCAGCCATCCATCCAGCCATCCATCCATCCAGCCATCCATCGAGCCATCCATCCATCCATCCATCCCTCCAGCCAGCCATCCATCCAGCCATCCATCCATCCAGCCACCCATCCATCCATCCATCCATCCATCCCTCCAGCCAGCCATCCATCCGGACATCCATCCATCCAGCCATCCATCCAGCCACCCATCCATCCATCCATCCCTCCAGCCAGCCATCCATCCAGCCATCCATCTATCCAGCGTTCAAACCGCCAACCATTTTGGAAGGGCTAATGCAGGTAGGGAATATACAGTGAATGGTAGAACCCTCAAGAGTATTGAAAGTCAAAGAGATCTAGGAGTACAGGTCCACAGGTCATTGAAAGGGGCAACACAGGTGGAGAAGGTCGTCAAGAAGGCATACGGCATGCTTGCCTTCATTGGCCGTGGCATTGAGTATAAGAATTGGCAAGTCATGTTGCAGCTGTATAGAACCTTAGTTAGGCCACACTTGGAGTATAGTGTTCAATTCTGGTCGCCACACTACCAGAAGGATGTGGAGGCTTTAGCGAGGGTGCAGAAGAGATTTACCAGAATGTTGCCTGGTATGGAGGGCATAAGCTATGAGGAGCGATTGAATAAACTCGGTTTGTTCTCACTGGAACGAAGGAGGTTGAGGGGCGACCTGATAGAGGTATACAAAATTATGAGGGGCATAGACAGAGTGGATAGTCAGAGGCTTTTCCCCAGGGTAGAGGGGTCAATTACTAGGGGACATAGGTTTAAGGTGAGAGGGGCAAAGTTTAGAGTAGATGTACGAGGCAAGTTTTTTACGCAGAGGGTAGTGGGTGCCTGGAACTCACTACCGGAGGAGGTAGTGGAAGCAGGGACGATAGGGACATTTAAGGGGCATCTTGACAAATATATCATTAGGATGGGAATAGAAGGATACGGACCCAGGAAGTGTAGAAGATTGTAGTTTAGTCGGGCAGTATGGTCGGCACGGGCTTGGAGGGCCGAAGGGCCTGTTCCTGTGCTGTACATTTCTTTGTTCTTTGTTCTTTGTTTGTTCAATCCATCCATCCAGCCATCCATCCAGCCATCCATTCAGCCATCCATTCAGCCATCCATTCATCCATCCATCCAGCCATCCATCAATCCATCCATCCATCCAGCCATTCTACCAGCCACTCATCCATCCATCCAGCCAACCAGCCATCCATCCATCCATCCAGCCAGCCATCCAGACATCTAGCCACCCATCCAGCCATCCATCCAGCCATCCACCATCCTTCCATCCCTCCAGCCAGCAATCCATCCAGCCATCCATCCAACCAGCCATCCATCCAACCATCCACCCATCCATCACTCCAGCCAGCCATCCATCCAGCCATCCATCCAGCCAGCCATCCATCCAGCCACCCATCCATCCATCCATCCCTCCATCCTGCCATCCATCCAGCCATCCATCCATCCATCCCTCCAGCAAATCGTCCATCCAGCCATCCATCCATCCAGCCATCCAACCAGCCATCCATCCATCCATCCATCCCTCCAGCCAGCCATCCACCCAGCCATCCCTCCATCCATCCGTCCATCCATCCATCCATCCAGCCATCCAACCATCCAGCCAGCCGTCCATCCAGCCATCCCTCCATACAGCCATTCATCCAGCCATCCATCCATCCGTCACCCCCGCCAGCCATCCATCCAGCCATCCCTCCATCCAGCCATGCATCCAGGCATCCATCCATCCATTCTTCCATCCATCCAGCCATCCATCCAGCCATCCATCCATCCAGCCTTCCAGCCATCCAGCCATCCATCCATCCAACCATCCATCCATCCAGCCATCCATCCATCCATCCATCCAGCCATCCATCAAGCCATCCATCCATCCAGCCATCAATCCAGCCATCCATCCATCCATCCATCCAGCCAGCGAGTCATCCATCCAGCCATCCATCCATCCAGCCATCCATCCTGCCATCCATCCATCCATCCATCCATCCAGCCAGCCATTCATCCAGCCATCCATCCATCCGTCCATCCATCCATCCATCCAGCCATCCAACCATCCAGCCAGCCGTCCAGCCAGCCATCCCTCCATACAGCCATCCCGCCAGCGAGTCATTCATCCAGCCATCCATCCATCCATCCATTCTTCCATCCCTCCAGCAAGCCATCCATCCAGCCATCCAGCCATCCAACCATCCCTCCAGCCAGCCATCCACCCAGCCATCCCTCCATCCATCCGTCCATCCATCCATCCATCCAGCCATCCAACCATCCAGCCAGCCGTCCAGCCAGCCATCCCTCCATACAGCCATCCCGCCAGCGAGTCATCCATCCAGCCATCCATCCATCCAGCCATCCATCCAGCCATCCATCCATCCATCCGTCCCTCCAGCCAGCTATCCATCCAGCCATCCATCCATCCAGCCTTCCATCCAGCCATCCATCCAGCCATACATCCATCCATCCATCCCTCCAGCCAGCCATCCATCCAGCCATCCCTCCATCCAGCCATCCATCCAGCCATCCATGCATTCATCCATCTCTCCATCCAGCCATCCATCCAGCCATTCATCCATCCATCCATACCTCCAGCCAGCCAGTCATCCATCCATCCATCCATCCAGCCATCCATCCAACCATCCAGCCAGCCGTCCATCCAGCCATCCCTCCATACAGCCATTCATCCAGCCATCCATCCATCCGTCACCCCCGCCAGCCATCCATCCAGCCATCCCTCCATCCAGCCATGCATCCAGCCATCCATCCATCCATCCAGCCTTCCAGCCATCCAGCCATCCATCCATCCAACCATCCATCCATCCAGCCATCCAGCCATCCATCCATCCAACCATCCATCCATCCAGCCATCCATCCATCCATCCATCCAGCCATCCATCAAGCCATCCATCCATCCAGCCATCCATCCAGCCATCCATCCATCCATCCATCCAGCCAGCGAGTCATCCATCCAGCCATCCATCCATCCAGCCATCCATCCTGCCATCCATCCATCCATCCATCCATCCAGCCAGCCATTCATCCAGCCATCCATCCATCCAGCCATCCGTCCAGCTATCCATCCATCCATCCTTCCATCCATCCAGCCTTCCAGCCATCCAGCCATCCATCCATCCAACCATCCCTCCAGCCAGCCATCCACCCAGCCATCCCTCCATCCATCCGTCCATCCATTCATCCTTCCAGCCATCCAACCATCCAGCCAGCCGTCCAGCCAGCCATCCCTCCATACAGCCATCCCGCCAGCGAGTCATCCATCCAGCCATCCATTCGTCCAGCCATCCATCCTGCCATCCATCCATCCATCCATCCCTCCAGCCAGCCATTCATCCAGCCATCCATCCATCCAGCCATCCATCCAGCCATCCATCCATCCGTCCCTCCAGCCAGCCATCCATCCAGCCATCCATCCATCCAGCCTTCCATCCAGCCATCCATCCAGCCATACATCCATCCATCCATCCCTCCAGCCAGCCATCCATCCAGCCATCCCTCCATCCAGCCATCCATCCAGCCATCCATGCATTCATCCATCTCTCCATCCAGCCATCCATCCAGCCATTCATCCATCCATCCATACCTCCAGCCAGCCAGTCATCCATCCATCCATCCATCCAGCCATCCATCCAGCCATCCATCCATCAATCCATCTGCCCAGCCAGACATCCATCCAGCCATCCAGCCATCCAGCCATCCATCCATCCATCCATCCATTAATCCATCCCTCCAGCCAGCCATCCATCCAGCCATCCATCCATCCAGCCATCCATTCAGCAATCCATCCATCCATCCATCCATTCAGCCAGCCATCCATTCGGCCATCCATCCATCCAGCCATCCATCCATCCATCCCTCCAGCCAGCCATCCATCCAGCCATCCATCCATCCAGCCATCCATCCAGCCATCCATCCATCCATCCATCCATCCCTCCCGCCAGCCATCCATTCAGCCATCCATCCATCCAGCCATCCATTCAGCCATCTATCCATCCGTCCCTCCAGCCAGCCATCCATCCAGCCATCCATCCATCCAGCCATCCATCCATCCATCCATCCATCCATCCCTCCAGCCAGCCATTCATCCAGCCATCCATCCATCCAGCCATCCATCGAGCCATCCATTCATCCATCCATCCCTCCAGCCAGCCATCCATTCGGCCATCCATCCATCCAGCCATCCATCCATCCCTCCAGCCAGCCATCCATCCGGACCTCCATCCATCCAGCCATCCATCCCTCCAGCCAGCCATCCATCCAGCCATCCCTCCATCCAGCCATCCATCCTGCCATCCATGCATTCATCCATCTCTCCATCCAGCCATCCATCCAGCCATTCGTCCATCCATCCATACCTCCAGCCAGCCAGCCATCCATCCATCCATCCATCCAGCCATCCATCCACCCATCCATCCATCAATCCATCCGCCCAGCCAGCCATCCATCCAGCCATCCAGCCATCCAGCCATCCATCCATCCATCTATCCATTAATCCATCCCTCCAGCCAGCCAGCCATCCAGCCATCCATCCATCCAGCCATCCATTCAGCAATCCGTCCATCCATCCATCCCTTCAGCCAGCCATCCTTTCGGCCAACCATCCATCCAGCCATCCATCCATCCATCCCTCCAGCCAGCCATCCATCCAGCCATCCATCCATCCAGCCATCCATCCAGCCATCCATCCATCCATCCATCCCTCCCGCCAGCCATCCATTCAGCCATCCATCCATCCAGCCATCCATCCAGCCATCCATCAATCCATCCGTCCCTCCAGCCAGTCATCCATCCAGCCATCCATCCATCCAGCCTTCCATCCAGCCATCCATCCAACCATCCTTCCATCCAGCCAGCCATCCAACCAGCCATCCATCCATCCAGCCACCCATCCAGCCATCCATCCATCCATCCATCCCTCCAGCCAGTCATCCAACCAGCCATCCATCCATCCAGCCATCCATCCAGCCATCCATCCATCCATCCATCCCTCCAGCCAGCCATTCATCCAGCCATCCATCCATTCAGCCATCCATCCAGCCATCCAACCATCCATTCCTCCAGCAAGCCATCCATCCAGCCATCCAGTCATTCAGCCATCCATCCAGCCATCCAACCATTCATCCATCTCTCCAGCCAGCCATACATCCAGCCATCCATCCATCCATCCAGCCATCCATCCATCCATCCATCCCTCCTTCCAGCCAGTCATTAAGCCATCCATCCATCCAGCCAGCCATCCATCCCTCCAGCCAGCCAGTCATCCAGCCATCCCTCCATCCAGCCATCCATCCAGCCATCCATCCATCCATCCATCCCTCCAGCCAGCCAACCATCCAGCCATCCCTCCATCCAGCTATCCATCCATCCAGCCAGCCATCCATCCAGCCATCCATCCATCCAGCCATCCATCCATCCAGCCATCCATCCAGCCATCCATCCATCAATCCATCCGGCCAGCCAGCCATCCATCCAGCCATCCATCCACCCATTAATCCATCCCTCCAGCCAGCCATCCATCCAGCCATCCAACCAGCCATCCATCCATCCAGCCATCCATCCAGCCATCCATCCATCCATCCATCCATCCCTCCAGCCAGCCAATCATCCAGCCATCCATCCATCCAGCCATCCATCCAGCCATACATCCATCCATCCTTCCCTCCAGCAAGCCATTCATCCAGCCATCCATCCATCCAGCCATCCATCCAGCCATCCATCCATTCATCCCTCCAGCCAGCCATCAATCCAGCCATCCGTCCATCCAGCCATCCATCCAGCCATCCATACATTCATCCATCTCTCCATCCAGCCATCCATCCAGCCATTCATCCATCCATCCATACCTCCAGCCGGCCAGCCATCCATTCATCCATCCATCCAGCCATCCATCCAGCCATCCATCCATCAATCCATCCGCCCAGCCAGCCACCCATCCAGCCAACCAGCCTCCCCGCCATCCATCCAGCCATCTATCCATTCATCCATCCCTACAGCGAACCATCCATCCAGCCATCCATCCATCCAGCCATCCATTTAGCCATCCATCCATCCATCCATCCCATCAGCCAGCCAATCATCCATCCATCCATCCATCCAGCCATCCAACCAGCCATACATCCATCCATCCATCCCTCCAGCAAGCCATTCATCCAGCCATCCATCCATCCAGCCATCCATCCAGCCATCCATCCATTCATCCCTCCAGCCAGCCATCAATCCAGCCATCCGTCCATCCAGCCATCCATCCAGCCATCCATACATTCATCCATCTCTCCATCCAGCCATCCATCCAGCCATTCATCCATCCATCCATACCTCCAGCCGGCCAGCCATCCATTCATCCATCCATCCAGCCATCCATCCAGCCATCCATCCATCAATCCATCCGCCCAGCCAGCCACCCATCCAGCCAACCAGCCTCCCCGCCATCCATCCAGCCATCTATCCATTCATCCATCCCTACAGCGAACCATCCATCCAGCCATCCATCCATCCATTTAGCCATCCATCCATCCATCCATCCCATCAGCCAGACATCCATTCTGCCATCCATCCATCCAGACATACATTCATCCATCCCTCCAGCCAGCCATCCATCCAGCCATCCATCCATCCAGCCATCGATCCAGCCATCCATCCATCCATCCATCCCTCCTGCCAGCCATCCATCCAGCCATCCATCCATCCAACCATCCATCCAGCCATCCATCCGTCCCTCCAGCCAGCCATCCATCCAGCCAACCATCCATCCAGCCATCGATCCAGCCATCCATCCATCCATTCTTCCCTCCAGCCAGCCATCCATCCAGCCATCCATCCATACAGCCACTCATCCAGCCATCCATCCATCCATTCATCCCTCCAGCCAGTCATCCATCCAGCCATCCCTCCATCCAACTATCCATCCAGCCATCCAACCATTCATCCATCTCTCCAGCCAGCCATACATGCTGCCATCCATTCTTCCAGCCATCCATCCAGTCATCCATCCATTCATCCATCCCTCCAGCCAGCCATCCATCCAGCCATCCATCCATCCAGACATCCATCCAGCCACCCCTCCATCCCTCCATCTCTCCAGCCAGCCAGCCATCCAACCATGCATCTATCCAGCCATCCATCCAGCCATCCATCCATCCATCCCTCCAGCCAGCCATCCATCCATCCATCCCTCCAGCCAGCCAGCCATCCAGCCCTCCATCCATCCCTCCATCCATCCAGCCATCCTTCCATCCGTCCATCCATCCATTCAGCCATCCATCCAGCCATCCATCCAGCCATCCATCCATCCAGCCAGCCAGCCATTCATCCATGCATCCATCCATCCATCCATCCCTCCAGGAAGGGGGGAGGAAGGGGGAAGGGGGGAGGGAGGGGGGAAGGGGGGAAGGAGGGGAGGAAGGGGGAGGGGAGGAAGGGGGGAGGGAGGGAGGAAGGGGGGAGGGAGGGGAGGAAGGGGGAGGGAGGGGAGAAGGGGGGCGGGAGGGGTGGAAGGGGGAGGGAGGGGAGGAAGGGGGGGAGGGAGGGGAGGAAGGGGGGAGGGAGGGGAGGGAGGGGAGGAAGGGGGAGGGAGGGGAGGAAGGGGGGAGGGAGGGGAGGAAGGGGGAGGGAGGGGGAGGGAGGGGGAGGGAGGGGGGAGGGAGGGGGAGGGAGGGGGAGGAAGGGAGAGGGAGGGGGGGAAGTGGGGGAGGGAGGGGAGGAAGGGGGAGGGAGGGGGACGAAGGGGGAGGGAGGGGGAGGAAGGGGGAGGGAGGGGGAGGAAGGGGGATGGGAGGGGCAGGAAGGGGGAGGGAGGGCGAGGAAGGGGGGAGGGAGGGGGAGGAAGGGGGAGGGAGGGGGAGGAAGGGGGGAGGGAGGGGGAGGAAGGGGGAGGGAGGGGTGGAAGGGGGAGGGAGGGAGGGGGAGGAAGGGGGAGGGGGAGGGAGGGGGAGGAAGGGGGGAGGGGGAGGGAGGGAGAGGAAGGGGGGAGGGGGAGGAAGGGGGAGGGGGAGGAAGGGGGAGGGGGAGGAAGGGGGAGGGACAGGAAGGGGGAGGGGGTGGAAGGGGGGAGGGGGTGGAAGGGGGAGAGGGAGGAGGAGGAAGGGGGAGGAAGGGGCAGGAATGGGGAGGGAGGGGGAGGGAGGGGGAGGGAGGGGGAGGGATGGGGAGGGAGGGGGAGGGAGGGAGGGGGAGGGGGTGGGAGGGAGGGGGAGGGGGAGGGAGGGGGGAAGGAGGGAGGTGGAGGGGGAGGGAGGGAGGGGGAGGGGGAGGGAGGGAGGGGGAGGAGGAGTGGGAGGGAGCGAGGGGGAGGGTTGAGGGAGGGGGAGGGGGGAGGGAGGGAGGGGTAGGGGGAGGGAGGGAGGGGTAGGGGGAGGGAGGGAGGGGGAGCGGGGAGGGAGGGGGAGCGGGGAGGGAGGGGGAGGGGGGAGGGAGGGGGGAGGGAGGGGGAGGGGGAGGGATGGAGGGGGAGGGGGAGGAAGGGGGAGGGAGGGGAGGAAGGGGGGAGGGGGGAAGGGGGGAGGGAGGGGAGGAAGGGGGAGGAAGGGGGGAGGGAGGGGAGAAGGGGGGAGGGGGGAGGGAGGGGAAAAGGGGGGAGGGGTGGAAGGGGGGGAGGGAGGGGTGGAAGGGGGAGGGAGGGGGGAGGAAGGGGGGGAGGGGAGCGAGGGGAGGGAGGGGGAGGGAGGGGAGGAAGGGGGAGGGAGTGGAGGAAGGGGGAGGGAGGGGAGGAAGGGGGAGGGAGGGGAGGAAGGGGGAGGGAGGGGAGGAAGGGGGGAAGGAGGGGAGGAAGGCGGAGGGAGGGGTGGAAGGGGGAGGGAGGGGGGAGGGAGGGGGGAGGAAGGGGGGAGGGAGGGGAGGGAGGGGAGGAAGGGGGAGGGAGGCGAGGAAGGGGGAGGGAGGCGAGGAAGGGGGAGGGAGGGGAGGAAGGGGAGGGAGGGGAGGAAGGGGGAGGGAGGGGAGGAAGGAGGAGGGAGGGGAGGAAGGGGGAGGGAGGGGAGGAAGGGGGGAGGGAGGGGAGCAAGGGGGAGGGAGGGGAGGAAGGGGGAGGGAGGGGAGGAAGGGGGAGGGAGGGGAGGAAGGGGAGAGGGAGGGTAGGAAGGGGGGAGTGAGGGGAGGAAGGGGGGAGTGAGGGGAGGAAGGGGGGAGTGAGGGGAGGAAGGGGGAGGGAGGGAGGGGGAGGGGGTGGGAGGGAGGTGGAGGGGGAGGGAGCGGGGAGGGAGGGAGGTGGAGGGGGAGGGAGGGAGGGGGAGGGGTAGGGAGGGAGGGGGAGGAGGAGTGGGAGGGAGCGAGGGGGAGGGTGGAGGGAGGGGGAGGGGGAGGGAGGGAGGGGTAGGGGGAGGGGTAGCGGGAGGGAGGGAGGGGGAGCGGGGAGGGGGAGGGGGAGGGAGGGGGAGGGGGAGGGATGGAGGGGGAGGGGGAGGAAGGGGGGAGGGAGGGGAAGAAGGGGGAGGGGGGAAGGGGGAGGGAGGGGAGGAAGGGGGAGGAAGGGGGGAGGGAGGGGAGAAGGGGGAGGGGGGAGGGAGGGGAGAAGGGGGGGAGGGGTGGAAGGGGGGAGGGAGGGGTGGAAGGGGGGGAGGGAGGGGGAGGAAGGGGGGAGGGGAGCGAGGGGAGGAAGGGGGAGGGAGGGGAGGAAGGGGGAGGGAGTGGAGGAAGGGGGAGGGAGGGGAGGAAGGGGGGTGGGAGGGGAGGAAGGGGGAGGGAGGGGAGGAAGGGGGGAAGGAGGGGAGGAAGGCGGAGGGAGGTGTGGAAGGGGGGAGGGAGGGGGGAGGGAGGGGGGAGGAAGGGGGAGGGAGGGGAGGGAGGGGAGGAAGGGGGAGGGAGGGGAGGAAGGGGGAGGGAGGCGAGGAAGGGGAGGGAGGGGAGGAAGGGGAGGGAGGGGAGGAAGGGGAGGGAGCGGAGGAAGGGGGAGGGAGGGGAGGAAGGGGAGGGAGGGGAGGAAGGGGGGAGGGAGGGGAGGAAGGGGGAGGGAGGGGAGGAAGGGGGAGGGAGGGGAGGAAGGGGGAGGGAGGGGAGGAAGGGGGAGGGAGGGGAGGAAGGGGAGAGGGAGGGGAGGAAGGCGGGAGGGGCGGAAGGGGGGAGGGAGGGGAGGAAGGGGGAGGAAGGGGGGAGGGAGGGGAGAAGGGGGGGAGGGGGGAGGGAGGGGAGAAGGGGGGAGGGAGGGGTGGAAGGGGGGGAGTGAGGGGTGGAAGAGGGGAGGGAGGGGGAGGGAGGGGGGTGGAAGGGGGGAGGGAGGGGAGGGAGGGGAGGAAGGGGGAGGGAGGGGAGGAAGGGGGAGGGAGGGGAGGAAGGGGGAGGGAGGGGAGGAAGGGGGAGGGAGGGGAGGAAGGGGGAGGGAGGGGAGGAAGGGGGAGGGAGGGGAGGAAGGGGGGAGGGATGGGAGGAAGGCGGAGGGAGGGGTGGAAGGGGGGGAGGGAGGGGGGAGGGAGGGGGGAGGAAGGGGGGAGGAAGGAGGAGGGAGGGGAGGAAGGGGGAGGGAGGGGAGGAAGGGGGAGGGAGGGGAGGAAGGGGGAGGGAGGGGAGGAAGGGGGGAGGGAGGGGAGGAAGGGGAGGGAGGGGAGGAAGGGGGAGGGAGGGGAGGAAGGGGGGAGGGAGGGGAGGAAGGGGAGGGAGGGGAGGAAGTGGGAGGGAGGGGAGGAAGGGGGGAGAGAGGGGAGGAAGGGGAGAGGGAGGGGACGAAGGGGGGAGTGAGGGGAGGAAGGGGGGAGTGAGGGGAGGAAGGGGGAGTGAGGGGAGGGAGGGGGCAGGTAGGGGGAGGAGGGAGGGAGGGGAGGAGGGGGGGAAGGAGGGGGCGGAAGGGGGAGGGAGGGGGAGGAAGGGGGGAGGGAGGGGGAGGAACGGGGAGGGAGGGGAGGAAAGGGGGCAGGGAGGGGGAGGAAGAGGGGAGGGAGGGGGAGGAGGGAGGGTGGGGGAGGAAGGGGGGAGGGAGGGGAGGAAGGGGGGAGGGAGGGGGAGGAAGGGGGGGAGGGAGGGGGAGGAAGGTGGGGAGGGAGGGGAGGAAGGGGGAGGGAGGGGGAGGAAGGGGGAGGGAGGGGGAGGAAGGGGGGAGGGAGGGGAGGAAGGGGCGGAGGGAGGGGGCGGAAGGGAGGGAGGGGGAGGAAGGGGGGGAGGAAGGGGGAGGAAGGGAGGGAGGGAGGGGGAGGAAGGGGGAGGGAGGGGGAGGAAGGGGGAGGGAGGGGGGAGGGAGGGGGAGGAAGGGGGAGGGAGGGGGAGGAAGGGGGAGGGAGGGGGAGGAAGGGGGAGGCAGGGGGGGAGGGAAGGGGAGGAAGGGCGGGAGGGAGGGGAGAAGGGGGGGAGGGAGGGGAGGAAGGGGGGGAATGAGGGGAGGAAGAGGGGGAGGGAGGGGAGGAAGGGCGGGAGGGAGGGGAGGAAGGGGGGAGGGAGGGGAGGAAGGGGGAGGGAGGGGAGAAGGGGGGAGGGAGGGGTGGAAGGGGGGAGGGAGGGGAGGAAAGGGGGGAGGGAGGGGAGGAAGGGCGGAGGGAGGGGAGGGAGGGGAGGGAGGGGAGGAAGTGGGGAGGGAGGGGAGGAAGGGGGAGGGAGGGGAGGGAGGGGAGGAAGGGGGGAGGGAGGGGAGGAAGGGGGAGGGAGGGGAGGAAGGGGGAGGGAGGGGAGGAAGGTGGGAGGGAGCGGAGGAAGGGGGGAGTGAGGGGAGGAAGGGGGGAGTGAGGGGAGGAAGGGGGGAGGGAGGGGAGGAAGGGGGGAGGGGAGGAAGGGGGGAGGGAGGGGAGTAAGGGGAGGGAGGGGGAGGGAGGGGGAGGAAGGGGGGGAGGGAGGGGGAGGGAGGGGGAAGAAGGGGGGAGGGAGGGTGAGGGAGGGGGAGGAAGGGGGGAAGGGAGGGGGAGGAAGGGGGGAGGGAGGGGGAGGAAGGGGGGAGGGAGGGGGGAGGGAGGGGAGGAAGGGGGCGGGGAGGAAGGGGGGCGGGGAGGAAGCGGGAGGGACGGGAGGGAGGGAGGGGAGGAAGGGGGGGAGGGAGTGGAGGAAGGGGGGAGGGAGGGGAGGAAGTGGGGAGGAAGGGGGGAAGGGGGGAGGGAGGGGGGGAAGGGGGGAGGGAGGGGAGGAAGGCGGGAGGGAGGGGAGGAAGGGGGGAGGGAGGGGAGGAAGGGGGGGAGGGAGGGGAGGAAGGGGGGGGAGGTGAGGAAGGGGGAGGGAGGGGAGGAAGGGGGAGGGAGGGGAGGAAGGGGGGAAGGGAGTGGAGGAAGGGTGGTGGGGGGGAAGGGGGAAGGGAGGGGAGGAAGGGGGTGGAGGGGAGGAAGGGGGAGGGAGGGGAGGAACGGGGGGAGGGAGGGGAGGAAGGGGGGGGTGGAGGGGAGAAGGGGGGCGGGTGGGGTGGAAGGGGGAGGGAGGGGAGGAAGGGGGGAGGGAGGGGAGGAAGGGGGAGGGAGGGGAGGGAGGGGAGGAAGGGGGAGGGAGGGGAGGAAGGGGGAGGGAGGGGATGAAGGGGGGAGGGGGAGGGAGGGGGAGGGAGGGGGGAGGGAGGGGGAGGGAGGGGGAGGAAGGGGGGAGGGAGGGTGAGGAAGGGGGGAGGGAGGGGGAGGAAGGGGGGAGGGAGGGGGAGGAAGGGGGGAGGGAGGGGGAGGAAGGGGGAGGGAGGGGGAGGAAGGGGGATGGGAGAGGGAGGAAGGGGGGAGGGAGGGCGAGGAAGGGGGGGATAGAGGGGGTGGAAGGGGGAGGGGGGAGGAAGGGGGGGAGGGGGAGGAAGGGGGGGAGGGAGCGGGAGGAAGGGGGAGGGAGGGGGGAGCGGGAGGGAGGGGGAGGAAGGGGGAGGGAGGGGGAGGAAGGGGGAGGGAGGGGGAGGAAGGGGGGAGGGAGCGGGAGGAAGGGGGGAGGGAGGGGGGGAGGGGGAGGGAAGGGGAGGAACGGGGGGAGGGAGGAAGGGGGAGGGAGTGGGAGGAAGGGGGGAGGGAGGGAGGGAGGGGGAGGGAGGAAGGGGGAGGGAGGGGAGGAAGGGGGGAGGGAGGGGAGGAAGGGGGGAAGGGAGTGGAGGAAGGGGGGTGGGGGGGAAGGGGGGAGGGAGGGGAGGAAGGGGGTGGAGGGGAGGAAGGGGGGAGGGAGGGGAGGAAGGGGGGGGAGGGAGGGGTGGAAGGGGGGGAGGGAGGGGAGAAGGGGGGAGGGAGGGGTGGAAGGGGGGAGGGAGGGGAGGAAGGGGGAGGGAGGGGAGGAAGGGGGGAGGGAGGGGAGGGAGGGGGAGGGGGAGGGAGGGGGAGGGAGGGGGGAGGGAGGGGGAGGGAGGGGGAGGAAGGGGGAGGGTGAGGAAGGGGGAGGGAGGGGGAGGAAGGGGGGAGGGAGGGGAGGAAGGGGGAGGGAGGGGGAGGAAGGGGGAGGGAGGGGGAGGAAGGGGGGGAGGGGGAGGAAGGGGGGGAGGGAGCGGGAGGAAGGGGGGGAGGGAGGGGGGAGGGGGAGGGAGGGGGAGGAAGGGGGGAGGGAGGGGGAGGAAGGGGGAGGGAGGGGGTGGAAGGGGGAGGGAGCGGGAGGAAGGGGGAGGGAGGGGGAGGGAAGGGGAGGAACGGGGGGAGGGAGGAAGGGGGAGGGAGGGGGAGGAAGGGGGAGGGAGGGGGAGGAAGGGGGAGGGAGGGAGGGGGAGGGAGGAAGGGGGGAGGGGGGGTGGGGAGGGAGGGAGGGGGAGGGAGGGGGAGGAAGGGGGCAGGGAGGGAGGGGGAGGAAGGGGGGGAGGGGGAGGAAGGGGGTGGGAGGGGGAGGAAGGGGGGTAGGAGGGGGGAGGGGGGAGGGAGGGAGGGGGAGGGAGGGGGAGGAAGGGGGAGGAAGGGGGAGGAAGGGGGAGGGGGAGGGAGGGAGGGGAGGAAGGGGGGAGGGAGGGGAGGAAGGGGGAGGGAGGAAGGGGGAGGGAGGGGAGGAAGGGGGAGGGAGGGGTGGAAGGGGGAGGGAGGGGAGGAAGGGGGGGGAGGGGAGGAAGGGGGAGGGAGGGGAGGAAGGGGGAGGGAGGGGAGTAAGGGGGAGGGAGGGGAGGAAGGGGGGAGGGAGGGGAGGGAGGGAGGGGAGGAAGGGGGGGAGGAAGGGTGGGAGGGAGGGGAGGAAGGGGGGGAGGAAGGGGGAGGGAGGGGAGGAATGGGGGGAGGGAGGGGAGGAAGGCGGGAGGGGCGGAAGGGGGGAGGGATGGAGGAAGGGGGAGGAAGGGGGGGAGGGAGGGGAGAAGGGGGGGGAGGGGAGGAAGGGGGAGGGAGGGGAGGAAGGGGGAGGGAGGGGAGGAAGGGGGAGGGAGGGGAGGAAGGGGAGAGGGAGGAGACGAAGGGGGGAGTGAGGGGAGGAAGGGGGGAGTGAGGGGAGTAAGGGGGGAGTGAGGGGAGGGAGGGGGCAGGTAGGGGGATGAGGGAGGGAGGGGAGGAGGGGGGGAAGGAGGGGGAGGAAGGGGGAGGGAGGGGGAGGAAGGGGGAGGGAGGGGGGAGGGAGGGGGTGGAAGGGGGAGGGAGGGGAGGGAGGGGAGGAAGGGGGAGGGAGGGGAGGAAGGGGGAGGGAGGGGAGGAAGGGGGAGGGAGGGGAGGAAGGGGGAGGGAGGGGAGGAAGGGGGAGGGAGGGGAGGAAGGGGGAGGGAGGGGAGGAAGGGGAGAGGGAGGAGACGAAGGGGGGAGTGAGGGGATGGATGGATGGATGGATGGCTGGATGGATGGCTGGATGGATGGATGGCTGGATGGATGGCTCGCTGGCGGGATGGATGGATGGATGGATGGCTGGATGGATGGCTTAATGGATGGATGGCTGGATGGATGGCTGGATGGTTGGATGGATGGATGGCTGGATGGTTGGATGGATGGATGGCAGGATGGATGGATGGCTGGTGGATGGATGGCTGGATGGCTGGAAGTCTGGATGGATGGCTGGATGGATGGCTGGATGGATGGACGGATGGATGGAGGGATGGCTGGATGGATGGCTGGATGGAAGGATGGATGGCTGTCTGGATGGATGTCTGGATGGAGGAATGGCTGGATGGATGGCTGGCTGGAGGGATGGATGGATGGATGGATGGCTGGATGGATAGCTGGATGGATGGATTGCTGGATGGACGAATGGCTGGAGGGATGGATGGATGGATGGCTGGATGGATGGCTGGCTGGAGGGATGGATGGAAGGATGGCTGTATGGATGGCTCGATGGATGGATGGCTGGATGGATGGCTGGCTGGAGTGATGGATGCGTGGATGGTTGGATGGATGGCTAGTTGGATTGATGGCTGGATGGATGGCTGGCTGGAGGGATGGAAGGATGGATGGATGGCTGGATGGATGTCTGGATGGATGGTTGGATGTCTGGATGGCTGGCTGGATGGATGGATGACTGGTTGGCTGGATGTATGGATGGATGGCTGGATGGATGGTTGGATGGATGGATGGATGGATGGATGGCTGGATGGATGGATGGATGGATGGCTGGATGAATGGCTGGATGGATGGCTGGATAGATGGATGGATGGATGGATGGATGGATGGATGGATGGATGGATGGCTGGCTGGAGGGATGGATGGAAGGCTGGCTGGAGGGATGGATGGATGGATGGCAGGATGGATGGCTGGATGGATGGCTGGCTGGAGGGATGGATGGATGGATGGGTGGCTGGATGGATGGCTGGATGGATGGATGGATGGATGGATGGATGGATGAATGGATGGATGGATGGAAGGATGGATGGATGGATGGATGGATGGATGGATGGATGGATGGATGGCTGGCTGGCTGGAGGGATCGTTGGAAGGCTGGCTGGAGGGATGGATGGATGGATGGCTGGATGGATGGCTGGATAGATGGATGGCTGGATGGATGGCTGGCTGGAGGGATGGATGGATGCATGGGTGGCTGGATGGATGGCTGGATGGATGGATTTCCGGATGGATGGCTGTCTGGAGAGATGGCTGGATGGATGGATGGCTGGATGGATGGCTGGCTGGAGGGATGGATGGAAGGATGGCTGGAAGGATGACTGGATGAATGGATGGCTGGATGGATGGCTGGCTGGAGGAATGGATGGATGGATGGCTGGATTGATGGCTGGATGGATGGATGGCTGGATGGATGGCTGAATGGATGGCTGGATGGATGGATGGCTGGATGAATAGCTGGCTGGAGGGATGGATGGATGGATGGATGGTGGATGGACGGCTGGATGGATGGATGGCTGGATGGATGGCTGGCTGGAGGGATGGATTGATGGATGGATGGCTGGATGGATGGCTGGATGGATGGATGGCTGGATAGATGGCTGGCTGGAGGGATGGATGGATGGCTGGATGGAGGGATGGAGGGATGGCTGGATGGATGGCTGGCTGGAGGGATGGATGGATGGCTGGATGGACGGCTGGATGGATGGATGGCTGGATGGATGGCTGGCTGGAGGGATGGATTGATGGATGGATGGCTGGATGGATGGCTGGATGGATGGATGGCTGGATGGATGGCTGGCTGGAGGGATGGATGGATGGATGGCTGAATGGAGGGATGGCTGGATGGTTGGCTGGCTAGAGGGAGGGATGGATGAATGGATGGCTGGATTGATGGCTGGCTGGAGGGATGCATGGATGGATGGATGGCTGGACGGACGGCTGGTTTGGATGGATGGCTGAATGGATGGCTGGCTGGAGGGATGGGTTGATGGATGGATGACTGGTTGGATGGCTGGATGGATGGATTGCTGGATGGATGGCTGACTGGAGGGATGGATGGATGCGTGGATGGCTGGATGGAGGGATGGCTGGATGGTTGGCTGGCTGGATGGATGGATGGATGGATGGCTGGATGGATGGCTGGATGGAGGGATTGCTGGATGGATGGCTGGCTGGAGCGATGGATGGATGGCTGGATGGCTGGCTGGATGGATGGATGGCTTAATGGCTGGCTGGCTGGAGGGATGGATGGCTGGATGGATGGCTGGATGGATGGATGGATGGCTGGCTGGAGGTATGGATGGATGGATGATTGGCTGGATGGATGGCTGGATGGAGAGATGGATGAATGCATGGATGGCTGGATGGATGGCTGGATGGAGGGATGGCTGGATGGATGGCTTGCTGGAGGGATGGATGGATGGATGGTTGGCTGGATTGATGGCTGGATGGCTGGATGGCTGGATGGATGGCTTGCTGGAGGGATGGATGGATGAATGGATGGATGGCTGGATGGATGGTTGGATGGATGGATGGCTGGATGAATGGCTGGCTGGAGGGATGGATGGATGGCTGAATGGATGGCTGGATGGATGGATGGCTGGATGGATGACTCGCTGGATGGATGGCTTAATGGATGGATGGCTGGATGGATGGCTGGATGGTTGGATGGATGGATGGATGGATGGATGGCTGGATGGATCGATGGCTGGATGGCTGGAAGTCTGGATGGATGGATGGCTGGATGGATGGCTGGATGGATGGACGGATGGATGGAGGGATGGCTGGATGGATGGCTGGCTGGAGGGATGGATGTATGGCTGGATGGATGTCTGGATGGAGGAATGGCTGGATGGATGGCTGGCTGGAGAGATGGATCGATGGATGGATGGCTGGATGGATGGCTGGATGGATGGATGGCTGGACGGACGATTGGCTGGAGGGATGTATGGGTGGATGGCTGGATGGATGGCTGGCTGGAGGGAAGGATGGATGGATGGATGGATGGCTGTATGGATGGCTGGATGGAAAGATGGCTGGATGGATGGCTGGCTGGAGTGATGGATGCGTGGATGGTTGGATGGATGGCTAGTTGGATTGATGGCTGGATGGATGGCTGGCTGGAGGGATGGAAGGATGGATGGATGGCTGGATGGATGGCTGGATGGATGGCTCGATGTCTTGACGGCTGGCTGGATGGATGGATGACTGGTTGGCTGGATGTATGGATGGCTGGATGGATGGCTGGATGGATGGATGGCTGGATGGATGGCTGGCTGGAGGGATGGATGGATGGATGGATGGATGGCTGGATGGATGGCTGGATGGTTGGCTGGCTGGATGGATGGATGGATGGATGGATGGTTGGATGGATGGCTGGATGGAGGGATGGCTGGAGGGATGGATGGAAGGCTGGCTGGAGGGATGGATGGATGGATGGCTGGATGGATGGCTGGATAGATGGATGGCTGGATGGATGGCTAGCTGGAGGGATGGATGGATGCATGGGTGGCTGGATGGATGGCTGGATGGATGGATTTCCGGATGGATGGCTGCCTGGAGAGATGGCTGGATGGATAGATGGCTGGATGGATGGCTGGCTGGAGTGATGGATGCGTGGATGGTTGGATGGATGGCTAGTTGGATTGATGGCTGGATGGATGGCTGGCTGGAGGGATGGAAGGATGGATGGATGGCTGGATGGATGGCTGGATGGATGGCTGGATGTCTGGATGGCTGGCTGGATGGATGGATGACTGGTTGGCTGGATGTATGGATGGATGGCTGGATGGATGGTTGGATGGATGGATGGATGGATGGATGGCTGGATGGATGGATGGATGGATGGATGGCTGGATGGATGGCTGGATGGATGGCTGGATGGATGGATGGATGGATGGATGGATGGATGGATGGATGGATGGATGGATGGATGGATGGATGGATGGCTGGCTGGAGGGATGGATGGAAGGCTGGCTGGAGGGATGGATGGATGGATGGCTGGATGGATGGCTGGTTAGATGGATGGCTGGATGGATGGCTGGCTGGAGGGATGGATGGATGGAAGGGTGGCTGGATGGATGGCTGGATGGATGGATGGATGGATGGATGGATGGATGGATGGATGGATGGATGGATGGCTGGCTGGCTGGAGGGATGGATGGAAGGCTGGCTGTAGGGATGGATGGATGGATGGCTGGATGGATGGCTGGATAGATGGATGGCTGGATGGATGGCTGGCTGGAGGGATGGATGGATGCATGGGTGGCTGGATGGATGGCTGGATGGATGGATTTCCGGATGGATGGCTGTCTGGAGAGATGGCTGGATGGATGGATGGCTGGATGGATGGCTGGCTGGAGGAATGGATGGATGGATGGCTGGAAGGATGACTGGATGAATGGATGGCTGGATGGATGGCTGGCTGGAGGAATGGATGGATGGATGGCTGGATTGATGGCTGGATGGATGGCTGGATGGATGGCTGAATGGATGGCTGGATGGATGGCTGGCTGGATGGATAGCTGGCTGGAGGGATGGATGGATGGATGGATGGTTAGATGGACGGCTGGATGGATGGATGGCTGGCTGGATGGCTGGCTGGAGGGATGGATTGATGGATGGATGGCTGGATGGATGGCTGGATGGAGGGATGGCTGGATGGCTGGCTTGCTGGAGGGATGGTTGGATGGATGGTTGGCTGGATTGGTGGCTGGATGGCTGGATGGCAGGATGAATGGCTGGCTGGAGGGATGGATGGATGGCTGAATGGATGGCTGGATGGATGGATGGCTGGATGGATGACTCGCTGGATGGATGGCTTAATGGATGGATGGCTGGATGGATGGCTGGATGGTTGGATGGATGGATGGATGGATGGATGGATGGATGGATGGCTGGATGGATGGATGGCTGGATGGCTGGAAGTCTGGATGGATGGATGGCTGGATGGATGGCTGGATGGATGGACGGATGGATGGAGGGATGGCTGGATGGATGGCTGGCTGGAGGGATGGATGGATGGCTGGATGGATGTCTGGATGGAGGAATGGCTGGATGGATGGCTGGCTGGAGAGATGGATCGATGGATGGATGGCTGGATGGATGGCTGGATGGATGGCTGGCTGGATGGACGATTGGCTGGAGGGATGTATGGATGGATGGCTGGATGGATGGCTGGCTGGAGGGAAGGATGGATGGATGGATGGATGGCTGTATGGATGGCTGGATGGATGGATGGCTGGATGGATGACTCGCTGGATGGATGGCTTAAAGGATGGATGGCTGGATGGATGGCTGGATGGTTGGATGGATGGATGGATGGATGGATGGATGGATGGCTGGATGGATGTATGGCTGGATGGCTGGAAGTCTGGATGGATGGATGGCTGGATGGATGGATGGCTGGATGGACGGCTGGATGGATGGATGGCTGGATGGATGGCTGGCTGGAGGGATGGATTGATGGATGGATGGCTGGATGGATGGCTGGATGGATGGATGGCTGGATGGATGGCTGGCTGGAGGGATGGATGGATGGATGGCTGGATGGAGGGATGTCTGGATGGTTGGCTGGCTAGAGGGAGGGATGGATGAATGGATGGCTGGATGGATGGCTGGCTGGAGGGATGCATGGATGGATGGATGGCTGGATGGACGGCTGGTTTGGATGGATGGCTGGATGGATGGCTGGCTGGAGGGATGGATTGATGGATGGATGACTGGTTGGATGGCTGGATGGATGGATTGTTGGATGGATAGCTGGCTGGAGGGATGGATGGATGGGTGGATGGCTGGATTGAGGGATGGCTGGATGGTTGGCTGGCTGGATGGATGGATGGATGGATGGCTGGATGGATGGCTGGATGGAGGGATTGCTGGATGGATGGCTGGCTGGAGCGATGGATGGATGGCTGGATGGATGGCTGGATGGATGGATGGCTTATTGGCTGGCTGGCTGGAGGGATGGATGGCTGGATGGATGGCTTGATGGATGGATGGGTGGATGGCTGATTGGAGGTATGGATGGATGGATGATTGGCTGGATGGATGGCTGGATGGAGAGATGGATGAATGCATGGATGGCTGGATGGATGGCTGGATGGAGGGATGGCTGGATGGATGGCTTGCTGGAGGGATGGATGGATGGATGGTTGGCTGGATTGATGGCTGGATGGCTGGATGGCTGGATGGATGGCTTGCTGGAGGGATGGATGGATGAATGGATGGATGGCTGGATGGATGGCTGGATGGATGGATGGCTGGATGAATTGCTGGCTGGAGGGATGGATGGATGGCTGAATGGATGGCTGGATGGATGGATGGCTGGATGGATGACTCGCTGGATGGATGGCTTAATGGATGGTTGGCTGGATGGATGGCTGGATGGTTGGATGGATGGATGGATGGATGGATGGATGGATGGATGGATGGCTGGATGGCTGGAAGTCTGGATGGATGGATGGCTGGATGGATGGCTGGATGGATGGATGGACGGATGGATGGAGGGATGGCTGGATGGATGGCTGGCTGGAGGGATGGATGGATGGCTGGATGGATGTCTGGATGGAGGAATGGCAGGATGGATGGCTGGCTGGAGAGATGGATCGATGGATGGATGGCTGGATGGATGGCTGGATGGATGGATGGCTGGATGGACGATTGGCTGGAGGGATGTATGGATGGATGGCTGGATGGATGGCTGGCTGGAGGGAAGGATGGATGGATGGATGGATGGCTGTATGGATGGCTGGATGGATAGATGGCTGGATGGATGGCTGGCTGGAGTGATGTATGCGTGTATGGTTGGATGGATGGCTAGTTGGATTGATGGCTGGATGGATGGCTGGCTGGAGGGATGGAAGGATGGATGGATGGCTGGATGGATGGCTGGATGGATGGCTGGATGTCTTGATGGCTGGCTGGATGGATGGATGACTGGTTGGCTGGATGTATGGATGGATGGCTGGATGGATGGCTGGATGGATGGATGGATGAATGGATGGATGGCTGGATGGATGGATGGATGGATGGATGGCTGGATGGATGGATGGATGGATGGATGGATTGATGGATGGATGGATGGATGGATGGATGGATGGATGGATGGCTGGCTGGCTGGAGGGATGGATGGATGGCTGGCTGGCTGGAGGGATGGATGGAAGGCTGGCTGGAAATATGGATGAATCGATGGCTGGATGGATGGCTGGATAGATGGATGGCTGGATGGATGGCTGGCTGGAGGGATGGATGGATGCATGGGTGGCTGGATGGATGGCCGGATGGATGGATTTCCGGATGGATGGCTGTCTGGAGAGATGGCTGAATGGATGGATGGCTGGATGGATGGCTGGCTGGAGGGATGGATGGATGGATGGATGGCTGGATGGATGGCTGGATGGATGGATGTCTGGATGGATGGCTTGCTGGAGGGATGGATGGGTGGCTGGATGGATGGCTGGATGGATGGCTGGATGGATTGCTGGCTGGAGGAATGGATGGATTAATGGATGGCTGGACGGATGGCTGGATGGATGGAAGGCTGGGTGGATGGCTGGCTGGAGTAATGGATGGATGGATGGCTGAATGGATGGCTGGTTTGGATGGATGGCTGGATGGATGGCTGGCTGGAGGGATGGATTGATGGATGGATGACTGGTTGGATGGCTGGATGGATGGATTGCTGGATGGATAGCTGGCTGGATGGATGGATGGATGGGTGGATGGCTGGATGGAGGGATGGCTGGATGGTTGGCTGGCTGGATGGATGGATGGCTGGATGGAGGGATTGCTGGATGGATGGCTGGCTGGAGCGATGGATGGATGGCTGGATGGATGGCTGGATGGATGGATGGCTTATTGGCTGGCTGGCTGGAGGGATGGATGGCTGGATGGATGGCTTGATGGATGGATGGGTGGATGGCTGATTGGAGGTATGGATGGATGGATGATTGGCTGGATGGATGGCTGGATGGAGAGATGGATGAATGCATGGATGGCTGGATGGATGGCAGGATGGAGGGATGGCTGGATGGATGGCTTGCTGGAGGGATGGATGGATGGATGGTTGGCTGGATTGATGGCTGGATGGCTGGATGGATGGCTTGCTGGAGGGATGGATGGATGAATGGATGGATGGCTGGATGGATGGCTGAATGGATGGATGGCTGGATGAATGGCTGGCTGGAGGGATGGATGGATGAATGGATGGATGGCTGAATGGATGGCTGGATGGATGGATGGCTGAATGGATGACTCGCTGGATGGATGGCTTAATGGATGGATGGCTGGATGGATGGCTGGATGGTTGGATGGATGGATGGATGGATGGATGGATGGATGGATGGATGGCTGGATGGCTGGAAGTCTGGATGGATGGATGGCTGGATGGATGGATGGACGGATGGATGGAGGGATGGCTGGATGGATGGCTGGCTGGAGGGATGGATGGATGGCTGGATGGATGTCTGGATGGAGGAATGGCTGGATGGATGGCTGGCTGGAGAGATGGATCGATGGATGGATGGCTGGATGGATGGCTGGATGGATGGATGGCTGGATGGAGGGAAGGATGGATGGATGGATGGATGGCTGTATGGATGGCTGGATGGATAGATGGCTGGATGGATGGCTGGCTGGAGTGATGGATGCGTGTATGGTTGGATGGATGGCTAGTTGGATTGATGGCTGGATGGATGGCTGGCTGGAGGGATGGAAGGATGGATGGATGGCTGGATGGATGGCTGGATGGATGGCTGGATGTCTTGATGGCTGGCTGGATGGATGGATGACTGGTTGGCTGGATGTATGGATGGATGGCTGGATGGATGGCTGGATGGATGGATGGATGAATGGATGGATGGCTGGATGGATGGATGGATGGATGGATGGCTGGATGGATGGCTGGATGGATGGCTGGCTGGATGGATGGATGGATGGATGGATGTATGGATGGATGGATGGATGGATGGATGGATGGATGGATGGCTGGCTGGAGGGATGGATGGAAGGCTGGCTGGAGGGATGGATGAATCGATGGCTGGATGGATGGCTGGATAGATTGATGGCTGGATGGATGGCTGGCTGGAGGGATGGATGGATGCATGGGTGGCTGGATGGATGGCTGGATGGATGGATTTCCGGATGGATGGCTGTCTGGAGAGATGGCTGGATGGATGGATGGCTGGATGGATGGCTGGCTGGAGGGATGGATGGATGGATGGATGGCTGGATGGATGGCTGGATGGACGGATGTCTGGATGGATGGCTTGCTGGAGGGATGGATGGGTGGCTGGATGGATGGCTGGATGGATGGCTGGATGGATTGCTGGCTGGAGGAATGGATGGATTAATGGATGGCTGGACGGATGGCTGGATGGATGGAAGGCTGGGTGGATGGCTGGATCCATTCGGCCATCCATCCATCCAGCCATCCATCCATCCATCCCTCCAGCCAGCCATCCATCCAGCCAGCCATCCATCCAGCCATCCATCCATCCAGCCATCCATCCATCCAACCATCCATCCATCAATCCATCCATCCGTTCCTCCAGCCAGCCATCCATCCAGCCATCCATCCATACAGCCATCCATCCAGCCATCCATCCATCCATCCTTCCTTCCAGCCAGCCATCCATCCAGCCATCCATCTATTCAGCCCCCCATCCAGCCATCCATCCATCCATCCATTCCTCCAGCCAGTCATCCATCCAGCCATCCATCCATCAAGCCATCCATCCAGCCATCAATCCATCCATCACTCGAGCCAGCCTTCATCCAGTCATCCATCCATCCAGCCATTCATCCAGCCATCCATCCATCCATCCCTCCAGCAAGCCATCCATCAAGCCATCCATCCATCCAGCCATCCATCCATCCATCCATCCATTCATCCCTCCAGCCAGTCATCCATCCAGCCATCCCTCCATCCAGCCATCCATCCATCCATCCAACCATTCATCCATCTCTCCAGCCAGCCATACATCCATCCATCCATCCATTCAGCCATCCATCCAGCCATCCATCCATCCCTCCAGCCAGCCAGTTATTAAGCCATCAAACCATCCAGCCATCCATCCAGCCATCCATCCAGCCATCCATCCCTCCACCCAGCCATCCATCGAGCCATCCCTCCATCAAGCCATCCATCCAGACATCCATCCATCCATCCATCCATCCCTCCAGCCAGCCAACCATCCAGCCATCCCTCCATCCAGGCATCCATCCATCCCACCAGCCAGCCATCCATCGAGCCATCCATCCAGCTATCCATCCAGCCATCCATTCTTCAATCCATCCCTCCAGCCAGCCATCCATCCAGCCATCCATTCATCCATCCCTCCAGCCAGCCATCCATCCAGCCATCCATCCAGCCATCCATCCATCCATCCCTCCTGACTGCCAACCATCCAGCCATCCCTGCATCCAGCCATCCATCCATGCATCCCTCCAGCCAGCCGTCCGTCCAGCCATCCATCCATCCAGCCGTCCATCCAGCCATCCATCCATCCATCCATCCCTCCAGCCACCCATCCATCCAGCCATCCATCCATCCAGCCAACCATTCAGCCATCCATCCATCCGTCCATCCCTCCTGCCAGCCATCCATCCAGCCATCCATCCATCCAGCCATCCATCCGGCCATCCATCCATCCACCCATTCCTCCAGCCAGCCATCCATCCAGCCATCCATCCATCCAGCCATCCATCCAGCCATCCATCCATACCTCCAGCCAGCCATCCATCCAGCAATCCATCCGTCCAGCCATCCATCCAGCCATCCATCCATTCTTCAAGCCAGCCATCCATCCAGCCATCCATCCATCCAGCCTGCCATCCAGCCACCCATCCATCCCTCCAGCCAGCCATCCATCCAGCCATCCGTCCATCCATCCATCCATCCAGCAATCCATCCAGCCATCCATCCATCCATCCATCCCTCCAGCCATTCATCCATCCAGCCATTCATCCATCCAGCCATCCATCCAGCCATCCATCCATCCATCCCTCCAGACAGCCATTCATCCAGCGATCCATCCATTAAGACATCCATCCAGCCATCCATCCATCCATCCATCGCTCTAGCCAGCCATCCATCCAGCCATTCTTCCATCCAGCCATGCATCCAGTCATCCATCCATCCATCCATCTCTCCACCCAGCCATACATCCAGCCATCCATCCATTCAGCCATTCATCCAGCCATCCATCCATCCATCCATCCATCCCTCCAGCCAGCCAGCCATTAAGCCATCCATCCATCCAGCCATCCATCCAGCCATCCATCCATCCCTCCAGCCATCCATCCATCCAGCCATCCCTCCATCCATCTATCCTTCCAGCCATCCATCCATCCATCCATCCAGCCATCCATCCAGCCATCCATCCATCCATCCCTCCTGCCAATCGTCCATCCTGCCATCCATTTATCAAGCCATCCATCCAGCCATCCATCCATCCATCCATCCCTCCAGTCAAGCATCCATCCAGCCATTCCTCCATCCAGCCATCCATCCATCCATCCATCCATCCATCCCTTTAGCCAGCCATCCATCCAGCCATCCCTCCATCCATCCGTCCATCCATCCATCCATCCAGCCATCCATCCATTCAGCCAGCCTTCCATCCAACCATCCCTCCATACAGCCATCCATCCAGCCATGCATCCATCCGTCACTCCAGCCAGCCATCCATCCAGCCATCCCTCCATACAGCCATCCATCCAGCCATCCAACCATTCATCCATCTCTCCAGCCAGCCATACATCCAGCCATCCATCCATCCAGCCATCCATCCAGCCATCCATCCATCCATCCATCCATCCCTCCAGCCAGCCAGTCATTAAGCCATCCATCCATCCATCCATCCATCCATCCAGCCATCCATCCAGCCATCCATCCCTCTATCCAGCTATCCATCCAGCCATCCATCCATCCCTTCAGCCAGCCATATATCCAACCATCCATCGATCCAGCCATCCATCCAGCCATCCATCCATTCATCCATCCATCCCTCCAGCCAGCGAGTCATTAAGCCATCCATCCATCCAGCCATCCATCCAGCCATCCATCCATCCATCCATCCATCCATCCATCCATCCATCCCTCCAGCCAGCCATCCATCCAGCCATCCCTCCATCCAGACATCCATCCAGCCATCCATCCATCCATCCCTCCAGCCAGCCAACCATCCAACCATCCCTCCATCCAGCCACACATCCATCCATCTATCCCTCCAGCCAGCCATCCATCCAGCCATCCATCCATCCAGCCATCCATCCAGCCATCCATCCATCAATCCATCCCTCCAGCCAGCCATCCATCCAGCCCTCCATCCATCCAGCCGTCCATCCAGCCATCCTTCCATCCATCCCTCCAGCCAGCCATCCATCCGCCATCCATCCATCCAGCCATCCATTCAGCTATCCATCCATCCATCCATCCCTCCAGCCAGCCATCCATCCAGCCATCCATCCATCCTGCCATCCATCCAGCCATCCATCCATCCATCCATTCCTCCAGCCAGCAATCCATCCAGACATCCATCCATCCAGCCATCCATCCAGCCATCCATCCATCCCTCCAGCTATCCCTCCATCCAGCCATCCATCCAGCCATCCATCCATCCATCCATCCATCCATCCAGCCATCCATCCAGCCATCCATCCATCCAGCCTTCTAGCCATCCAGCCATTCAGCCATCCAGCCATCCATCCACCCAGCCATCCATCCCTCCAGCTATCCCTCCATCCAGCCATCCATCCAGCCATCCATCCATCCATCCATCCATCCATCCAGCCATCCATCCAGCCATCCATCCAGGCATCCATCCATCCAGCCATCCATCCAGCCATCCATCCTTCCAGCCATCCATCCAGCCAGCCATTCATCCATCCATCCCTCCAGCCAGTCATCCATCCAGCCATCCATCCATCCATCCATCCAGCCATCCATCCATCCATCCATCCATCCCTCCAGCCAGCCATTCATCCAGCCATCCATCCATTCAGCCATTCATCCAGCCATCCATCCATCCATCCATCCCTCCAGCCAGCCATCCATCCAGCCATCCATCCATTCAGCCATCCATCCAGCCATCCATCCATCCAGCCATCCATCCATCCATCCATCCCTCCAGCCATCCATCCATCCAGCAATCCCTCTATCCAGCCATCCATCCAGCCATCCATCCATCCATCCATCCCTCCAGCCAGCCGTACATCCGGCCATCCGTCGATCCAGCCATCCATCCAGCCATCCATTCATCCATCCCTCCAGCCAGCCAGTCATTAAGCCATCCATCCAGCCATCCACCCAGCCATCCATCCATCCATCCATCCCTCCAGCCAGCCATCCATCCAGCCATCCCTCCATCCAGACATCCATCCAGCCATACATCCATCCATCCATCCCTCCAGCCAGCCAACCATCCAGCCATCCCTGCATCCAGCCATCCATCCATCCATCCCTCCAGCCAGCCTTCCGTCCAGCCATCCATCCATCCAGCCGTCCATCCAGCCATCCATCCATCCATCCATCCCTCCAACACCCATCCATTCGCCATCCATCCATCCAGCCAACCATTCAGCCATCCATCCATCCATCCATCCCTCCTGCCAGCCATCCATCCAGCCATCCATCCATCCAGCCATCCAGCCGGCCATCCATCCATCCATCCATTCCTCCAGCCAGCCATCCATCCAGCCATCCATCCATCCAGCCATCCATCCAGCCATCCATCCATCCCTCCAGCCAGCCATCCATCCAGCAATCCATCCGTCCAGCCATCCATCCAGCCATCCATCCATTCTTCAAGCCAGCCATCCATCCAGCCATCCATCCATCCAGCCAGCCATCCAGCCATCCATCCATCCCTCCAGCCAGCCATCCATCCAGCCATCCGTCCATCCATCCATCCATCCAGCAATCCATCCAGCCATCCATCCATCCATCAATCCCTCCAGCCATTCATCCATCCAGCCATTCATCCATTCAGCTATCCATCCATCCATCCATCCCTCCAGCCAGCCATCCATCCAGCCATCCATCCATCCTGCCATCCATCCAGCCATCCATCCATCCATCCATTCCTCCAGCCAGCAATCCATCCAGATATCCATCCATCCAGCCATCCATCCAGCCATCCATCCATCCCTCCAGCTATCCCTCCATCCAGCCATCCATCCAGCCATCCATCCATCCATCCATCCATCCAGCCATCCATCCAGCCATCCATCCATCCAGCCTTCTAGCCATCCAGCCATCCATCCATCCAGCCATCCATCCACCCAGCCATCCATCCGGGCATCCATCCATCCAGCCATCCATCCATCCATCCATCCCTCCAGCCAGCCATCCATCCAGCCATCCATCCATCCAGCCATCCATCCAGCCATCCATCCAGCCATCCATCCATCCATCCAGCCATCCATCCATCCATCCATCCATCCCTCCAGCCAGCCATTCATCCAGCCATCCATCCATTCAGCCATTCATCCAGCCATCCATCCATCCATCCTTCCCTCCAGCCAGCCATCCATCGAGCCATCCATCCATTCAGCCATCCATCCAGCCATCCATCCATCCAGCCATCCATCCATCCATCCCTCCAGCCAGCCATCCATCCAGCCATCCCTCTATCCAGCCATCCATCCAGCCATCCATCCATCCATCCATCCCTCCAGCCAGCCGTACATCCAGCCATCCATCGATCCAGCCATCCATCCAGCCATCCATCCATCCATCCCTCCAGCCAGCCAGTCATTAAGCCATCCATCCATCCAGCCATCCACCCAGCCGTCCATCCATCCATCCATCCCTCCAGCCAGCCATCCATCCAGCCATCCCTCCATCCAGACATCCATCCAGCCATACATCCACCCATCCATCCCTCCAGCCAACCAACCATCCAACCATCCCTGCATCCAGCCATCCATCCATCCATCCCTCCAGCCAGCCGTCCGTCCAGCCATCCATCCATCCAGCCGTCCATCCAGCCATCCATCCATCCATCCCTCCAGCCAGCCATCCATCTAGCCATCCATCCATCCATCCATCCCTCCAGCCAGCCATATATCCACCCATCCATCGATCCAGCCATCCATCAAGCCATCCATCCATCCATCCATCCATCCCTCCAGCCAGCCAGTAATTAAGCCATCCATCCATCCAGCCATCCATCCAGCCATCCATCCATCCATCCATCCATCCCTCCAGCCAGCCATCCATCCAGCCATCCATCCATCCATCCAGCCATCCATCCATCCATCCCTCCAGCCAGCCATCCATCCAGCCATCCATCCATCCAGCCATCCATCCAGACATCCATCCATCAATCCATCCCCCCATCCAGCCATCCATCCAGCCCTCCATCCATCCAGCCGTCCATCCAGCCATCCTTCCATCCATCCCTCCAGCCAGCCATCCATCCAGCCATCCATCCATCCAGCCATCCATTCAGCCATCCATCCATCCATCCATTCCTCCAGCCAGCAATCCATCCAGCCATCCATCCATCCAGCCATCCATCCAGCCATCCATCCGTCCCTCCAGCTATCCCTCCATCCAGCCATCCATCCAGCCATCCATCCAGCCATCCATCCAGCCGTCCATGCATTCATCCATCTCTCCATCCAGCCATCCATCCAGCCATCCATCCATCCATCCATCCATCCATCCAGCCATCCATCCAGCCATCCATCCATACAGCCATCCATCCATCCAGCCATCCATCCATCCATCCATCCATCCAGCCATCCATCCAGGCATCCATCCATACAGCCATCCATTCAGCCATCCATCCATCCATCCATCCCGCCAGCGAGTCATCCATCCAGCCATCCATCCTTCCAGCCATCCATCCAGCCAGCCATTCATCCAGCCATCCATCCATCCAGCCATCCATCCAGCCATCCATCCATCCATCCATCCATCCCTCCAGCAAGCCATCCATCCAGCCATCCATCCATTCAGCCAGCCATCCAGCCACCCGTCCATCCATCCATCCCTCCAGCCAGCCATCCATCCAGCCATACCTCCATCCAGCCATCCATCCAGCCATACATGCATTCATCCATCTCTCCATCCAGCCATCCATCCTGCCATTCATCCATCCAACCATACCTCCAGCCAGCCAGCCATCCATCCATCCAGCCATCCATCCAGCCATCCATCCATTAATCCACCCGCCCAGCCAGCCATCCATCCAGTCATCCTGCCATCCAGCCATCCATCCTGCCATCCATCCATTCATCCATCCCTCCAGCCAGCCATCCATCCAGCCATCCATCCATCCAGCCATCCTTTCAGCCATCCATCCATCCCTTCAGCCAGCCATCCATTCGGCCATCCATCCATCCAGCCATCCATCCATCCATCCCTCCAGCCAGCCATCCATCCAGCCAGCCATCCATCCAGCCATCCATCCATCCAGCCATCCATCCATCCAACCATCCATCCATCCATCCATCCATCCATCCAGCCATCCATCCAGCCATCCATCCATCGAGCCATCCATCCAGCCATCCATTCATCCATCCTTCCTTGCAGCCAGCCATCCATCCAGCCATCCATCCATTCAGTCCCCCATCCAGCCATCCATCCATCCATCCATCCCTCCAGCCAGTCATCCATCCAGCCATCCATCCATCAAGCCATCCATCCAGCCATCAATCCATCCATCACTCGAGCCAGCCTTCATCCAGTCATCCATCCATCCAGCCATCCATCCAGCCATCCATCCATCCATCCCTCCAGCAAGCCATCCATCAAGCCATCCATCCATCCAGCCATCCATCCATCCATCTATCCATTCATCCCTCCAGCCAGTCATCCATCCAGCCATCCCCCAATCCAGCCATCCATCCAGCCATCCAACCATTCATCCATCTCTCCAGCCAGCCATCCATCCATCCATTCAGCCATCCATCCAGCCATCCATCCAGCCCTCCAGCCAGCCAGTCATTAAGCCATCCAACCATCCAGCCATCCATCCAGCCATCCATCCAGCCATCCATCCCTCCAGCAAGCCATCCATCCAGCCATCCCTCCATCAAGCCATCCATCCAGACATCCATCCATCCATCCCTCCAGCCAGCCAACCATCCAGCCATCCCTCCATCCAGCCATCCATCCATCCATCCATCCCACCAGCCAGCCATCCATCCAGCCATCCGTCCAGCTATCCATCTAGCCATCCATTCTTCAATCCATCCCTCCAGCCAGCCATCCATCCAGCCATCCATTCATCCATCCCTCCTGACAGCCATCTATCCAGCCATCCATCCATCCAGCCATCCATCCAGCCATCCATCCATCCATCCATCCCTCCAGCCAGCCATCCATCCGGGCATCCATCCATCCAGCCATCCATCCATCCATCCATCCCTCCAGCCAGCCATCCATCCAGCCATCCATCCATCCAGCCATCCATCCAGCCATCCATCCCGCCATCCATCCATCCATCCAGCCATCCATCCATCCATCCATGCATCCCTCCAGCCAGCCATTCATCCAGCCATCCATCCATTCAGCCATTCATCCAGCCATCCATCCATCCATCCTTCCCTCCAGCCAGCCATCCATCGAGCCATCCATCCATTCAGCCATCCATCCAGCCATCCATCCATCCAGCCATCCATCCATCCATCCATCCCTCCAGCCAGCCATCCATCCAGCCATCCCTCTATCCAGCCATCCATCCAGCCATCCATCCATCCATCCATCCCTCCAGCCAGCCGTACATCCAGCCATCCATCGATCCAGCCATCCATCCAGCCATCCATCCATCCATCCCTCCAGCCAGCCAGTCATTAAGCCATCCATCCATCCAGCCATCCACCCAGCCATCCATCCATCCATCCATCCCTCCAGCCAGCCATCCATCCAGCCATCCCTCCATCCAGACATCCATCCAGCCATACATCCATCCATCCATCCCTCCAGCCAACCAACCATCCAGCCATCCCTGCATCCAGCCATCCATCCATCCATCCCTCCAGCCAGCCGTCCGTCCAGCCATCCATCCATCCAGCCGTCCATCCAGCCATCCATCCATCCATCCCTCCAGCCAGCCATCCATCTAGCCATCCATCCATCCAGCCAACCATTCAGCCATCCATCCATCCATCCATCCCTCCTGCCAGCCATCCATCCAGCCATCCATCCATCCAGCCAACCATTCAGCCATCCATCCATCCAGCCATCCATCCGGCCATCCATCCATCCACCCATTCCTCCAGCCTGCCATCCATCAAGCCATCCATCCATCCAGCAATCCATCCAGCCATCCATCCATCCCTCCAGCCAGCCATCCATCCAGCAATCCATCCGTCCAGCCATCCATCCAGCCATCCATCCATTCTTCAAGCCAGCCATCCATCCAGCCATCCATCCATCCAGCCAGCCATCCAGCCATCCATCCATCCCTCCAGCCAGCCATCCATCCAGCCATCCGTCCATCCATCCCTCCAGCCAGCCATCCATCCAGCCATCCATCCATCCAGCCATCCATCCAGACATCCATCCATCAATCCATCCCCCCATCCAGCCTTCCATCCAACCCTCCATCCATCCAGCCGTCCATCCAGCCATCCTTCCATCCATCCCTCCAGCCAGCCATCCATCCAGCCATCCATCCATCCAGCCATCCATTCAGCCATCCATCCATCCATCCATTCCTCCAGCCAGCAATCCATCCAGCCATCCATCCATCCAGCCATCCATCCAGCCATCCATCCGTCCCTCCAGCTATCCCTCCATCCAGCCATCCATCCAGCCATCCATCCAGCCATCCATCCAGCCGTCCATGCATTCATCCATCTCTCCATCCAGCCATCCATCCAGCCATCTATCCATCCATCCATCCATCCATCCAGCCATCCATCCAGCCATCCATCCATACAGCCATCCATCCATCCAGCCATCCATCCATCCATCCATCCATCCAGCCATCCATCCAGGCATCCATCCATACAGCCATCCATTCAGCCATCCATCCATCCATCCATCCCGCCAGCGAGTCATCCATCCAGCCATCCATCCTTCCAGCCATCCATCCAGCCAGCCATTCATCCAGCCATCCATCCATCCAGCCATCCATCCAGCCATCCATCCATCCATCCATCCCTCCAGCAAGCCATCCATCCAGCCATCCATCCATTCAGCCAGCCATCCAGCCACCCGTCCATCCATCCATCCCTCCAGCCAGCCATCCATCCAGCCATACCTCCATCCAGCCATCCATCCAGCCATCCATGCATTCATCCATCTCTCCATCCAGCCATCCATCCTGCCATTCATCCATCCAACCATACCTCCAGCCAGCCAGCCATCCATCCATCCAGCCATCCATCCAGCCATCCATCCATTAATCCACCCGCCCAGCCAGCCATCCATCCAGTCATCCTGCCATCCAGCCATCCATCCTGCCATCCATCCATTCATCCATCCCTCCAGCCAGCCATCCATCCAGCCATCCATCCATCCAGCCTTCCTTTCAGCCATCCATCCATCCCTTCAGCCAGCCATCCATTCGGCCATCCATCCATCCAGCCATCCATCCATCCATCCCTCCAGCCAGCCATCCATCCAGCCAGCCATCCATCCAGCCATCCATCCATCCAGCCATCCATCCATCCAACCATCCATCCATCCATCCATCCATCCATCCGTTCCTCCAGCCAGCCATCCATCCAGCCATCCATCCATCGAGCCATCCATCCAGCCATCCATCCATCCATCCTTCCTTGCAGCCAGCCATCCATCCAGCCATCCATCCATTCAGTCCCCCATCCAGCCATCCATCCATCCATCCATCCCTCCAGCCAGTCATCCATCCAGCCATCCATCCATCAAGCCATCCATCCAGCCATCAATCCATCCATCACTCGAGCCAGCCTTCATCCAGTCATCCATCCATCCAGCCATCCATCCAGCCATCCATCCATCCATCCCTCCAGCAAGCCATCCATCAAGCCATCCATCCATCCAGCCATCCATCCATCCATCTATCCATTCATCCCTCCAGCCAGTCATCCATCCAGCCATCCCCCAATCCAGCCATCCATCCAGCCATCCAACCATTCATCCATCTCTCCAGCCAGCCATCCATCCATCCATTCAGCCATCCATCCAGCCATCCATCCATCCCTCCAGCCAGCCAGTCATTAAGCCATCCAACCATCCAGCCATCCATCCAGCCATCCATCCAGCCATCCATCCCTCCAGCAAGCCATCCATCCAGCCATCCCTCCATCAAGCCATCCATCCAGACATCCATCCATCCATCCCTCCAGCCAGCCAACCATCCAGCCATCCCTCCATCCAGCCATCCATCCATCCATCCATCCCACCAGCCAGCCATCCATCCAGCCATCCGTCCAGCTATCCATCCAGCCATCCATTCTTCAATCCATCCCTCCAGCCAGCCATCCATCCAGCCATCCATTCATCCATCCCTCCTGACAGCCATCTATCCAGCCATCCATCCATCCATCCAGCCATCCATCCAGCCATCCATCCATCCATCCATCCCTCCAGCCAGCCATCCATCCGGGCATCCATCCATCCAGCCATCCATCCATCCATCCATCCCTCCAGCCAGCCATCCATCCAGCCATCCATCCATCCAGCCATCCATCCAGCCATCCATCCCGCCATCCATCCATCCATCCAGCCATCCATCCATCCATCCATCCATCCCTCCAGCCAGCCATTCATCCAGCCATCCATCCATTCAGCCATTCATCCAGCCATCCATCCATCCATCCTTCCCTCCAGCCAGCCATCCATCGAGCCATCCATCCATTCAGCCATCCATCCAGCCATCCATCCATCCAGCCATCCATCCATCCATCCATCCCTCCAGCCAGCCATCCATCCAGCCATCCCTCTATCCAGCCATCCATCCAGCCATCCATCCATCCATCCATCCCTCCAGCCAGCCGTACATCCAGCCATCCATCGATCCAGCCATCCATCCAGCCATCCATCCATCCATCCCTCCAGCCAGCCAGTCATTAAGCCATCCATCCATCCAGCCATCCAGCCAGCCATCCATCCATCCATCCATCCCTCCAGCCAGCCATCCATCCAGCCATCCCTCCATCCAGACATCCATCCAGCCATACATCCATCCATCCATCCCTCCAGCCAACCAACCATCCAGCCATCCCTGCATCCAGCCATCCATCCATCCATCCCTCCAGCCAGCCGTCCGTCCAGCCATCCATCCATCCAGCCGTCCATCCAGCCATCCATCCATCCATCCCTCCAGCCAGCCATCCATCTAGCCATCCATCCATCCAGCCAACCATTCAGCCATCCATCCAGCCATCCATCCATCCAGCCAGCCATCCAGCCATCCATCCATCCCTCCAGCCAGCCATCCATCCAGCCATCCGTCCATCCATCCATCCATCCAGCAATCCATCCAGCCATCCATCCATCCATCCATCCCTCCAGCCATTCATCCATCCAGCCATTCATTCATCCAGCCATCCATCCAGCCATCCATCCATCCATCCCTCCAGACAGCCATTCAACCAGCCATCCATCCATTAAGCCATCCATCCAGCCATCCATCCATCCATCCATCCCTCTAGCCAGCCATCCATCCAGCCATTCTTCCATCCAGCCATCCATCCAGCCATCCATCCATCCATCCATCTCTCCACCCAGCCATACATCCAGCCATCCATCCATTCAGCCATTCATCGAGCCATCCATCCATCCATCCCTCCAGCCAGCCAGACATTAAGCCATCCATCCATCCAGCCATCCATCCAGCCATCCATCCATCCCTCCAGCCATCCATCCATCCAGCCATCCCTCCATCCAACTATCCTTCCAGCCATCCATCCATCCATCCATCCAGCCATCCATCCAGCCATCCATCCATCCATCCCTCCAGCCAATCGTCCATCCAGCCATCCATTCATCAAGCCATCCATCCAGCCATCCATCCATCCATCCCTCCAGTCAAGCATCCATCCAGCCATTCCTCCATCCAGCCATCCATCCAGCCATCCATCCATCCATCCATCCCTCCAGCCAGCCATCGATCCAGCCATCCCTCCATCCATCCGTCCATCCATCAATCCATCCAGCCATCCATCCATTCAGCCAGCCTTCCATCCAGCCATCCCTCTATACAGCCATCGATCCAGCCATGCATCCATCCGTCACTCCAGCCAGCCATCCATCCAGCCATCCCTCCATACAGCCATCCATCCAGCCATCCAACCATTCATCCATCTCTCCAGCCAGCCATACATCCAGCCATCCATCCATCCAGCCATCCATCCAGCCTTCCATCCATCCATCCATCCCTCCAGCCAGCCAGTCATTAAGCCATCCATCCATCCATCCAGCCATCCATCCAGCCATCCATCCCTCTATCCAGCTATCCATCCAGCCATCCATCCATCCATCCATCCCTTCAGCCAGCCATATATCCAGCCACCCATCGATCCAGCCATCCACCCAGCCATCCATCCATCCATTCCTCCAGCCAGCCAGTCATTAAGCCATCCATCCATCCAGCCATCCATCCAGCCATCCATCCATCCATCCATCCATCCCTCCAGCCAGCCATCCATCCAGCCTTCCCTCCATCCAGACATCCATCCAGCCATCCATCCATCCATCCCTCCAGCCAGCCAACCATCCAACCATCCCTCCATCCAGCCACACATCCATCCATCCATCCCTCCAGCCAGCCATCCATCCAGCCATCCATCCATCCAGCCATCCATCCAGCCATCCATCCATCAATCCATCCCTCCAGCCAGCCATCCATCCAGCCCTCCATCCATCCAGACGTCCATCCAGCCATCCTTCCATCCATCCCTCCAGCCAGCCATCCATCCAGCCATCCATCCATCCAGCCGTCCATCCAGCCATCCATCCATCCATCCCTCCAGCCAGCCATCCATCTAGCCATCCATCCATCCAGCCAACCATTCAGCCATCCATCCATCCATCCATCCCTCCTGCCAGCCATCCATCCAGCCATCCATCCATCCAGCCAACCATTCAGCCATCCATCCATCCAGCCATCCATCCGGCCATCCATCCATCCACCCATTCCTCCAGCCTGCCATCCATCAAGCCATCCATCCATCCAGCAATCCATCCAGCCATCCATCCATCCCTCCAGCCAGCCATCCATCCAGCAATCCATCCGTCCAGCCATCCATCCAGCCATCCATCATTCTTCAAGCCAGCCATCCATCCAGCCATCCATCCATCCAGCCAGCCATCCAGCCATCCATCCATCCCTCCAGCCAGCCATCCATCCAGCCATCCGTCCATCCATCCATCCATCCAGCAATCCATCCAGCCATCCATCCATCCATCCATCCCTCCAGCCATTCATCCATCCAGCCATTCATTCATCCAGCCATCCATCCAGCCATCCATCCATCCATCCCTCCAGACAGCCATTCATCCAGCCATCCATCCATTAAGCCATCCATCCAGCCATCCATCCATCCATCCATCCCTCTAGCCAGCCATCCATCCAGCCATTCTTCCATCCAGCCATCCATCCAGCCATCCATCCATCCATCCATCTCTCCACCCAGCCATACATCCAGCCATCCATCCATTCAGCCATTCATCGAGCCATCCATCCATCCATCCATCCATCCCTCCAGCCAGCCAGACATTAAGCCATCCATCCATCCAGCCATCCATCCAGCCATCCATCCATCCCTCCAGCCATCCATCCATCCAGCCATCCCTCCATCCAACTATCCTTCCAGCCATCCATCCATCCATCCATCCAGCCATCCATCCAGCCATCCATCCATCCATCCCTCCAGCCAATCGTCCATCCAGCCATCCATTCATCAAGCCATCCATCCAGCCATCCATCCATCCATCCCTCCAGTCAAGCATCCATCCAGCCATTCCTCCATCCAGCCATCCATCCAGCCATCCATCCATCCATCCATCCCTCCAGCCAGCCATCGATCCAGCCATCCCTCCATCCATCCGTCCATCCATCAATCCATCCAGCCATCCATCCATTCAGCCAGCCTTCCATCCAGCCATCCCTCCATACAGCCATCGATCCAGCCATGCATCCATCCGTCACTCCAGCCAGCCATCCATCCAGCCATCCCTCCATACAGCCATCCATCCAGCCATCCAACCATTCATCCATCTCTCCAGCCAGCCATACATCCAGCCATCCATCCATCCAGCCATCCATCCAGCCCTCCATCCATCCATCCATCCCTCCAGCCAGCCAGTCATTAAGCCATCCATCCATCCATCCATCCATCCAGCCATCCATCCAGCCATCCATCCCTCTATCCAGCTATCCATCCAGCCATCCATCCATCCCTTCAGCCAGCCATATATCCAGCCACCCATCGATCCAGCCATCCATCCAGCCATCCATCCATCCATCCCTCCAGCCAGCCAGTCATTAAGCCATCCATCCATCCAGCCATCCATCCAGCCATCCATCCATCCATCCATCCATCCCTCCAGCCAGCCATCCATCCAGCCTTCCCTCCATCCAGACATCCATCCAGCCATCCATCCATCCATCCCTCCAGCCAGCCAACCAACCAACCATCCCTCCATCCAGCCACACATCCATCCATCCATCCCTCCAGCCAGCCATCCATCCAGCCATCCATCCATCCAGCCATCCATCCAGCCATCCATCCATCAATCCATCCCTCCAGCCAGCCATCCATCCAGCCCTCCATCCATCCAGACGTCCATCCAGCCATCCTTCCATCCATCCATCCATCCATCCCTCCAGCCAGCCATCCATCCAGCCATCCATCCATCCTGCCATCCATCCAGCCATCCATCCATCCATCCATTCCTCCAGCCAGCAATCCATCCAGACATCCATCCATCCAGCCATCCATCCAGCCATCCATCCATCCCTCCAGCTATCCCTCCATCCAGCCATCCATCCAGCCATCCATCCATCCATCCATCCATCCATCCAGCCATCCATCCAGCCATCCATCCATCCAGCCTTCCAGCCATCCAGCCATCCATCCATCCAGCCATCCATCCACCCAGCCATCCATCCATCCATCCATCCAGCCATCCATCCAGGCATCCATCCATCCAGCCATCCATCCAGCCATCCATCCATCCATCCATCCCGCCAGCGAGTCATCCATCCAGCCATCCATCCTTCCAGCCATCCATCCAGCCAGCCATTCATCCAGCCATCCATCCATCCAGCCATCCATCCAGCCATCCATCCATCCATCCATCCCTCCAGCAAGCCATCCAGCCAGCCATCTATCCATTCAGCCAGCCATCCAGCCACCCGTCCATCCATCCATCCCTCCAGCCAGCCATCCATCCAGCCATCCCTCCATCCAGCCATCCATACAGCCATCCATGCATTCACCCATCTCTCCATCCAGCCATCCATCCTGCCATTCATCCATCCATCCATACCTCCAGCCAGCCAGCCATCCATCCATCCGTCCATCCAGCCATCCATCCAGCCAGCCATCCATCAATCCACCCGCCCAGCCAGCCATCCATCCAGACATCCTGCCGTCCAGCCATCCATCCAGCCATCCATCCATTCATCCATCCCTCCAGCCAGCCATCCATCCAGCCATCCATCCATCCAGCCATCCTTTCAGCCATCCGTCCATCCCTTCAGCCAGCCATCCATTCGGCCATCCATCCATCCAGCCATCCATCCATCCCTCCCTCCAGCCAGCCATCCATCCAGCCAGCCATCCATCCAGCCATCCATCCATCCAGCCATCCATCCATCCAACCATCCATCCATCCATCCATCCATCCATCCGTTCCTCCAGCCAGCCATCCATGCAGCCATCCATCCATCCAGCCATCCATCCAGCCATCCATCCATCCATCCTTCCTACCAGCCAGCCATCCATCCAGCCATTCATCCATTCAGCCCCCCATCCAGCCATCCATCCATCCATCCATCCCTCCAGCCAGTCATCCATCCAGCCATCCATCCATCAAGCCATCCATCCAGCCATCAATCCATCCATCACTCGAGCCAGCCTTCATCCAGTCATCCATCCATCCAGCCATCCATCCAGCCATCCATCCATCCATCCCTCCAGCAAGCCATCCATCAAACCATCCATCCAGCCAGCCATCCATCCATCCATCCATCCATTCATCCCTCCAGCCAGTCATCCATCCAGCCATCCCTCCATCCAGCCATCCATCCAGCCATCCAACCATTCATCCTTCTCTCCAGCCAGCCATACATCCATCCATCCATCCATTCAGCCATCCATCCAGCCATCCATCCATCCCTCCAGCCAGCCAGTCATTAAGCCATCAAACCATCCAGCCATCCAATCAGCCATCCATCCAGCCATCCATCCCTCCAGCCAGCCATCCATCCAGCCATCCCTCCATCAAGCCATCCATCCAGACATCCATCCATCCATCCATCCATCCATCCCTCCAGCCAGCCAACCATCCAGCCATCCCTCCATCCAGGCATCCATCCATCCATCCATCCCACCAGCCAGCCATCCATCCAGCCATCCATCCAGCCATCCATTCTTCAATCCATCCCTCCAGCCAGCCATCCATCCAGCCATCCATTCATCCATCCCTCCAGCCAGCCATCCATCCAGCCATCCATCCAGCCATCCATCCATCCATCACTCCTGACAGCCATCCACCCAGCCATCCATCCATCCAGCCATCCATCCAGCCATCCAGCCATCCATCCATCCCTCCAGCCAGCCATCCATCCGGGCATCCATCCATCCAGCAATCCATCCATCCCTCCAGCCAGCCATCCATCCAGCCATCCATCCATCCAGCCATCCATCCAGCCATCCATCCATCCATCCATCCCTCCAGCCAGTCATCCATCCAGCCATCCATCCATCCATCCATCCAGCCATCCATCCATCCATCCATCCATCCCTCCAGGCAGCCATTCATCCAGCCATCCATCCATTCAGCCATTCATCCAGCCATCCATCCATCCATCACTCCAGCCAGCCATCCATCCAGCCATCCATCCATTCAGCCATCCATCCAGCCATCCTTCCATCCAGCCATCCATCCATCCATCCATCCCTCCAGCCAGCCATCCATCCAGCCATCCCTCTATCCAGCCATCTTCCAGCCATCCATCCATCCATCCCTCCAGCCAGCCGTACATCCAGCCATCCATCGATCCAGCCATCCATTCAGCCATCCATCCATCCATCCCTCCAGCCAGCCAGTCATTAAGCCATCCATCCAGCCATCCACCCAGCCATCCATCCATCCATCCATCCCTCCAGCCAGCCATCCATCCAGCCATCCCTCCATCCAGACATCCATCCAGCCATACATCCATCCATCCATCCCTCCAGCCAGCCAACCATCCAGCCATCCCTGCATCCAGCCATCCATCCATGCATCCCTCCAGCCAGCCGTCCGTCCAGCCATCCATCCATCCAGCCGTCCATCCAGCCATCCATCCATCCATCCATCCCTCCAGCCACCCATCCATCCAGCCATCCATCCATCCAGCCAACCATTCAGCCATTCATCCATCCATCCATCCCTCCTGCCAGCCATCCATCCAGCCATCCATCCATCCAGCCATCCAACAGGCCATCCATCCATCCACGCATTCCTCCAGCCAGCCATCCATCCAGCCATCCATCCATCCAGCCATCCATCCAGCCATCCATCCATCCCTCCAGCCAGCCATCCATCCAGCAATCCATCCGTCCAGCCATCCATCCAGCCATCCATCCATTCTTCAAGCCAGCCATCCATCCAGCCATCCATCCATCCATCCAGCCATCCAGCCACCCATCCATCCCTCCAGCCAGCCATCCATCCAGCCATCCGTCCATCCATCCATCCATCCAGCAATCCATCCAGCCATCCATCCATCCATCCATCCCTCCAGCCATTCATCCATCCAGCCATTCATCCATCCAGCCATCCATCCAGCCATCCATCCATCCTTCCCTCCAGACAGCCATTCATCCAGCCATCCATCCATTAAGACATCCATCCAGCCATCCATCCATCCATCCATCCCTCTAGCCAGCCATCCATCCAGCCATTCTTCCATCCAGCCATGCATCCAGTCATCCATCCATCCATCTCTCCACCCAGCCATACATCCAGCCATCCATCCATTCAGCCATTCATCCAGCCATCCATCCATCCATCCATCCATCCCTCCAGCCAGCCAGCCATTAAGCCATCCATCCATCCAGCCATCCATCCAGCCATCCATCCATCCCTCCAGCCATCCATCCATCCAGCCATCCCTCCATCCAGCTATCCTTCCAGCCATCCATCCATCCATCCATCCAGCCATCCATCCAGCCATCCATCCATCCATCCCTCCTGCCAATCGTCCATCCTGCCATCCATTCATCAAGCCATCCATCCAGCCATCCATCCATCCATCCATCCCTCCAGTCAAGCATCCATCCAGCCATTCCTCCATCCAGCCATCCATCCATCCATCCATCCATCCATCCATCCCTTTAGCCAGCCATCCATCCAGCCATCCCTCCATCCATCCGTCCATCCATCCATCCATCCAGCCATCCATCCATTCAGCCAGCCTTCCATCCAGCCATCCCTCCATACAGCCATCCATCCAGCCATGCATCCATCCGTCACTCCAGCCAGCCATCCATCCAGCCATCACTCCATACAGCCATCCAACCATTCATCCATCTCTCCAGCCAGCCATACATCCAGCCATCCATCCATCCAGCCATCCATCCAGCCATCCATCCATCCATCCCTCCAGCCAGCCAGTCATTAAGCCATCCATCCATCCATCCATCCATCCAGCCATCCATCCAGCCATCCATCCCTCTATCCAGCTATCCATCCAGCCATCCATCCATCCATCCATCCCTTCAGCCAGCCATATATCCAACCATCCATCGATCCAGCCATCCATCCAGCCATCCATCCATCCATCCATCCATCCCTCCAGCCAGCCAGTCATTAAGCCATCCATCCATCCAGCCATCCATCCAGCCATCCATCCATCCATCCATCCATCCATCCATCCATCCATCCCTCCAGCCAGCCATCCATCCAGCCATCCCTCCATCCAGACATCCATCCAGCCATCCATCCATCCATCCCTCCAGCCAGCCAACCATCCAACCATCCCTCCATCCAGCCACACATCCATCCATCTATCCCTCCAGCCAGCCATCCATCCAGCCATCCATCCATCCAGCCATCCATCCAGCCATCCATCCATCAATCCATCCCTCCAGCCAGCCATCCATCCAGCCCTCCATCCATCCAGCCGTCCATCCAGCCATCCTTCCATCCATCCCTCCAGCCAGCCATCCATCCGCCATCCATCCATCCAGCCATCCATTCAGCTATCCATCCATCCATCCATCCCTCCAGCCAGCCATCCATCCAGCCATCCATCCATCCTGCCATCCATCCAGCCATCCATCCATCCATCCATTCCTCCAGCCAGCAATCCATCCAGACATCCATCCATCCAGCCATCCATCCAGCCATCCATGCATCCCTCCAGCTATCCCTCCATGCAGCCATCCATCCAGCCATCCATCCATCCATCCATCCATCCATCCAGCCAGCCATCCAGCCATCCATCCATCCAGCCTTCTAGCCATCCAGCCATTCATCCATCCAGCCATCCATCCACCCAGCCATCCATCCATCCATCCATCCATCCATCCAGCCATCCATCCAGGCATCCATCCATCCAGCCATCCATCCAGCCATCCATCCATCCATCCATCCCACCAGCGAGTCATCCATCCAGCCATCCATCCTTCCAGCCATCCATCCAGCCAGCCATTCATCCAGCCATTCATCCATCCAGCCATCCATCCAGCCATCCATCCATCCATCCATCCCTCCAGCAAGCCATCCATCCAGCCATCCATCCATTCAGCCAGCCATCCAGCCACCCCTTCCATCCATCCATCCCTCCAGCCAGCCATCCATCCAGCCATCCCTCCATCCAGCCATCCATCCAGCCATCCGTGCATTCATCCATCTCTCCATCCAGCCATCCATCCTGCCATTCATCCATCCATCCATACCTCCAGCCAGCCAGCCATCCATCCATCCATCCATCCAGCCTTCCATCCAGCCATCCTGCAATCCACCCGCCCAGCCAGCCATCCATCCAGTCACCCTGCCATCCAGCCATCCATCCAGCCATCCATCCAGCCATCCATCCATCCAGCCATCCTTTCAGCCATCCGTCCATCCCTTCAGCCAGCCATCCATTCGGCCATCCATCCATCCAGCCATCCATCCATCCATCCCTCCAGCCAGCCATCCATCCAGCCAGCCATCCATCCAGCCATCCATCCATCCAGCCATCCATCCATCCAACCATCCATCCATCAATCCATCCATCCGTTCCTCCAGCCAGCCATCCATCCAGCCATCCATCCATCCAGCCATCCATGCAGCCATCCATCCATCCATCCTTCCTTCCAGCCAGCCATCCATCAAGCCATCCATCTATTCAGCCCCCCATCCAGCCATCCATCCATCCATCCATTCCTCCAGCCAGTCATCCATCCAGCCATCCATCCATCAAGCCATCCATCCAGCCATCAATCCATCCATCACTCGAGCCAGCCTTCATCCAGTCATCCATCCATCCAGCCATCCATCCAGCCATCCATCCATCCATCCCTCCAGCAAGCCATCCATTAAGCCATCAAACCATCCAGCCATCCATCCAGCCATCCATCCAGCCATCCATCCCTCCACCCAGCCATCCATCCAGCCATCCCTCCATCAAGCCATCCATCCAGACATCCATCCATCCATCCATCCATCCCTCCAGCCAGCCAACCATCCAGCCATCCCTCCATCCAGGCATCCATCCATCCCACCAGCCAGCCATCCATCCAGCCATCCATCCAGCTATCCATCCAGCCATCCAATCTTCAATCCATCCCTCCAGCCAGCCATCCATCCAGCCATCCATTCATCCATCCCTCCAGCCAGCCATCCATCCAGCCATCCATCCAGCCATCCATCCATCCATCCCTCCTGACAGCCAACCATCCAGCCATCCCTGCATCCAGCCATCCATCCATGCATCCCTCCAGCCAGCCGTCCGTCCAGCCATCCATCCATCCAGCCGTCCATCCAGCCATCCATCCATCCATCCATCCCTCCAGCCACCCATCCATCCAGCCATCCATCCATCCAGCCAACCATTCAGCCATCCATCCATCCGTCCATCCCTCCTGCCAGCCATCCATCCAGCCATCCATCCATCCAGCCATCCATCCGGCCATCCATCCATCCACCCATTCCTCCAGCCAGCCATCCATCCAGCCATCCATCCATCCAGCCATCCATCCAGCCATCCATCCATCCCTCCAGCCAGCCATCCATCCAGCAATCCATCCGTCCAGCCATCCATCCAGCCATCCATCCATTCTTCAAGCCAGCCATCCATCCAGCCATCCATCCATCCAGCCAGACATCCAGCCACCCATCCATCCCTCCAGCCAGCCATCCATCCAGCCATCCGTCCATCCATCCATCCATCCAGCAATCCATCCAGCCATCCATCCATCCATCCATCCCTCCAGCCATTCATCCATCCAGCCATTCATCCATCCAGCCATCCATCCAGCCATCCATCCATCCATCCCTCCAGACAGCCATTCATCCAGCCATCCATCCATTAAGACATCCATCCAGCCATCCATCCATCCATCCATCCCTCTAGCCAGCCATCCATCCAGCCATTCTTCCATCCAGCCATGCATCCAGTCATCCATCCATCCATCCATCTCTCCACCCAGCCATACATCCAGCCATCCATCCAGCCATCCATCCAGCCATCCATCCATCCAGCCATCCATCCAGCCATCCATCCATCCATCCATCCCACCAGCCAGCCATCCATCAAGCCATCCATCCATCCAGACATCCATCCAGCCACCCATCCATCCATCCATCCCTCCAGCCAGCCAACCATCCGGACATCCATCCATCCAGCCATCCACCCAGCCACCCACCCATCCATCCATCTCTCCAGCCACCCAGCCATCCAGCCATCCATCTATCTAGCCATCCATCCAGCCATCCATCCAGCCATCCCTCCAGCCAGCCATCCATCCATCTATCCCTCCAGCCAGCCATCCATCCAGCCATCCATCCATCCAGCCATCCATCCAGCCATCCATCCATCCATCCATCCATCCATCCAGCCATCCATCCAGCCATCCATCCATCCATCCGTCCATCCAGCCATCCATCCAGCCATCCATCCAGCCATCCATCCATCCTTCAATCCCTCCAGCCATCCATCCTTCCAGCCATCCATCCATCCAACCATCCATCCAGCCATCCATCCATCCATCCATCCATCCCTCCAGCCAGCCATCCATCCAGCCATCCATCCATCCATCCCTCCAGCCAATCGCCCATCCAGCCGTCCATCCATCCAGCCATCCATCCAGCCATCCATCCAGCCATCCATCCCTCCAGCAATCCACCCATCCAACCATTCCTCCATGCAGCCATCCATCCAGCCATCCATCCATCCATCCATCCCTCCAGCCAGATATCCATCAAGCCATACCTCCATCCATCCGTCCATCCATCCATCCATCCAGCCATCCATCCATCCAGCCAGCCTTCCATCCAGCCATCCCTCCATACAGCCATCCATCCAGCCATCCATCCATCCGTCACTCCAGCCAGTCATCCCTCCATCCAGCCATCCATCCAGCCATCCATCCATCCCTCCAGCCAGCCGCCCATCCAGCCATCCCTCCATCCAGCCATCCATCCAGCCAATAATCCATCCATCCATCCCTCCAGCCAGCCATCCATCCAGCCATCCCTCCATCCAGCCATCCATCCAGCCATCCATCCATCCTTCCAGCCAGCCAACCATCCAGCCATCCCTCCATCCAGCCATCCATCCAGCCATCCATCGATCCATCCATCCATCCCTCCAGCCAGCCATCCATCGATCCATCCAACCATCCAGCCAGCCATCCAGACAACCATCCATCAATCCATCCCTCCAGCCAGCCATGCATCCAGCCATCCTTCCATCCAGCCGTACATCCGGCCATCCATCCATGACTCCATTCCTCCAGCCTGCCATCCATCCAGCCATCCATCGATCTTGCCATCCATTCAGCCAGACATCCATCCATCCCTCCAGCCAGCCATCCATCCAGCCTTCCATCCATCCAGCCATCCGTCCAGCCATTCATTAATCCATCCATTCCTCCAGCCAGCAATCCATCCAGCCATCCATCCAGCCATCCATCCAGCCATCCATCCATCCATCCTCCTGCCAGCCATCCATCCAGCCATCCATCCATCCATCCATCCCTTCGGCCAGCCATCCATCTAGCCATCCATCCATCCAGCCATCCATCCAGCCATCCATCCATCCATCCATCCATCCCTCCAGCCAGCCATCCATCCAGCCATCCATCCATCCATCCCTCCAGCCAATCGCCCATCCAGCCGTCCATCCATCCAGCCATCCATCCAGCCATCCATCCAGCCATCCATCCCTCCAGCAATCCACCCATCCAACCATTCCTCCATGCAGCCATCCATCCATCCAGCCATCCATCCATCCATCCATCCCTCCAGCCAGATATCCATCAAGCCATCCCTCCATCCATCCGTCCATCCATCCATCCATCCAGCCATCCATCCATCCAGCCAGCCTTCCATCCAGCCATCCCTCCATACAGCCATCCATCCAGCCATCCATCCATCCGTCACTCCAGCCAGTCATCCCTCCATCCAGCCATCCATCCAGCCATCCATCCATCCCTCCAGCCAGCCGCCCATCCAGCCATCCCTCCATCCAGCCATCCATCCAGCCAATAATCCATCCATCCATCCCTCCAGCCAGCCATCCATCCAGCCATCCCGCCATCCAGCCATCCATCCAGCCATCCATCCATCCCTCCAGCCAGCCAACCATCCAGCCATCCCTCCATCCAGCCATCCATCCAGCCATCGATCCATCCATCCATCCATCCATCCCACCAGCCAGCCATCCATCGATCCATCCATCCATCCAGCCAGCCATCCAGACAACCATCCATCAATCCATCCCTCCAGCCAGCCATGCATCCAGCCATCCTTCCATCCAGCCGTCCATCCGGCCATCCATCCATGACTCCATTCCTCCAGCCAGCCATCCATCCAGCCATCCATCGATCTTGCCATCCATTCAGCCAGACATCCATCCATCCCTCCAGCCAGCCATCCATCCAGCCTTCCATCCATCCAGCCATCCGTCCAGCCATTCATTAATCCATCCATTCCTCCAGCCAGCAATCCATCCAGCCATCCATCCAGCCATCCATCCAGCCATCCATCCATCCATCCCTCCAGCCAGCCATCCATCCAGCCATCCATCCATCCATCCATCCCTTCAGCCAGCCATCCATCCAGCCATCAATCCATCCAGACATCCATCCAGCCATCCATCCAACCATCTATCCCTCCAGCCAGCCATCCATCCGGACATCCATCCATCCAGCCATCCATTCAGCCACCCATCCATTCATCCATCTCTCCAGCCAGCCAGCCATCCAGCCATCCATCTATCCAGCCATCCATCCAGCCAGCCATCCATCCATCCCTCCAGCCAGCCATCCATCCATCCATCCCTCCAGACAGCCATCCATCCAGCCATCCATCCATCCGCCATCCATCCAGCCATCCATCCATCCGTCCATCCATCCATCCATCCATCCATCCAGCCATCCATCCAGCCATCCATCCATCCATCCAGCCATTCATCCATGCATCCATCCATCCATCCATCCCTCCAGCCAGCCATCCATCCAGCCATCCATCCATCCAGCCATCCATCCATCAATCCACCCGCCCAGCCAGCCAACCATCCAGCCATCCAGCCATCCAGTCATCCATCCAGCCATCCATCCATTTATCCATCCCTCCAGCCAGCCACCAATCCAGCCATCCATCCATCCAGCCATCCATTCAGCCATCCATCCATCCATCCATCCCTTCAGCCAGCCATCCATTCGGCCATCCATCCAGACATGCATCCATCCATCCCTCCAGCCAGCCATCCATCCAGCCATCCATCCATCCAGCCATCCATCCAGCCATCCATCCATCCATCTATCCCTCCTGCCAGCCATCCATCCAGCCATCCATCCAACCATCCATCCAGCCATCCATCCATCCATCCTTCCCTCCAGCCAGCCATCCATTCAGCCATCCATCCATACAGCCATCCATTCAGCCATCCATCCATCGATCCTTCCCTGCAGCCAGCCATCCATCCAGCCATCCATCCATCCAGCCACCCATCCAGCCATCCATCCATCCATCCATCCCTCCAGCCAGACATTCATCCTGCCAGCCCTCCATTCAGACATCCATCCAGCCATCCAACCATTCATCCATCTCTCCAGCCAGCCTTAAATCCAGCCATCCATCCATCCATCCATCCCTCCAGCCAGCCAACCAACCAGCCATCCCTCAATCCAGCCATCCATCCATCCAGCCATCCATCCAGCCATCCATCCATCCATCTATCCCTCCTGCCAGCCATCCATCCAGCCATCCATCCATCCAACCATCCATCCAGCCATCCATCCGTCCCTCCAGCCAGCCATCCATCCAGCCATCCATCCATCAAGCCATCCATCCAGCCATCCATCCATCCATCCTTCGCTCCAGCCAGCCATCCATCCAGCCTTCCATCCATCCAGCCACCCATCCAGCCAACCATCCATCCATCCAACCCTCCAGCCAGTCATCCATCCTGCCATCCCTGCATCCAGCCATCCATCCAGCCATCCAACCATTCATCCATCTCTCCAGCCACCCATACATCCAGCCATCCTTCCATCCAGCCATCCATCCAGCCATCCATCCATCCATCCATCCCTCCAGCCAGCCAGTCATTAAGCCATCCATGCATCCATCCAACCATCCAGCCATCCATCCAGCCATCCATCCATCCAGCCAGCCATCCATCCAGCCATCCCTCCATCCAGCCATCCATCCAGCCATCCATCCATCCATCCATCCATCCATCCCTCCAGCCAGCCAACCAACCAGCCTTCCCTCCATCCAGCCATCCATCCATCCATCCATCCCACCAGCCAGCCATCCATCCATCCATCCATCCAGCTATCCATCCAGCCATCCATCCATCAATCCATCCCTCCAGCCAGCCATCCATCCAGCCATCTATCCAACCAGCCGTCCATCCAGCCATCGATCCATCCATCCATCCCTTCAGCCTGCCATCCATCCAGCCATCCATCCATCCAGCCATCCATGCAGCCATCCATCCATCAATCCATCCATCCAGCCATCCATCCCTCCAGCAATCCATCCATCCAACCATTCCTCCATCCAGCCATCCATCCAGCCATCCATCATTCCATCCATCTCTCCAGCCAGATATACATCCAGCCATCCCACCATCCATCCGTCCATCCATCCATCCATCCAGCCATCCATCCATCCAGCCAGCCTTCCATCCAGCCATCCCTCCATACAGCCATCCATCCAGCCATCCATCCATTCCTCACTCCAGCCAGTCATCCCTCCATCCAGCCATCCATCCAGCCATCCATCCATCCCTCCAGCCAGCCACCCATCCAGCCATCCCTCCATCCAGCCATCCATCCAGCCAATAATCCATCCATCCATCCCTCCAGCCAGCCATCCATCCATCCATCCCTCCATCCAGCCATCCATCCAGCCATCCATCCATCCCTCCAGCCAGCCAACCATCCAGCCATCCCTCCATCCAGCCATCCATCCAGCCATCCTTCCATCCATCCATCCATCCCTCCAGCCAGCCATCCATCGAGCCATCCATCCATCCAGCCAGCCATCCAGACAACCATCCATCAATCCATCCCTCCAGCCAGCCATGCATCCAGCCATCCTTCCATCCAGCCGTCCATCCGGCCATCCTTCCATGACTCCATTCCTCCAGCCAGCCATCCATCCAGCCATCCATCGATCTAGCCATCCATTCAGCCAGCCATCCATCCATCCCTCCAGCCAGCCATCCATCCAGCCTTCCATCCATCCAGCCATCCGTCCAGCCATTCATTAATCCATCCATTCCTCCAGCCAGCAATCCATCCAGCCATCCATCCAGCCATCCATCCAGCCATCCATCCATCCATCCATCCCTCCAGCCAGCCATCCATCCAGCCATCCATCCATCCATCCATCCATCTATCCAGCCATCCATCCAGCCATCCATCCATCCATCCCTCCAGCCAGCCATCCATCCATCCATCCCTCCAGCCAGCCATCCATCCAGCCATCCATCCATCCCGCCATCCATCCAGCCATCCATCCATCCATCCGTCCATCCATCCATCCAGCCATCCATCCAGTCATCCATCCAGCCATCCATCCATCCATCCAGCCAGCCATATATCCATGCATCCATCCATCCATCCATCCATCCAGCCATCCATCCATCCAGCCATCCATCCAGCCATCCATCCATCCATCCATCCCTCCATCCATCCGTCCATCCATCCATCCATCCAGCCTTCCATCCATCCATCCAGCCAACCAGCCATCCATCCATCCAGCCAGCCATCCAGACATCCAGCCATCCATCCAGCCGTCCATCCAGCCTTCCATCCATCCTTCCATCCCTCCAGCCAGCCATCCATCCAGCCATCCATTCGGCCATTCATCCATCCATCCATCCCTCCAGCCAGCCATCCATCCAGCCATCCCTCCATCCAGCCATCCATCCAGCCATCCATCCATCCATCCATCCCTTAAGCCAGCCATCCAGCCAGCCATCCCTCCATCCAGCCGTCCATCCAGCCATCCATCCATCCCTCCAGCCAGCCACCCATACAGCCATCCCTCCATCCAGCCATCCATCCAGCCAATAATCCATCCATCCATCCCTCCAGCCAGCCATCCATCCAGCCACCCCACCATCCAGCCATCAATCCAGCCATCCATCCATCCCTCCAGCCAGCCAACATCCAGCCATCCCTCCATCCAGCCATCCATCCAGCCATCCATCCATCCCTCCAGCCAGCCGTCCATCGAGCCATCCATCCATGCAGCCAGCCAGCCAACATCCAGCCATCCCTCCATCCAGCCATCCATCCAGCCATCCATCCATCCCTCCAGCCAGCCGTCCATCGAGCCATCCATCCATGCAGCCAGCCATCCAGCCATCCATCCATCCATCCATCCCTCCAGCCAGCCAACCATCCAGCCATCCCTCCATCCAGCCATCCATCCAGCCATCCTTCCATCCATCCATCCATCCCTCCAGCCAGCCATCCATCGAGCCATCCATCCATCCAGCCAGCCATCCAGACAACCATCCATCAATCCATCCCTCCAGCCAGCCATGCATCCAGCCATCCTTCCATCCAGCCGTCCATCCGGCCATCCTTCCATGACTCCATTCCTCCAGCCAGCCATCAATCCAGCCATCCATCGATCTAGCCATCCATTCAGCCAGCCATCCATCCATCCCTCCAGCCAGCCATCCATCCAGCCTTCCATCCATCCAGCCATCCGTCCAGCCATTCATTAATCCATCCATTCCTCCAGCCAGCAATCCATCCAGCCATCCATCCAGCCATCCATCCAGCCATCCATCCATCCATCCATCCCTCCAGCCAGCCATCCATCCAGCCATCCATCCATCCATCCATCCATCTATCCAGCCATCCATCCAGCCATCCATCCATCCATCCCTCCAGCCAGCCATCCATCCATCCATCCCTCCAGCCAGCCATCCATCCAGCCATCCATCCATCCCGCCATCCATCCAGCCATCCATCCATCCATCCGTCCATCCATCCATCCAGCCATCCATCCAGTCATCCATCCAGCCATCCATCCATCCATCCAGCCAGCCATATATCCATGCATCCATCCATCCATCCATCCATCCAGCCATCCATCCATCCAGCCATCCATCCAGCCATCCATCCATCCATCCATCCCTCCATCCATCCGTCCATCCATCCATCCATCCAGCCTTCCATCCATCCATCCAGCCAACCAGCCATCCATCCATCCAGCCAGCCATCCAGACATCCAGCCATCCATCCAGCCGTCCATCCAGCCTTCCATCCATCCTTCCATCCCTCCAGCCAGCCATCCATCCAGCCATCCATTCGGCCATTCATCCATCCATCCATCCCTCCAGCCAGCCATCCATCCAGCCATCCCTCCATCCAGCCATCCATCCAGCCATCCATCCATCCATCCATCCCTTAAGCCAGCCATCCAGCCAGCCATCCCTCCATCCAGCCGTCCATCCAGCCATCCATCCATCCCTCCAGCCAGCCACCCATACAGCCATCCCTCCATCCAGCCATCCATCCACCCAATAATCCATCCATCCATCCCTCCAGCCAGCCATCCATCCAGCCACCCCACCATCCAGCCATCAATCCAGCCATCCATCCATCCCTCCAGCCAGCCAACATCCAGCCATCCCTCCATCCAGCCATCCATCCAGCCATCCATCCATCCCTCCAGCCAGCCGTCCATCGAGCCATCCATCCATGCAGCCAGCCATCCAGCCATCCATCCATCAATCCATCCCTCCAGCCAGCCATGCATCCAGCCATCCTTCCATCCAGCCGTCCATCCGGCCATCCATCCATGACTCCATTCCTCCAGCCAGCCATCCATCCAACCATCCTTCGATCTAGCCATCCATTCAGCCATCCATCCATCCATCCCTCCAGCCAGCCATCCACCCAGCCTTCCATCCATCCAGCCATCCGTCCAGCCATTCATTAATCCATCCATTCCTCCAGCAAACAATCCATCCAGCCATCCATCCAGCCATCCATCCAGCCATCCATCCATCCATCCCTCCAGCCAGCCATCCATCCAGCCATCCATCCATCCAGCCATCCATCCAGCCATCCATCCATCCATCCATCCCACCAGCCAGCCATCCATCCAGCCATCCATCCATCCAGACATCCATCCAGCCATCCATCCATCCATCCATCCCTCCAGCCAGCCAACCATCCGGACATCCATCCATCCAGCCATCCACCCAGCCACCCACCCATCCATCCATCTCTCCAGGCAGCCAGCCATCCAGCCATCCATCTATCTAGCCATTTATCCAGCCATCAATCCAGCCATCCCTCCAGCCAGCCATCCATCCATCTATCCCTCCAGCCAGCCATCCATCCAGCCATCCATCCATCCAGCCAGCCATCCAGCCATCCATCCATCCATCCATCCATCCATCCAGCCATCCATCCAGCCATCCATCCATCCATCCGTCCATCCAGCCATCCATCCAGCCATCCATCCAGCCATCCATCCATCCTTCAATCCCTCCAGCCAGCCATCCATCCAGCCATCCCTCCATCCAGCCATCCATCCAGCCATCCATCCATCCCTCCAGCCAGCCGTCCATCGAGCCATCCATCCATGCAGCCAGCCATCCATGCAGCCAGCCATCCAGCCATCCATCCATCAATCCATCCCTCCAGCCAGCCATGCATCCAGCCATCCTTCCATCCAGCCGTCCATCTGGCCATCCATCCATGACTCCATTCCTCCAGCCAGCCATCCATCAAACCATCCTTCGATCTAGCCATCCATTCAGCCATCCATCCATCCATCCCTCCAGCCAGCCATCCATCCAGCCTTCCATCCATCCAGCCATCCGTCCATCCAGCCATCCATCCATCCATCCATCCGTCCATCCAGCCATCCATCCAGCCATCCATCCAGCCATCCATCCATCCTTCAATCCCTCCAGCCAGCCATCCATCCAGCCATCCATCCAGCCAGCCATCCATCGAACCATCCACCCATCCATCACTCCAGCCATCCATCCATCCAGCCATCCATCCATCCAGCCATCCATCCAGCCATCCATCCATCCATCCGTCCATGACTCCAGCCAGCCATCCATCCAACCATCCATCCATCCATCCCTCCAGCCAATCGCCCATCCAGCCGTCCATCCATCCAGCCATCCATCCAGCCATCCATCCAGCCATCCATCCCTCCAGCAATCCACCCATCCAACCATTCCTCCATGCAGCCATCCATCCAGCCATCCATCCATCCATCCATCCCTCCAGCCAGATATCCATCAAGCCATCCCTCCATCCATCCGTCCATCCATCCATCCATCCAGCCATCCATCCATCCAGCCAGCCTTCCATCCAGCCATCCCTCCATACAGCCATCCATCCAGCCATCCATCCATCCGTCACTCCAGCCAGTCATCCCTCCATCCAGCCATCCATCCAGCCATCCATCCATCCCTCCAGCCAGCCGCCCATCCAGCCATCCCTCCATCCAGCCATCCATCCAGCCAATAATCCATCCATCCATCCCTCCAGCCAGCCATCCATCCAGCCATCCCTCCATCCAGCCATCCATCCAGCCATCCATCCATCCCTCCAGCCAGCCAACCATCCAGCCATCCCTCCATCCAGCCATCCATCCAGCCATCCATCCATCCATCCATCCATCCCTCCAGCCAGCCATCCATCGATCCATCCATCCATCCAGCCAGCCATCCAGACAACCATCCATCAATCCATCCCTCCAGCCAGCCATGCATCCAGCCATCCTTCCATCCAGCCGTCCATCCGGCCATCCATCCATGACTCCATTCCTCCAGCCAGCCATCCATCCAGCCATCCATCGATCTTGCCATCCATTCAGCCAGACATCCATCCATCCCTCCAGCCAGCCATCCATCCAGCCTTCCATCCATCCAGCCATCCGTCCAGCCATTCATTAATCCATCCATTCCTCCAGCCAGCAATCCATCCAGCCATCCATCCAGCCATCCATCCAGCCATCCATCCATCCATCCCTCCAGCCAGCCCTCCATCCAGCCATCCATCCATCCATCCATCCCTTCAGCCAGCCATCCATCCAGCCATCCATCCATCCAGACATCCATCCAGCCATCCATCCAACCATCTATCCCTCCAGCCAGCCATCCATCCGGACATCCATCCATCCAGCCATCCATTCAGCCACCCATCCATTCATCCATCTCTCCAGCCAGCCAGCCATCCAGCCATCCATCTATCCAGCCATCCATCCAGCCATCCATCCATCCATCCCTCCAGCCAGCCATCCATCCATCCATCCCTCCAGCCAGCCATCCATCCAGCCATCCATCCATCCGCCATCCATCCAGCCATCCATCCATCCGTCCATCCATCCATCCATCCATCCATCCAGCCATCCATCCAGCCATCCATCCATCCATCCAGCCATTCATCCATGCATCCATCCATCCATCCATCCCTCCAGCCAGCCATCCATCCAGCCATCCATCCATCCAGCCATCCATCCATCAATCCACCCGCCCAGCCAGCCATCCATCCAGCCATCCAGCCATCCAGTCATCCATCCAGCCATCCATCCATTCATCCATCCCTCCAGCCAGCCACCAATCCAGCCATCCATCCATCCAGCCATCCATTCAGCCATCCATCCATCCATCCATCCTTTCAGCCAGCCACCCATTCGGCCATCCATCCAGACATCCATCCATCCATCCCTCCAGCCAGCCATCCATCCAGCCATCCATCCATCCAGCCATCCATCCAGCCATCAATCCATCCATCTATCCCTCCTGCCAGCCATCCATCCAGCCATCCATTCAACCATCCATCCAGCCATCCATCCATCCATCCTTCCCTCCAGCCAGCCATCCATTCAGCCATCCATCCATACAGCCATCCATTCAGCCATCCATCCATCCATCCTTCCCTGCAGCCAGCCATCCATCCAGCCATCCATCCATCCAGCCACCCATCCAGCCATCCATCCATCCATCCATCCCTCCAGCCAGACATTCATCCTGCCAGCCCTCCATCCAGACATCCATCCAGCCATCCAACCATTCATCCATCTCTCCAGCCAGCCTTAAATCCAGCCATCCATCCATCCATCCCTCCAGCCAGCCAACCAACCAGCCATCCCTCAATCCAGCCATCCATCCATCCAGCCATCCATCCAGCCATCCATCCATCCATCTATCCCTCCTGCCAGCCATCCATCCAGCCACCCATCCATCCAACCATCCATCCAGCCATCCATCCGTCCCTCCAGCCAGCCATCCATCCAGCCATCCATCCATCAAGCCATCCATCCAGCCATCCATCCATCCATCCTTCGCTCCAGCCAGCCATCCATCCAGCCATCCATCCATCCAGCCACCCATCCAGCCAACCATCCATCCATCCAACCCTCCAGCCAGTCATCCATCCTGCCATCCCTGCATCCAGCCATCCATCCAGCCATCCAACCATTCATCCATCTCTCCAGCCACTCATACATCCAGCCATCCTTCCATCCAGCCATCCATCCAGCCATCCATCCATCCATCCATCCCTCCAGCCAGCCAGTCATTAAGCCATCCATGCATCCATCCAACCATCCAGCCATCCATCCAGCCATCCATCCATCCAGCCAGCCATCCATCCAGCCATCCCTCCATCCAGCCACCCATCCAGCCATCCATCCATCCATCCATCCATCCATCCCTCCAGCCAGCCAACCAACCAGCCTTCCCTCCATCCAGCCATCCATCCATCCATCCATCCCACCAGCCAGCCATCCATCCAGCCATCCATCCAGCTATCCATCCAGCCATCCATCCATCAATCCATCCCTCCAGCCAGCCATCCATCCAGCCATCTATCCAACCAGCCGTCCATCCAGCCATCGATCCATCCATCCATCCCTTCAGCCTGCCATCCATCCAGCCATCCATCCATCCAGCCATCCATCCAGCCATCCATCCATCAATCCTTCCATCCAGCCATCCATCCCTCCAGCAATCCATCCATCCAACCATTCCTCCATCCAGCCATCCATCCAGCCATCCATCATTCCATCCATCCCTCCAGCCAGATATCCATCCAGCCATCCCTCCATCCATCCGTCCATCCATCCATCCATCCAGCCATCCATCCATCCAGCCAGCCTTCCATCCAGCCATCCCTCCATACAGCCATCCATCCAACCATCCATCCATCCGTCACTCCAGCCAGTCATCCCTCCATCCAGCCATCCATCCAGCCATCCATCCATCCCTCCAGCCTTCCATCCATCCAGCCATCCGTCCAGCCATTCATTAATCCATCCATTCCTCCAGCCAGCAATCCATCCAGCCATCCATCCAGCCATCCATCCAGCCATCCATCCATCCATCCATCCCTCCAGCCAGCCACCCATCCATCCAGCCATCCGTCCATCCATCCATCCCTCCAGCCAGCCATCCATCCAGCCATCCATCCATTCAGACATCCATCCAGCCATCCATCCAACCATCTATCCCTCCAGCCAGCCATGCCTCCGGACATCCATCCATTCAGCCATCCATTCAGCCACCCATCCATCCATCCATCTCTCCAGCCAGCCAGCCATCCAGCCATCCATCTATCCAGCCATCCATCCAGCCATCCATCCATCCATCCCTCCAGCCAGCCATCCATCCATCCATCCCTCCAGCCAGCCATCCATCCATCCAGCCATCCATCCATCCCGCCATCCATCCAGCCATCCATCCATCCGTCCATCCATCCATCCTGCCATCCATCCAGCCATCCATCCAGCCATCCATCCATCCATCCAGCCAGCCATATATCCATGCATCCATCCATCCATCCATCCATCCAGCCATCCATCCATCCAGCCATCCATCCAGCCATCCATCCATCCATTCATCCCTCCATCCATCCGTCCATCCATCCATCCATCCAGCCTTCCATTAATCCATCCAGCCAACCAGCCATCCATCCATCCAGCCAGCCATCCAGACATCCAGCCATCCATCCAGCCGTCCATCCAGCCATCCATCCATCCTTCCATCCCTCCAGCCAGCCATCCATCCAGCCATCCATTCGGCCATTCATCCATCCATCCATCCCTCCAGCCAGCCATCCATCCAGCCATCCCTCCATCCAGCCATCCATCCAGCCATCCATCCATCCATCCATCCCTCCAGCCAGCCAGCCAGCCAGCCATCCCTCCATCCAGCCGTCCATCCAGCCATCCATCCATCCCTCCAGCCAGCCACCCATACAGCCATCCCTCCATCCAGCCATCCATCCAGCCAATAATCCATCCATCCATCCCTCCAGCCAGCCATCCATCCAGCCACCCCACCATCCAGCCATCAATCCAGCCATCCATCCATCCCTCCAGCCAGCCAACCATCCAGCCATCCCTCCATCCAGCCATCCATCCAGCCATCCATCCATCCCTCCAGCCAGCCGTCCATCGTGCCATCCATCCATGCAGCCAGCCATCCAGCCAGCCATCCATCAATCCATCCCTCCAGCCAGCCATGCATCCAGCCATCCTTCCATCCAGCCGTCCATCCGGCCATCCATCCATGACTCCATTCCTCCAGCCAGCCATCCATCCAACCATCCTTCGATCTAGCCATCCATTCAGCCAGCCATCCATCCATCCCTCCAGCCAGCCATCCATCCAGCCTTCCATCCATCAAGCCATCCGTCCAGCCATTCATTAATCCATCCATTCCTCCAGCAAACAATCCATCCAGCCATCCATCCAGCCATCCATCCAGCCATCCATCCATCCATCCCTCCAGCCAGCCATCCATCCAGCCATCCATCCATCCAGCCATCCATCCAGCCATCCATCCATCCATCCATCCCACCAGCCAGCCATCCATCCAGCCATCCATCCATCCAGACATCCATCCAGCCATCCATCCATCCATCCATCCCTCCGGCCAGCCAACCATCCGGACATCCATCCATCCAGCCATCCACCCCGCCACCCACCCATCCATCCATTTCTCCAGCCAGCCAGCCAGCCATCCAGCCATCCATCTATCTAGCCATCCATCCAGCCATCCATCCAGCCATCCCTCCAGCCAGCCATCCATCCATCTATCCCTCCAGCCAGCCATCCATCCAGCCATCCATACATCCAGCCATCCATCCAGCCATCCATCCATCCATCCATCCATCCATCCATCCGTCCATCCAGCCATCCAGCCATCCATCCATCCATCCGTCCATCCAGCCATCCATCCAGCCATCCATCCAGCCATCCAACCATCCTTCAATCCCTCCAGCCAGCCATCCATCCAGTCATCCATCCAGCTAGCCATCCATCGAACCATCCACCCATCCATCACTCCAGCCATCCATCCATCCAGCCATCCATCCATCCAGCCATCCATCCAGCCATCGATCCAGCCATCCATCCATCCATCCCTCCAGCCAATCGCCCATCCAGACGTCCATCCATCCAGCCATCCATCCAGCCATCCATCCAGCCATCCATCCCTCTAGCAATCCACCCATCATACCATTCCTCCATGCAGCCATCCATCCAGCCATCCATCCATCCATCCCTCCAGCCAGATATCCATCAGGCCATCCCTCCATCCATCCGTCCATCCATCCATCCATCCAGCCATCCATCCATCCAGCCAGCCTTCCATCCAGCCATCCCTCAATACAGCCATCCATCCAGCCATCCATCCATCCGTCACTCCAGCCAGTCATCCCTCCATCCAGCCATCCATCCAGCCATCCAACCATCCCTCCAGCCAGCCGCCCATCCAGCCATCCCTCCATCCAGCCATCCATCCAGCCAATAATCCATCCATCCATCCCTCCAGCCAGCCATCCATCCAGCCATCCCTCCATCCAGCCATCCATCCAGCCATCCATCCATCCCTCCAGCCAGCCAACCATCCAGCCATCCCTCCATCCAGCCATCCATCCAGCCATCCATCCATCCATCCATCCATCCCTCCAGCCAGCCATCCATCGATCCATCCATCCATCCAGCCAGCCATCCAGACAACCATCCATCAATCGATCCCTCCAGCCAGCCATGCATCCAGCCATCCTTCCATCCAGCCGTCCATCCGGCCATCCATCCATGACTCCATTCCTCCAGCCAGCCATCCATCCAGCCAGCCATCGATCTTGCCATCCATTCAGCCAGACATCCATCCATTCCTCCAGCCAGCCAGCCATCCAGCTTTCCATCCATCCAGCCATCCGTCCAGCCATTCATTAAACCATCCATTCCTCCAGCCAGCAATCCATCCAGCCATCCATCCAGCCATCCATCCAGCCATCCATCCATCCATCCCTCCAGCCAGCCATCCATCCAGCCATCCATCCATCCATCCATCCCTTCAGCCAGCCATCCATCCAGCCATCCATCCATCCAGACATCCATCCAGCCATCCATCCAACCATCTATCCCTCCAGCCAGCCATCCATCCAGCTTTCCATCCATCCAGCCATCCGTCCAGCCATTCATTAATCCATCCATTCCTCCAGCCAGCAATCCATCCAGCCATCCATCCAGCCATCCATCCAGCCATCCATCCATCCATCCCTCCAGCCAGCCATCCATCCAGCCATCCATCCATCCATCCATCCCTTCAGCCAGCCATCCATCCAGCCATCCATCCATCCAGACATCCATCCAGCCATCCATCCAACCATCTATCCCTCGAGCCAGCCATCCATCCGGACATCCATCCATCCAGCCATCCATTCAGCCACCCATCCATTCATCCATCTCTCCAGCCAGCCAGCCATCCAGCCATCCAACTATCCAGCCATCCATCAAGCCATCCATCCATCCATCCCTCCAGCCAGCCATCCATCCATCCATCCCTCCAGCCAGCCATCCATCCAGCCATCCATCCATCCGCCATCCATCCAGCCATCCATCCATCCGCCCATCCATCCATCCAGCCATCCATCCAGCCATCCATCCAGCCATCCATCCATCCATCCAGCCATTCATCCATGCATCCATCCATCCATCCATCCCTCCAGCCAGCCATCCATCCAGCCATCCATCCATCCAGCCATCCATCCATCAATCCACCCGCCCAGCCAGCCATCCATCCAGCCATCCAGCCATCCAGTCATCCATCCAGCCATCCATCCATTCATCCATCCCTCCAGCCAGCCACTAATCCAGCCATCCGTCCATCCAGCCATCCATTCAGCCATCCATCCATCCATCTATCCCTTCAGCCTGCCATCCATTCGGCCATCCATCCAGATATCCATCCATCCATCCCTCCAGCAAGCCATCCATCCAGCCATCCATCCATCCAGCCATCCATCCAGCCATCCATCCATCCATCTATCCCTCCTGCAAGCCATCCATCCAGCCATCCATCCATCCAACCATCCATCCAGCCATCCATCCATCCATCCTTCCCTCCAGCCAGCCATCCATTCAGCCATCCATCCATACAGCCATCCATCCAGCCATCCATCCATCCATCCTTCCCTGCAGCCAGCGATCCATCCAGCCATCCATCCATCCAGCCACCCATCCAGCCATCCATCCATCCATCCATCCCTCCAGCCAGACATTCATCCTGCCAGCCCTCCATCCAGACATCCATCCAGCCATCCAACCATTCATCCATCTCTCCAGCCAGCCTTACATCCAGCCATCCATCCATCCATCCATCCCTCCAGCCAGCCAACCAACCAGCCATCCCTCCATCCAGCCATCCATCCATCCACCATCCATCCAGCCATCCATCCATCCATCTATCCCTCGTGCCAGCCATCCATACAGCCATCCATCCATCCCACCATCCATCCAGCCATCCATCCGTCCCTCCAGCCAGCCATCCATCCAGCCATCCATCCATCAAGCCATTCATCCAGCCATCCATCCATCCATCCTTCGCTCCAGCCAGCCATCCATCCAGCCGTCCATCCATCCAGCCACCCATCCAGCCAACCATCCATCCATCCAACCCTCCAGCAAGTCATCCATCCTGCCATCCCTGCATCCAGCCATCCATCCAGCCATCCAACCATTCATCCATCTCTCCAGCCAGCCATACATCCAGCCATCCTTCCATCCAGCCATCCATCCAGCCATCCATCCATCCATCCATCCATCCCTCCAGCCAGCCAGTCATTAAGCCATCCATGCATCCATCCATCCATCCAGCCATCCATCCAGCCATCCATCCATCCAGCCAGCCATCCATCCAGCCATCCCTCCATCCAGCCATCCATCCAGCCATCCATCCATCCATCCATCCATCCATCCCTCCAGCCAGCCAACCAACCAGCCTGCCCTCTTTCCAGCCATCCATCCATCCATCCATCCCCCCAGCCAGCCATCCATCCAGCCATCCATCCAGCTATCCATCCAGCCATCCATCCATCAATCCATCCCTCCAGCCAGCCATCCATCCAGCCATCTATCCAACCAGCCGTCCATCCAGCCATCGATCCATCCATCCATCCCTTCAGCCTGCCATCCATCCAGCCATCCATCCATCCAGCCATCCATCCAGCCATCCATCCATCAATCCATCCATCCAGCCAGCCATCCATCCAGCCATCCATCCATACTGCCATCTGTCCAGCCATCCATTCGGCCATCCATCCATTCATCCATCCCTCCAGCCAGCCAACCATTCGGCCATCCATCCATCCAGCCATCCATTCATCCATCGCTCCAGCCAGCCATCCATCCAGCCATCCATCCAGCCATCCATCCATCCATCGATCCCTCCTGCCAGCCATCCATCCAGCCATCCATCCATCCAGCCATCCATCCAGCCATCCATCCATCCATCCATCCCTCCATCCAGCCATCCATCCATCCATCCATCCCTCCAGCCTGCCATCCATCCAGCCATCCATCCATCCAGCCATCCATCCAGCCATCCTTCCATCAATCCATCCCTCCAGCCAGCCATCCATCCAGCCCTCCATCCATCCAGCCGTCCATCCAGCCATCCATCCCTCCAGCCAGCCATCCATCCAGCCATCCATCCATCCTGCCATCCATTCAGCCATCCATCCATCCATCCCTCCAGCCAGCCATCCATCCAGCCATCCATCCATCCCGCCATCCATCCAGCCATCCATCCATCCGTCCATCCATCCATCCAGCCATCCATCCAGCCATCCATCCAGCCATCCATCCATCCATCCAGCCAGCCATATATCCATGCATCCATCCATCCATCCATCCATCCAGCCATCCATCCATCCAGCCATCCATCCAGCCATCCATCCATCCATCCCTCCATCCATCCGTCCATCCATCCATCCATCCAGCCTTCCATCCATCCATCCAGCCAACCAGCCATCCATCCATCCAGCCAGCCATCCAGACATCCAGCCATCCATCCAGCCGTCCATCCAGCCTTCCATCCATCCTTCCATCCCTCCAGCCAGCCATCCATCCAGCCATCCATTCGGCCATTCATCCATCCATCCATCCCTCCAGCCAGCCATCCATCCAGCCATCCCTCCATCCAGCCATCCATCCAGGCTTCCATCCATCCATCCATCCCTCCAGCCAGCCATCCAGCCAGCCATCCCTCCATCCAGCCGTCCATCCAGCCATCCATCCATCCCTCCAGCCAGCCACCCATCCAGCCATCCCTCCATCCAGCCATCCATCCAGCCAATAATCCATCCATCCATCCCTCCAGCCAGCCATCCATCCAGCCACCCCACCATCCAGCCATCAATCCAGCCATCCATCCATCCCTCCAGCCTGCCAACCATCCAGCCATCCCTCCATCCAGCCATCCATCCAGCCATCCATCCATCCCTCCAGCCAGCCGTCCATCGAGCCATCCATCCATGCAGCCAGCCATCCAGCCATCCATCCATCAATCCATCCCTCCAGCCAGCCATGCATCCAGCCATCCTTCCATCCAGCCGTCCATCCGGCCATCCATCCATGACTCCATTCCTCCAGCCAGCCATCCATCAAACCATCCTTCGATCTAGCCATCCATTCAGCCATCCATCCATCCATCCCTCCAGCCAGCCATCCATCCAGCCTTCCATCCATCCAGCCATCCGTCCAGCCATTCATTAATCCAACCATTCCTCCAGCAAACAATCCATCCAGCCATCCATCCAGCCATCCATCCAGCCATCCATCCATCCATCCCTCCAGCCAGCCATCCATCCAGCCATCCATCCATCCAGCCATCCATCCAGCCATCCATCCATCCATCCATCCCACCAGCCAGCCATCCATCAAGCCATCCATCCATCCAGACATCCATCCAGCCACCCATCCATCCATCCATCCCTCCAGCCAGCCAACCATCCGGACATCCATCCATCCAGCCATCCACCCAGCCACCCACCCATCCATCCATCTCTCCAGCCAGCCAGCCATCCAGCCATCCATCTATCTAGCCATCCATCCAGCCATCCATCCAGCCATCCCTCCAGCCAGCCATCCATCCATCTATCCCTCCAGCCAGCCATCCATCCAGCCATCCATCCATCCAGCCATCCATCCAGCCATCCATCCATCCATCCATCCATCCATCCAGCCATCCATCCAGCCATCCATCCATCCATCCGTCCATCCAGCCATCCATCCAGCCATCCATCCAGCCATCCATCCATCCTTCAATCCCTCCAGCCATCCATCCTTCCAGCCATCCATCCATCCAGCCATCCATCCAGCCATCCATCCATCCATCCATCCATCCCTCCAGCCAGCCATCCATCCAGCCATCCATCCATCCATCCCTCCAGCCAATCGCCCATCCAGCCGTCCATCCATCCAGCCATCCATCCAGCCATCCATCCAGCCATCCATCCCTCCAGCAATCCACCCATCCAACCATTCCTCCATGCAGCCATCCATCCAGCCATCCATCCATCCATCCATCCCTCCAGCCAGATATCCATCAAGCCATCCCTCCATCCATCCGTCCATCCATCCATCCATCCAGCCATCCATCCATCCAGCCAGCCTTCCATCCAGCCATCCCTCCATACAGCCATCCATCCAGCCATCCATCCATCCGTCACTCCAGCCAGTCATCCCTCCATCCAGCCATCCATCCAGCCATCCATCCATCCCTCCAGCCAGCCGCCCATCCAGCCATCCCTCCATCCAGCCATCCATCCAGCCAATAATCCATCCATCCATCCCTCCAGCCAGCCATCCATCCAGCCATCCCTCCATCCAGCCATCCATCCAGCCATCCATCCATCCCTCCAGCCAGCCAACCATCCAGCCATCCCTCCATCCAGCCATCCATCCAGCCATCCATCCATCGATCCATCCCTCCAGCCAGCCATCCATCGATCCATCCATCCATCCAGCCAGCCATCCAGACAACCATCCATCAATCCATCCCTCCAGCCAGCCATGCATCCAGCCATCCTTCCATCCAGCCGTCCATCCGGCCATCCATCCATGACTCCATTCCTCCAGCCAGCCATCCATCCAGCCATCCATCGATCTTGCCATCCATTCAGCCAGACATCCATCCATCCCTCCAGCCAGCCATCCATCCAGCCTTCCATCCATCCAGCCATACGTCCAGCCAATCATTAATCCATCCATTCCTCCAGCCAGCAATCCATCCAGCCATCCATCCAGCCATCCATCCAGCCATCCATCCATCCATCCTCCTGCCAGCCATCCATCCAGCCATCCATCCATCCATCCATCCCTTCAGCCAGCCATCCATCTAGCCATCCATCCATCCAGCCATCCATCCAGCCATCCATCCATCCATCCATCCATCCCTCCAGCCAGCCATCCATCCAGCCATCCATCCATCCATCCCTCCAGCCAATCGCCCATCCAGCCGTCCATCCATCCAGCCATTCATCCAGCCATCCATCCAGCCATCCATCCCTCCAGCAATCTACCCATCCAACCATTCCTCCATGTAGCCATCCATCCAGCCATCCATCCATCCATCCATCCCTCCAGCCAGATATCCATCAAGCCATCCCTCCATCCATCCGTCCATCCATCCATCCATCCAGCCATCCATCCATCCAGCCAGCCTTCCATCCAGCCATCCCTCCATACAGCAATCCATCCAGCCATCCATCCATCCGTCACTCCAGCCAGTCATCCCTCCATCCAGCCATCCATCCAGCCATCCATCCATCCCTCCAGCCAGCCGCCCATCCAGCCATCCCTCCATCCAGCCATCCATCCAGCCAATAATCCATCCATCCATCCCTCCAGCCAGCCATCCATCCAGCCATCCCTCCATCCAGCCATCCATCCAGCCATCCATCCATCCCTCCAGCCAGCCAACCATCCAGCCATCCCTCCATCCAGCCATCCATCCAGCCATCCATCCATCCATCCATCCATCCCTCCAGCCAGCCATCCATCGATCCATCCATCCATCCAGCCTGCCATCCAGACAACCATCCATCAATCCATCCCTCCAGCCAGCCATGCATCCAGCCATCCTTCCATCCAGCCGTCCATCCGGCCATCCATCCATGACTCCATTCCTCCAGCCAGCCATCCATCCAGCCATCCATCGATCTTGCCATCCATTCAGCCAGACATCCATCCATCCCTCCAGCCAGCCATCCATCCAGCCTTCCATCCATCCAGCCATCCGTCCAGCCATTCATTAATCCATCCATTCCTCCAGCCAGCAATCCATCCAGCCATCCATCCAGCCATCCATCCAGCCATCCATCCATCCATCCCTCCAGCCAGCCATCCATCCAGCCATCCATCCATCCATCCATCCCTTCAGCCAGCCATCCATCCAGCCATCAATCCATCCAGATATCCATCCAGCCATCCATCCAACCATCTATCCCTCCAGCCAGCCATCCATCCGGACATCCATCCATCCAGCCATCCATTCAGCCACCCATCCATTCATCCATCTCTCCAGCCAGCCAGCCATCCAGCCATCCATCTATCCAGCCATCCATCCAGCCATCCATCCATCCATCCCTCCAGCCAGCCATCCATCCATCCATCCCTCCAGCCAGCCATCCATCCAGCCATCCATCCATCCGCCATCCATCCAGCCATCCATCCATCCGTCCATCCATCCATCCATCCATCCATCCAGCCATCCATCCAGCCATCCATCCATCCATCCAGCCATTCATCCATGCATCCATCCATCCATCCATCCCTCCAGCCAGCCATCCATCCAGCCATCCATCCATCCAGCCATCCATCCATCAATCCACCCGCCCAGCCAGCCAACCATCCACCCATCCAGCCATCCAGTCATCCATCCAGCCATCCATCCATTTATCCATCCCTCCAGCCAGCCACCAATCCAGCCATCCATCCATCCAGCCATCCATTCAGCCATCCATCCATCCATCCATCCCTTCAGCCAGCCATCCATTCGGCCATCCATCCAGACATCCATCCATCCATCCCTCCAGCCAGCCATCCCTCCAGCCAGCCAACCATCCAGCCATCCCTCCATCCAGCCATCCATCCAGCCATCCATCCATCCATCCATCCATCCCTCCAGCCAGCCATCCATCGAGCCATCCATCCATCCAGCCAGCCATCCAGACAACCATCCATCAATCCATCCCTCCAGCCAGCCATGCATCCAGCCATCCTTCCATCCAGCCGTCCATCCGGCCATCCATCCATGACTCCATTCCTCCAGCCAGCCATCCATCCAGCGAGCCATCGATCTAGCCATCCATTCAGCCAGCCATCCATCCATCCCTCCAGTCAGCCATCCATCCAGCCTTCCATCCATCCAGCCATCCGTCCAGCCATTCATTAATCCATCCATTCCTCCAGCCAGCAATCCATCCAGCCATCCATCCAGCCATCCATCCAGCCATCCATCCATCCATCCATCCCTCCAGCCAGCCATCCATCCAGCCATCCATCCATCCATCCATCCCTCCAGCCAGCCATCCATCCAGCCATCCATCCATTCAGACATCCATCCAGCCATCCATCCAACCATCTATCCCTCCAGCCAGCCATCCCTCCGGACATCCATCCATTCAGCCATCCATTCAGCCACCCATCCATCCATCCATCTCTCCAGCCAGCCAGCCATCCAGCCATCCATCTATCCAGCCATCCATCCAGCCATCCATCCATCCATCCCTCCAGCCAGCCATCCATCCATCCATCCATCCCTCCAGCCAGCCATCCATCCAGCCATCCATCCATCCCGCCATCCATCCAGCCATCCATCCATCCGTCCATCCATCCATCCAGCCATCCATCCAGCCATCCATCCAGCCATCCATCCGTCCATCCAGCCAGCCATATGTCCATGCATCCATCCATCCATCCATCCATCCAGCCATCCATCCATCCAGCCATCCATCCAGCCATCCATCCATCCATCCCTCCATCCATCCGTCCATCCATCCATCCATCCAGCCTTCCATCCATCCATCCAGCCAACCAGCCATCCATCCATCCAGCCAGCCATCCAGACATCCAGCCATCCATCCAGCCGTCCATCCAGCCTTCCATCCATCCTTCCATCCCTCCAGCCAGCCATCCATCCAGCCATCCCTCCAGCCAGCCATCCATCCATCTATCCCTCCAGCCAGCCATCCATCCAGCCATCCATCCATCCAGCCATCCATCCAGCCGTCCATCCAGCCTTCCATCCATCCTTCCATCCCTCCAGCCAGCCATCCATCCAGCCATCCATTCGGCCATTCATCCATCCATCCATCCCTCCAGCCAGCCATCCATCCAGCCATCCCTCCATCCAGCCATCCATCCAGGCTTCCATCCATCCATCCATCCCTCCAGCCAGCCATCCAGCCAGCCATCCCTCCATCCAGCCGTCCATCCAGCCATCCATCCATCCCTCCAGCCAGCCACCCATCCAGCCATCCCTCCATCCAGCCATCCATCCAGCCAATAATCCATCCATCCATCCCTCCAGCCAGCCATCCATCCAGCCACCCCACCATCCAGCCATCAATCCAGCCATCCATCCATCCCTCCAGCCTGCCAACCATCCAGCCATCCCTCCATCCAGCCATCCATCCAGCCATCCATCCATCCCTCCAGCCAGCCGTCCATCGAGCCATCCATCCATGCAGCCAGCCATCCAGCCATCCATCCATCAATCCATCCCTCCAGCCAGCCATGCATCCAGCCATCCTTCCATCCAGCCGTCCATCCGGCCATCCATCCATGACTCCATTCCTCCAGCCAGCCATCCATCAAACCATCCTTCGATCTAGCCATCCATTCAGCCATCCATCCATCCATCCCTCCAGCCAGCCATCCATCCAGCCTTCCATCCATCCAGCCATCCGTCCAGCCATTCATTAATCCAACCATTCCTCCAGCAAACAATCCATCCAGCCATCCATCCAGCCATCCATCCAGCCATCCATCCATCCATCCCTCCAGCCAGCCATCCATCCAGCCATCCATCCATCCAGCCATCCATCCAGCCATCCATCCATCCATCCATCCCACCAGCCAGCCATCCATCAAGCCATCCATCCATCCAGACATCCATCCAGCCACCCATCCATCCATCCATCCCTCCAGCCAGCCAACCATCCGGACATCCATCCATCCAGCCATCCACCCAGCCACCCACCCATCCATCCATCTCTCCAGCCAGCCAGCCATCCAGCCATCCATCTATCTAGCCATCCATCCAGCCATCCATCCAGCCATCCCTCCAGCCAGCCATCCATCCATCTATCCCTCCAGCCAGCCATCCATCCAGCCATCCATCCATCCAGCCATCCATCCAGCCATCCATCCATCCATCCATCCATCCATCCATCCAGCCATCCATCCAGCCATCCATCCATCCATCCGTCCATCCAGCCATCCATCCAGCCATCCATCCAGCCATCCATCCATCCTTCAATCCCTCCAGCCATCCATCCTTCCAGCCATCCATCCATCCAGCCATCCATCCAGCCATCCATCCATCCATCCATCCATCCCTCCAGCCAGCCATCCATCCAGCCATCCATCCATCCATCCCTCCAGCCAATCGCCCATCCAGCCGTCCATCCATCCAGCCATCCATCCAGCCATCCATCCAGCCATCCATCCCTCCAGCAATCCACCCATCCAACCATTCCTCCATGCAGCCATCCATGCAGCCATCCATCCATCCATCCATCCCTCCAGCCAGATATCCATCAAGCCATCCCTCCATCCATCCGTCCATCCATCCATCCATCCAGCCATCCATCCATCCAGCCAGCCTTCCATCCAGCCATCCCTCCATACAGCCATCCATCCAGCCATCCATCCATCCGTCACTCCAGCCAGTCATCCCTCCATCCAGCCATCCATCCAGCCATCCATCCATCCCTCCAGCCAGCCGCCCATCCAGCCATCCCTCCATCCAGCCATCCATCCAGCCAATAATCCATCCATCCATCCCTCCAGCCAGCCATCCATCCAGCCATCCCTCCATCCAGCCATCCATCCAGCCATCCATCCATCCCTCCAGCCAGCCAACCATCCAGCCATCCCTCCATCCAGCCATCCATCCAGCCATCCATCCATCCATCCATCCATCCCTCCAGCCAGCCATCCATCGATCCATCCATCCATCCAGCCAGCCATCCAGACAACCATCCATCAATCCATCCCTCCAGCCAGCCATGCATCCAGCCATCCTTCCATCCAGCCGTCCATCCGGCCATCCATCCATGACTCCATTCCTCCAGCCAGCCATCCATCCAGCCATCCATCGATCTTGCCATCCATTCAGCCAGACATCCATCCATCCCTCCAGCCAGCCATCCATCCAGCCTTCCATCCATCCAGCCATCCGTCCAGCCATTCATTAATCCATCCATTCCTCCAGCCAGCAATCCATCCAGCCATCCATCCAGCCATCCATCCAGCCATCCATCCATCCATCCTCCTGCCAGCCATCCATCCAGCCATCCATCCATCCATCCATCCCTTCAGCCAGCCATCCATCTAGCCATCCATCCATCCAGCCATCCATCCAGCCATCCATCCATCCATCCATCCATCCCTCCAGCCAGCCATCCATCCAGCCATCCATCCATCCATCCCTCCAGCCAATCGCCCATCCAGCCGTCCATCCATCCAGCCATTCATCCAGCCATCCATCCAGCCATCCATCCCTCCAGCAATCTACCCATCCAACCATTCCTCCATGTAGCCATCCATCCAGCCATCCATCCATCCATCCATCCCTCCAGCCAGATATCCATCAAGCCATCCCTCCATCCATCCGTCCATCCATCCATCCATCCAGCCATCCATCCATCCAGCCAGCCTTCCATCCAGCCATCCCTCCATACAGCAATCCATCCAGCCATCCATCCATCCGTCACTCCAGCCAGTCATCCCTCCATCCAGCCATCCATCCAGCCATCCATCCATCCCTCCAGCCAGCCGCCCATCCAGCCATCCCTCCATCCAGCCATCCATCCAGCCAATAATCCATCCATCCATCCCTCCAGCCAGCCATCCATCCAGCCATCCCTCCATCCAGCCATCCATCCAGCCATCCATCCATCCCTCCAGCCAGCCAACCATCCAGCCATCCCTCCATCCAGCCATCCATCCAGCCATCCATCCATCCATCCATCCATCCCTCCAGCCAGCCATCCATCGATCCATCCATCCATCCAGCCTGCCATCCAGACAACCATCCATCAATCCATCCCTCCAGCCAGCCATGCATCCAGCCATCCTTCCATCCAGCCGTCCATCCGGCCATCCATCCATGACTCCATTCCTCCAGCCAGCCATCCATCCAGCCATCCATCGATCTTGCCATCCATTCAGCCAGACATCCATCCATCCCTCCAGCCAGCCATCCATCCAGCCTTCCATCCATCCAGCCATCCGTCCAGCCATTCATTAATCCATCCATTCCTCCAGCCAGCAATCCATCCAGCCATCCATCCAGCCATCCATCCAGCCATCCATCCATCCATCCCTCCAGCCAGCCATCCATCCAGCCATCCATCCATCCATCCATCCCTTCAGCCAGCCATCCATCCAGCCATCAATCCATCCAGATATCCATCCAGCCATCCATCCAACCATCTATCCCTCCAGCCAGCCATCCATCCGGACATCCATCCATCCAGCCATCCATTCAGCCACCCATCCATTCATCCATCTCTCCAGCCAGCCAGCCATCCAGCCATCCATCTATCCAGCCATCCATCCAGCCATCCATCCATCCATCCCTCCAGCCAGCCATCCATCCATCCATCCCTCCAGCCAGCCATCCATCCAGCCATCCATCCATCCGCCATCCATCCAGCCATCCATCCATCCGTCCATCCATCCATCCATCCATCCATCCAGCCATCCATCCAGCCATCCATCCATCCATCCAGCCATTCATCCATGCATCCATCCATCCATCCATCCCTCCAGCCAGCCATCCATCCAGCCATCCATCCATCCAGCCATCCATCCATCAATCCACCCGCCCAGCCAGCAAACCATCCACCCATCCAGCCATCCAGTCATCCATCCAGCCATCCATCCATTTATCCATCCCTCCAGCCAGCCACCAATCCAGCCATCCATCCATCCAGCCATCCATTCAGCCATCCATCCATCCATCCATCCCTTCAGCCAGCCATCCATTCGGCCATCCATCCAGACATCCATCCATCCATCCCTCCAGCCAGCCATCCCTCCAGCCAGCCAACCATCCAGCCATCCCTCCATCCAGCCATCCATCCAGCCATCCATCCATCCATCCATCCATCCCTCCAGCCAGCCATCCATCGAGCCATCCATCCATCCAGCCAGCCATCCAGACAACCATCCATCAATCCATCCCTCCAGCCAGCCATGCATCCAGCCATCCTTCCATCCAGCCGTCCATCCGGCCATCCATCCATGACTCCATTCCTCCAGCCAGCCATCCATCCAGCGAGCCATCGATCTAGCCATCCATTCAGCCAGCCATCCATCCATCCCTCCAGTCAGCCATCCATCCAGCCTTCCATCCATCCAGCCATCCGTCCAGCCATTCATTAATCCATCCATTCCTCCAGCCAGCAATCCATCCAGCCATCCATCCAGCCATCCATCCAGCCATCCATCCATCCATCCATCCCTCCAGCCAGCCATCCATCCAGCCATCCATCCATCCATCCATCCCTCCAGCCAGCCATCCATCCAGCCATCCATCCATTCAGACATCCATCCAGCCATCCATCCAACCATCTATCCCTCCAGCCAGCCATCCCTCCGGACATCCATCCATTCAGCCATCCATTCAGCCACCCATCCATCCATCCATCTCTCCAGCCAGCCAGCCATCCAGCCATCCATCTATCCAGCCATCCATCCAGCCATCCATCCATCCATCCCTCCAGCCAGCCATCCATCCATCCATCCATCCCTCCAGCCAGCCATCCATCCAGCCATCCATCCATCCCGCCATCCATCCAGCCATCCATCCATCCGTCCATCCATCCATCCAGCCATCCATCCAGCCATCCATCCAACCATCCATCCATCCATCCAGCCAGCCATATGTCCATGCATCCATCCATCCATCCATCCATCCAGCCATCCATCCATCCAGCCATCCATCCAGCCATCCATCCATCCATCCCTCCATCCATCCGTCCATCCATCCATCCAACCAGCCTTCCATCCATCCATCCAGCCAACCAGCCATCCATCCATCCAGCCAGCCATCCAGACATCCAGCCATCCATCCAGCCGTCCATCCAGCCTTCCATCCATCCTTCCATCCCTCCAGCCAGCCATCCATCCAGCCATCCCTCCAGCCAGCCATCCATCCATCTATCCCTCCAGCCAGCCATCCATCCAGCCATCCATCCATCCAGCCATCCATCCAGCCATCCATCCATCCATCCATCCATCCATCCAGCCATCCATCCAGCCATCCATCCATCCATCCGTCCATCCAGCCATCCATCCAGCCATCCATCCAGCCATCCATCCATCCTTCAATCCCTCCAGCCATCCATCCTTCCAGCCATCCATCCATCCAGCCATCCATCCAGCCATCCATCCATCCATCCCTCCAGCCAGCCATCCATCCAGCCATCCATCCATCCATCCCTCCAGCCAATCGCCCATCCAGCCGTCCATCCATCCAGCCATCCATCCAGCCATCCATCCAGCCATCCATCCCTCCAGCAATCCACCCATCCAACCATTCCTCCATGCAGCCATCCATCCAGCCATCCATCCATCCATCCATCCCTCCAGCCAGATATCCATCAAGCCATCCCTCCATCCATCCGTCCATCCATCCATCCATCCAGCCATCCATCCATCCAGCCAGCCTTCCATCCAGCCATCCCTCCATACAGCCATCCATCCAGCCATCCATCCATCCGTCACTCCAGCCAGTCATCCCTCCATCCAGCCATCCATCCAGCCATCCATCCATCCCTCCAGCCAGCCGCCCATCCAGCCATCCCTCCATCCAGCCATCCATCCAGCCAATAATCCATCCATCCATCCCTCCAGCCAGCCATCCATCCAGCCATCCCTCCATCCAGCCATCCATCCAGCCATCCATCCATCCCTCCAGCCAGCCAACCATCCAGCCATCCCTCCATCCAGCCATCCATCCAGCCATCCATCCATCCATCCATCCATCCCTCCAGCCAGCCATCCATCGATCCATCCATCCATCCAGCCAGCCATCCAGACAACCATCCATCAATCCATCCCTCCAGCCAGCCATGCATCCAGCCATCCTTCCATCCAGCCGTACATCCGGCCATCCATCCATGACTCCATTCCTCCAGCCAGCCATCCATCCAGCCATCCATCGATCTTGCCATCCATTCAGCCAGACATCCATCCATCCCTCCAGCCAGCCATCCATCCAGCCTTCCATCCATCCAGCCATCCGTCCAGCCATTCATTAATCCATCCATTCCTCCAGCCAGCAATCCATCCAGCCATCCATCCAGCCATCCATCCAGCCATCCATCCATCCATCCTCCTGCCAGCCATCCATCCAGCCATCCATCCATCCATCCATCCCTTCAGCCAGCCATCCATCTAGCCATCCATCCCTCCAGCCATCCATCCAGCCATCCATCCATCCATCCATCCATCCCTCCAGCCAGCCATCCATCCAGCCATCCATCCATCCATCCCTCCAGCCAATCGCCCATCCAGCCATCCATCCATCCAGCCATTCATCCAGCCATCCATCCAGCCATCCATCCCTCCAGCAATCCACCCATCCAACCATTCCTCCATGCAGCCATCCATCCAGCCATCCATCCATCCATCCATCCCTCCAGCCAGATATCCATCAAGCCATCCCTCCATCCATCCGTCCATCCATCCATCCATCCAGCCATCCATCCATCCAGCCAGCCTTCCATCCAGCCATCCCTCCATACAGCCATCCATCCAGCCATCCATCCATCCGTCACTCCAGCCAGACATCCCTCCATCCAGCCATCCATCCAGCCATCCATCCATCCCTCCAGCCAGCCGCCCATCCAGCCATCCCTCCATCCAGCCATCCATCCAGCCAATAATCCATCCATCCATCCCTCCAGCCAGCCATCCATCCAGCCATCCCTCCATCCAGCCATCCATCCAGCCATCCATCCATCCCTCCAGCCAGCCAACCATCCAGCCATCCCTCCATCCAGCCATCCATCCAGCCATCCATCCATCCATCCATCCATCCCTCCAGCCAGCCATCCATCGATCCATCCATCCATCCAGCCAGCCATCCAGACAACCATCCATCAATCCATCCCTCCAGCCAGCCATGCATCCAGCCATCCTTCCATCCAGCCGTCCATCCGGCCATCCATCCATGACTCCATTCCTCCAGCCAGCCATCCATCCAGCCATCCATCGATCTTGCCATCCATTCAGCCAGACATCCATCCATCCCTCCAGCCAGCCATCCGTCCAGCCTTCCATCCATCCAGCCATCCGTCCAGCCATTCATTAATCCATCCATTCCTCCAGCCAGCAATCCATCCAGCCATCCATCCAGCCATCCATCCAGCCATCCATCCATCCATCCCTCCAGCCAGCCATCCATCCAGCCATCCATCCATCCATCCATCCCTTCAGCCAGCCATCCATCCAGCCATCAATCCATCCAGACATCCATCCAGCCATCCATCCAACCATCTATCCCTCCAGCCAGCCATCCATCCGGACATCCATCCATCCAGCCATCCATTCAGCCACCCATCCATTCATCCATCTCTCCAGCCAGCCAGCCATCCAGCCATCCATCTATCCAGCCATCCATCCAGCCATCCATCCATCCATCCCTCCAGCCAGCCATCCATCCATCCATCCCTCCAGCCAGCCATCCATCCAGCCATCCATCCATCCCTCCAGCCAGCCAACCATCCAGCCATCCCTCCATCCAGCCATCCATCCAGCCATCCATCCATCCATCCATCCATCCCTCCAGCCAGCCATCCATCGATCCATCCATCCATCCAGCCAGCCATCCAGACAACCATCCATCAATCCATCCCTCCAGCCAGCCATGCATCCAGCCATCCTTCCATCCAGCCGTACATCCGGCCATCCATCCATGACTCCATTCCTCCAGCCAGCCATCCATCCAGCCATCCATCGATCTTGCCATCCATTCAGCCAGACATCCATCCATCCCTCCAGCCAGCCATCCATCCAGCCTTCCATCCATCCAGCCATCCGTCCAGCCATTCATTAATCCATCCATTCCTCCAGCCAGCAATCCATCCAGCCATCCATCCAGCCATCCATCCAGCCATCCATCCATCCATCCTCCTGCCAGCCATCCATCCAGCCATCCATCCATCCATCCATCCCTTCAGCCAGCCATCCATCTAGCCATCCATCCCTCCAGCCATCCATCCAGCCATCCATCCATCCATCCATCCATCCCTCCAGCCAGCCATCCATCCAGCCATCCATCCATCCATCCCTCCAGCCAATCGCCCATCCAGCCATCCATCCATCCAGCCATTCATCCAGCCATCCATCCAGCCATCCATCCCTCCAGCAATCCACCCATCCAACCATTCCTCCATGCAGCCATCCATCCAGCCATCCATCCATCCATCCATCCCTCCAGCCAGATATCCATCAAGCCATCCCTCCATCCATCCGTCCATCCATCCATCCATCCAGCCATCCATCCATCCAGCCAGCCTTCCATCCAGCCATCCCTCCATACAGCCATCCATCCAGCCATCCATCCATCCGTCACTCCAGCCAGACATCCCTCCATCCAGCCATCCATCCAGCCATCCATCCATCCCTCCAGCCAGCCGCCCATCCAGCCATCCCTCCATCCAGCCATCCATCCAGCCAATAATCCATCCATCCATCCCTCCAGCCAGCCATCCATCCAGCCATCCCTCCATCCAGCCATCCATCCAGCCATCCATCCATCCCTCCAGCCAGCCAACCATCCAGCCATCCCTCCATCCAGCCATCCATCCAGCCATCCATCCATCCATCCATCCATCCCTCCAGCCAGCCATCCATCGATCCATCCATCCATCCAGCCAGCCATCCAGACAACCATCCATCAATCCATCCCTCCAGCCAGCCATGCATCCAGCCATCCTTCCATCCAGCCGTCCATCCGGCCATCCATCCATGACTCCATTCCTCCAGCCAGCCATCCATCCAGCCATCCATCGATCTTGCCATCCATTCAGCCAGACATCCATCCATCCCTCCAGCCAGCCATCCGTCCAGCCTTCCATCCATCCAGCCATCCGTCCAGCCATTCATTAATCCATCCATTCCTCCAGCCAGCAATCCATCCAGCCATCCATCCAGCCATCCATCCAGCCATCCATCCATCCATCCCTCCAGCCAGCCATCCATCCAGCCATCCATCCATCCATCCATCCCTTCAGCCAGCCATCCATCCAGCCATCAATCCATCCAGACATCCATCCAGCCATCCATCCAACCATCTATCCCTCCAGCCAGCCATCCATCCGGACATCCATCCATCCAGCCATCCATTCAGCCACCCATCCATTCATCCATCTCTCCAGCCAGCCAGCCATCCAGCCATCCATCTATCCAGCCATCCATCCAGCCATCCATCCATCCATCCCTCCAGCCAGCCATCCATCCATCCATCCCTCCAGCCAGCCATCCATCCAGCCATCCATCCATCCGCCATCCATCCAGCCATCCATCCATCCGTCCATCCATCCATCCATCCATCCATCCAGCCATCCATCCAGCCATCCATCCATCCATCCAGCCATTCATCCATGCATCCATCCATCCATCCATCCCTCCAGCCAGCCATCCATCCAGCCATCCATCCATCCAGCCATCCATCCATCAATCCACCCGCCCAGCCAGCCAACCATCCAGCCATCCAGCCATCCAGTCATCCATCCAGCCATCCATCCATTTATCCATCCCTCCAGCCAGCCACCAATCCAGCCATCCATCCATCCAGCCATCCATTCAGCCATCCATCCATCCATCCCTCCAGCCAGCCATCCATCCAGCCATCCATCCATCCAGCCATCCATCCAGCCATCCATCCATCCATCTATCCCACCTGCCAGCCATCCATCCAGCCATCCATCCAACCATCCATCCAGCCATCCATCCATCCATCCTTCCCTCCAGCCAGCCATCCATTCAATCATCCATCCATACAGCCATCCATTCAGCCATCCATCCATCGATCCTTCCCTGCAGCCAGCCATCCATCCAGCCATCCATCCATCCAGCCACCCATCCAGCCATCCATCCATCCATCCATCCCTCCAGCCAGACATTCATCCTGCCAGCCCTCCATTCAGACATCCATCCAGCCATCCAACCATTCATCCATCTCTCCAGCCAGCCTTAAATCCAGCCATCCATCCATCCATCCATCCCTCCAGCCAGCCAACCAACCAGCCATCCCTCAATCCAGCCATCCATCCATCCAGCCATCCATCCAGCCATCCATCCATCCATCTATCCCTCCTGCCAGCCATCCATCCAGCCATCCATCCATCCAACCATCCATCCAGCCATCCATCCGTCCCTCCAGCCAGCCATCCATCCAGCCATCCATCCATCAAGCCATCCATCCAGCCATCCATCCATCCATCCTTCGCTCCAGCCAGCCATCCATCCAGCCTTCCATCCATCCAGCCACCCATCCAGCCAACCATCCATGCATCCAACCCTCCAGCCAGTCATCCATCCAGCCATCCCTGCATCCAGCTATCCATCCAGCCATCCAACCATTCATCCATCTCTCCAGCCACCCATACATCCAGCCATCCTTCCATCCAGCCATCCATCCAGCCATCCATCCATCCATCCATCCCTCCAGCCAGCCAGTCATTAAGCCATCCATGCATCCATCCAACCATCCAGCCATCCATCCAGCCAGCAATCCATCCAGCCAGCCATCCATCCAGCCATCCCTCCATCCAGCCATCCATCCAGCCATCCATCCATCCATCCATCCATCCATCCCTCCAGCCAGCCAACCAACCAGCCTTCCCTCCATCCAGCCATCCATCCATCCATCCATCCCACCAGCCAGCCATCCATCCAGCCATCCATCCAGCTATCCATCCAGCCATCCATCCATCAATCCATCCCTCCAGCCAGCCATCCATCCAGCCATCTATCCAACCAGCCGTCCATCCAGCCATCGATCCATCCATCCATCCCTTCAGCCTGCCATCCATCCAGCCATCCATCCATCCAGCCATCCATGCAGCCATCCATCCATCAATCCATCCATCCAGCCATCCATCCCTCCAGCAATCCATCCATCCAACCATTCCACCATCCAGCCATCCATCCAGCCATCCATCATTCCATCCATCTCTCCAGCCAGATATACATCCAGCCATCCCACCATCCATCCGTCCATCCATCCATCCATCCAGCCATCCATCCATCCAGCCAGCCTTCCATCCAGCCATCCCTCCATACAGCCATCCATCCAGCCATCCATCCATTCCTCACTCCAGCCAGTCATCCCTCCATCCAGCCATCCATGCAGCCATCCATCCATCCCTCCAGCCAGCCACCCATCCAGCCATCCCTCCATCCAGCCATCCATCCAGCCAATAATCCATCCATCCATCCCTCCAGCCAGCCATCCATCCAGCCATCCCTCCATCCAGCCATCCATCCAGCCATCCATCCATCCCTCCAGCCAGCCAACCATCCAGCCATCCCTCCATCCAGCCATCCATCCAGCCATCCTTCCATCCATCCATCCATCCCTCCAGCCAGCCATCCATCGAGCCATCCATCCATCCAGCCAGCCAGCCAGACAACCATCCATCAATCCATCCCTCCAGCCAGCCATGCATCCAGCCATCCTTCCATCCAGCCGTCCATCCGGCCAACCTTCCATGACTCCATTCCTCCAGCCAGCCATCCATCCAGCCATCCATCGATCTAGCCATCCATTCAGCCAGCCATCCATATATTCTTCCAGCCAGCCATCCATCCAGCCTTGCATCCATCCAGCCATCCGTCCAGCCATTCATTAATCCATCCATTCCTCCAGCCAGCAATCCATCCAGCCATCCATCCAGCCATCCATCCAGCCATCCATCCATCCATCCATCCCTCCAGCCAGCCATCCATCCAGCCATCCATCCATCCATCCATCCCTCCAGCCAGCCATCCATCCAGCCATCCATCCATTCAGACATCTATCCAGCCATCCATCCAACCATCTATCCCTCCAGCCAGCCATCCCTCCGGACATCCATCCATTCAGCCATACATTCAGCCACCCATCCATCCATCCATCTCTCCAGCCAGCCAGCCATCCAGCCATCCATCTATCCAGCCATCCATCCAGCCATCCATCCATCCATCCCTCCAGCCAGCCATCCATCCATCCATCCCTCCAGCCAGCCATCCATCCAGCCATCCATCCATCCCGCCATCCATCCAGCCATCCATCCATCCATCCGTCCATCCATCCATCCAGCCATCCATCCAGTCATCCATCCAGCCATCCATCCATCCATCCAGCCAGCCATATATCCATGCATCCATCCATCCATCCATCCATCCATCCAGCCATCCATCCATCCAGCCATCCATCCAGCCATCCATCCATCCATCCATCCCTCCATCCATCCGTCCATCCATCCATCCATCCAGCCTTCCATCCATCCATCCAGCCAACCAGCCATCCATCCATCCAGCCAGCCATCCAGACATCCAGCCATCCATCCAGCCGTCCATCCAGCCTTCCATCCATCCTTCCATCCCTCCAGCCAGCCATCCATCCAGCCATCCATTCGGCCATTCATCCATCCATCCATCCCTCCAGCCAGCCATCCATCCAGCCATCCCTCCATCCAGCCATCCATCCAGCCATCCATCCATCCATCCATCCCTTAAGCCAGCCATCCAGCCAGCCATCCCTCCATCCAGCCGTCCATCCAGCCATCCATCCATCCCTCCAGCCAGCCACCCATACAGCCATCCCTCCATCCAGCCATCCATCCAGCCAATAATCCATCCATCAATCCCTCCAGCCAGCCATCCATCCAGCCACCCCACCATCCAGCCATCAATCCAGCCATCCATCCATCTCTCCAGCCAGCCAACATCCAGCCATCCCTCCATCCAGCCATCCATCCAGCCATCCATCCATCCCTCCAGCCAGCCGTCCATCGAGCCATCAATCCATGCAGCCAGCCATCCAGCCATCCATCCATCAATCCATCCCTCCAGCCAGCCATGCATCCAGCCATCCTTCCATCCAGCCGTCCATCCGGCCATCCATCCATGACTCCATTCCTCCAGCCAGCCATCCATCCAACCATCCTTCGATCTAGCCATCCATTCAGCCATCCATCCATCCATCCCTCCAGCCACCCATCCATCCAGCCTTCCATCCATCCAGCCATCCGTCCAGCCATTCATTAATCCATCCATTCCTCCAGCAAACAATCCATCCAGCCATCCATCCAGCCATCCATCCAGCCATCCATCCATCCATCCCTCCAGCCAGCCATCCATCCAGCCATCCATCCATCCAGCCATCCATCCAGCCATCCATCCATCCATCCATCCCACCAGCCAGCCATCCATCCAGCCATCCATCCATCCAGACATCCATCCAGCCATCCATCCATCCATCCATCCCTCCAGCCAGCAAACCATCCGGACATCCATCCATCCAGCCATCCACCCAGCCACCCACCCATCCATCCATCTCTTCAGCCATCCAGCCATCCAGCCATCCATCTATCTAGCCATTTATCCAGCCATCAATCCAGCCATCCCTCCAGCCAGCCATCCATCCATCTATCCCTCCAGCCAGCCATCCATCCAGCCATCCATCCATCCAGCCATCCATCCAGCCATCCATCCATCCATCCATCCATCCATCCAGCCATCCATCCAGCCATCCATCCATCCATCCGTCCATCCAGCCATCCATCCAGCCATCCATCCAGCCATCCATCCATCCTTCAATCCCTCCAGCCAGCCATCCATCCAGCCATCCCTCCATCCAGCCATCCATCCAGCCATCCATCCATCCCTCCAGCCAGCCGTCCATCGAGCCATCCATCCATGCAGCCAGCCATCCATGCAGCCAGCCATCCAGCCATCCATCCATCAATCCATCCCTCCAGCCAGCCATGCATCCAGCCATCCTTCCATCCAGCCGTCCATCCGGCCATCCATCCATGACTCCATTCCTCCAGCCAGCCATCCATCCAACCATCCTTCGATCTAGCCATCCATTCAGCCATCCATCCATCCATCCCTCCAGCCAGCCATCCAACCAGCCTTCCATCCATCCAGCCATCCGTCCATCCAGCCATCCATCCAGCCATCCATCCAGCCATCCATCCATCCTTCAATCCCTCCAGCCAGCCATCCATCCAGCCATCCATCCAGCCAGCCATCCATCGAACCATCCACCCATCCATCACTCCAGCCATCCATCCATCCAGCCATCCATCCATCCAGCCATCCATCCAGCCATCCATCCATCCATCCGTCCATGACTCCAGCCAGCCATCCATCCAACCATCCATCCATCCATCCCTCCAGCCAATCGCCCATCCAGCCGTCCATCCATCCAGCCATCCATCCAGCCATCCATCCAGCCATCCATCCCTCCAGCAATCCACCCATCCAACCATTCCTCCATGCAGCCATCCATCCAGCCATCCATCCATCCATCCATCCCTCCAGCCAGATATCCATCAAGCCATCCCTCCATCCATCCGTCCATCCATCCATCCATCCAGCCATCCATCCATCCAGCCAGCCTTCCATCCAGCCATCCCTCCATACAGCCATCCATCCAGCCATCCATCCATCCGTCACTCCAGCCAGTCATCCCTCCATCCAGCCATCCATCCAGCCATCCATCCATCCCTCCAGCCAGCCGCCCATCCAGCCATCCCTCCATCCAGCCATCCATCCAGCCAATAATCCATCCATCCATCCCTCCAGCCAGCCATCCATCCAGCCATCCCTCCATCCAGCCATCCATCCAGCCATCCATCCATCCCTCCAGCCAGCCAACCATCCAGCCATCCCTCCATCCAGCCATCCATCCAGCCATCCATCCATCCATCCATCCATCCCTCCAGCCAGCCATCCATCGATCCATCCATCCATCCAGCCAGCCATCCAGACAACCATCCATCAATCCATCCCTCCAGCCAGCCATGCATCCAGCCATCCTTCCATACAGCCGTCCATCCGGCCATCCATCCATGACTCCATTCCACCAGCCAGCCATCCATCCAGCCATCCATCGATCTTGCCATCCATTCAGCCAGACATCCATCCATCCCTCCAGCCAGCCATCCATCCAGCCTTCCATCCATCCAGCCATCCGTCCAGCCATTCATTAATCCATCCATTCCTCCAGCCAGCAATCCATCCAGCCATCCATCCAGCCATCCATCCAGCCATCCATCCATCCATCCCTCCAGCCAGCCCTCCATCCAGCCATCCATCCATCCATCCATCCCTTCAGCCAGCCATCCATCCAGCCATCCATCCATCCAGACATCCATCCAGCCATCCATCCAACCATCTATCCCTCCAGCCAGCCATCCATCCGGACATCCATCCATCCAGCCATCCATTCAGCCACCCATCCATTCATCCATCTCTCCAGCCAGCCAGCCATCCAGCCATCCATCTATCCAGCCATCCATCCAGCCATCCATCCATCCATCCCTCCAGCCAGCCATCCATCCGTCCATCCCTCCAGCCAGCCATCCATCCAGCCATCCATCCATCCGCCATCCATCCAGCCATCCATCCATCCGTCCATCCATCCATCCATCCATCCATCCAGCCATCCATCCAGCCATCCATCCATCCATCCAGCCATTCATCCATGCATCCATCCATCCATCCCTCCAGCCAGCCATCCATCCAGCCATCCATCCATCCAGCCATCCATCCATCAATCCACCCGCCCAGCCAGCCATCCATCCAGCCATCCAGCCATCCAGTCATCCATCCAGCCATCCATCCATTCATCCATCCCTCCAGCCAGCCACCAATCCAGCCATCCATCCATCCAGCCATCCATTCAGCCATCCATCCATCCATCCATCCTTTCAGCCAGCCACCCATTCGGCCATCCATCCAGACATCCATCCATCCATCCCTCCAGCCAGCCATCCATCCAGCCATCCATCCATCCAGCCATCCATCCAGCCATCAATCCATCCATCTATCCCTCCTGCCAGCCATCCATCCAGCCATCCATTCAACCATCCATCCAGCCATCCATCCATCCATCCTTCCCTCCAGCCAGCCATCCATTCAGCCATCCATCCATACAGCCATCCATTCAGCCATCCATCCATCCATCCTTCCCTGCAGCCAGCCATCCATCCAGCCATCCATCCATCCAGCCACCCATCCAGCCATCCATCCATCCATCCATCCCTCCAGCCAGACATTCATCCTGCCAGCCCTCCATCCAGACATCCATCCAGACATCCAACCATTCATCCATCTCTCCAGCCAGCCTTAAATCCAGCCATCCATCCATCCATCCCTCCAGCCAGCCAACCAACCAGCCATCCCTCAATCCAGCCATCCATCCATCCAGCCATCCATCCAGCCATCCATCCATCCATCTATCCCTCCTGCCAGCCATCCATCCAGCCATCCATCCATCCAACCATCCATCCAGCCATCCATCCGTCCCTCCAGCCAGCCATCAATCCAGCCATCCATCCATCAAGCCATCCATCCAGCCATCCATCCATCCATCCTTCGCTCCAGCCAGCCATCCATCCAGCCATCCATCCATCCAGCCACCCATCCAGCCAACCATCCATCCATCCAACCCTCCAGCCAGTCATCCATCCTGCCATCCCTGCATCCAGCCATCCATCCAGCCATCCAACCATTCATCCATCTCTCCAGCCACTCATACATCCAGCCATCCTTCCATCCAGCCATCCATCCAGCCATCCATCCATCCATCCATCCCTCCAGCCAGCCAGTCATTAAGCCATCCATGCATCCATCCAACCATCCAGTCATCCATCCAGCCATCCATCCATCCAGCCAGCCATCCATCCAGCCATCCCTCCATCCAGCCATCCATCCAGCCATCCATCCATCCATCCATCCCTCCAGCCAGCCAACCAACCAGCCTTCCCTCCATCCAGCCATCCATCCATCCATCCATCCCACCAGCCAGCCATCCATCCAGCCATCCATCCAGCTATCCATCCAGCCATCCATCCATCAATCCATCCCTCCAGCCAGCCATCCATCCAGCCATCTATCCAACCAGCCGTCCATCCAGCCATCGATCCATCCATCCATCCCTTCAGCCTGCCATCCATCCAGCCATCCATCCATCCAGCCATCCATCCAGCCATCCATCCATCAATCCATCCATCCAGCCATCCATCCCTCCAGCAATCCATCCATCCAACCATTCCTCCATCCAGCCATCCATCCAGCCATCCATCATTCCATCCATCCCTCCAGCCAGATATCCATCCAGCCATCCCTCCATCCATCCGTCCATCCATCCATCCATCCAGCCATCCATCCATCCAGCCAGCCTTCCATCCAGCCATCCCTCCATACAGCCATCCATCCAACCATCCATCCATCCGTCACTCCAGCCAGTCATCCCTCCGTCCAGCCATCCATCCAGCCATCCATCCATCCCTCCAGCCAGCCACCCATCCAGCCATCCCTCCATCCAGCCATCCATCCAGCCAATAATCCATCCATCCATCCCTCCAGCCAGCCATTCCTCCAGCCATCCCTCCATCCAGCCATCCATCCAGCCATCCATCCATCCCTCCAGCCAGCCAACCATCCAGCCATCCCTCCATCCAGCCATCCATCCAGCCATCCATCCATCCATCCATCCCTCCAGCCAGCCATCCATCGAGCCATCCATCCATCCAGCCAGCCATCCAGACAACCATCCATCAATCCATCCCTCCAGCCAGCCATGCATCCAGCCATCCTTCCATCCAGCCGTCCATCCGGCCATCCATCCATGACTCCATTCCTCCAGCCAGCCATCCATCCAGCCATCCATCGATCTAGCCATCCATTCAGCCAGCCATCCATCCATCCCTCCAGCCAAACATCCATCCAGCCTTCCATCCATCCAGCCATCCGTCCAGCCATTCATTAATCCATCCATTCCTCCAGCCAGCAATCCATCCAGCCATCCATCCAGCCATCCATCCAGCCATCCATCCATCCATCCATCCCTCCAGCCAGCCATCCATCCATCCAGCCATCCATCCATTCAGACATCCATCCAGCCATCCATCCAACCATCTATCCCTCCAGCCAGCCATGCCTCCGGACATCCATCCATTCAGCCATCCATTCAGCCACACATCCATCCATCCATCTCTACAGCCAGCCAGCCATCCAGCCATCCATCTATCCAGCCATCCATCCAGCCATCCATCCATCCATCCCTCCAGCCAGCCATCCATCCATCCATCCCTCCAGCCAGCCATCCATCCATCCAGCCATCCATCCATCCCGCCATCCATCCAGCCATCCATCCATCCGTCCATCCATCCATCCTGCCATCCATCCAGCCATCCATCCAGCCATCCATCCATCCATCCAGCCAGCCATATATCCATGCATCCATCCATCCATACATCCATCCAGCCATCCATCCATCCAGCCATCCATCCAGCCATCCATCCATCCATTCATCCCTCCATCCATCCGTCCATCCATCCATCCATCCAGCCTTCCATCCATCCATCCAGCCAACCAGCCATCCATCCATCCAGCCAGCCATCCAGACATCCAGACATCCATCCAGCCGTCCATCCAGCCTTCCATCCATCCTTCCATCCATCCAGCCATCCATCCAGCCATCCATCCATCCCTCCAGCCAGCCGTCCATCGAGCCATCCATCCATGCAGCCAGCCATCCAGCCATCCATCCATCAATCCATCCCTCCAGCCAGCCATGCATCCAGCCATCCTTCCATCCAGCCGTCCATCCGGCCATCCATCCATGACTCCATTCCTCCAGCCAGCCATCCATCCAACCATCCTTCGATCTAGCCATCCATTCAGCCATCCATCCATCCATCCCTCCAGCCACCCATCCATCCAGCCTTCCATCCATCCAGCCATCCGTCCAGCCATTCATTAATCCATCCATTCCTCCAGCAAACAATCCATCCAGCCATCCATCCAGCCATCCATCCAGCCATCCATCCATCCATCCCTCCAGCCAGCCATCCATCCAGCCATCCATCCATCCAGCCATCCATCCAGCCATCCATCCATCCATCCATCCCACCAGCCAGCCATCCATCCAGCCATCCATCCATCCAGACATCCATCCAGCCATCCATCCATCCATCCATCCCTCCAGCCAGCAAACCATCCGGACATCCATCCATCCAGCCATCCACCCAGCCACCCACCCATCAATCCATCTCTTCAGCCAGCCAGCCATCCAGCCATCCATCTATCTAGCCATTTATCCAGCCATCAATCCAGCCATCCCTCCAGCCAGCCATCCATCCATCTATCCCTCCAGCCAGCCATCCATCCAGCCATCCATCCATCCAGCCATCCATCCAGCCATCCATCCATCCATCCATCCATCCATCCAGCCATCCATCCAGCCATCCATCCATCCATCCGTCCATCCAGCCATCCATCCAGCCATCCATCCAGCCATCCATCCATCCTTCAATCCCTCCAGCCAGCCATCCATCCAGCCATCCCTCCATCCAGCCATCCATCCAGCCATCCATCCATCCCTCCAGCCAGCCGTCCATCGAGCCATCCATCCATGCAGCCAGCCATCCATGCAGCCAGCCATCCAGCCATCCATCCATCAATCCATCCCTCCAGCCAGCCATGCATCCAGCCATCCTTCCATCCAGCCGTCCATCCGGCCATCCATCCATGACTCCATTCCTCCAGCCAGCCATCCATCCAACCATCCTTCGATCTAGCCATCCATTCAGCCATCCATCCATCCATCCCTCCAGCCAGCCATCCAACCAGCCTTCCATCCATCCAGCCATCCGTCCATCCAGCCATCCATCCAGCCATCCATCCAGCCATCCATCCATCCTTCAATCCCTCCAGCCAGCCATCCATCCAGCCATCCATCCAGCCAGCCATCCATCGAACCATCCACCCATCCATCACTCCAGCCATCCATCCATCCAGCCATCCATCCATCCAGCCATCCATCCAGCCATCCATCCATCCATCCGTCCATGACTCCAGCCAGCCATCCATCCAACCATCCATCCATCCATCCCTCCAGCCAATCGCCCATCCAGCCGTCCATCCATCCAGCCATCCATCCAGCCATCCATCCAGCCATCCATCCCTCCAGCAATCCACCCATCCAACCATTCCTCCATGCAGCCATCCATCCAGCCATCCATCCATCCATCCATCCCTCCAGCCAGATATCCATCAAGCCATCCCTCCATCCATCCGTCCATCCATCCATCCATCCAGCCATCCATCCATCCAGCCAGCCTGCCATCCAGCCATCCCTCCATACAGCCATCCATCCAGCCATCCATCCATCCGTCACTCCAGCCAGTCATCCCTCCATCCAGCCATCCATCCAGCCATCCATCCATCCCTCCAGCCAGCCGCCCATCCAGCCATCCCTCCATCCAGCCATCCATCCAGCCAATAATCCATCCATCCATCCCTCCAGCCAGCCATCCATCCAGCCATCCCTCCATCCAGCCATCCATCCAGCCATCCATCCATCCCTCCAGCCAGCCAACCATCCAGCCATCCCTCCATCCAGCCATCCATCCAGCCATCCATCCATCCATCCATCCATCCCTCCAGCCAGCCATCCATCGATCCATCCATCCATCCAGCCAGCCATCCAGACAACCATCCATCAATCCATCCCTCCAGCCAGCCATGCATCCAGCCATCCTTCCATACAGCCGTCCATCCGGCCATCCATCCATGACTCCATTCCACCAGCCAGCCATCCATCCAGCCATCCATCGATCTTGCCATCCATTCAGCCAGACATCCATCCATCCCTCCAGCCAGCCATCCATCCAGCCTTCCATCCATCCAGCCATCCGTCCAGCCATTCATTAATCCATCCATTCCTCCAGCCAGCAATCCATCCAGCCATCCATCCAGCCATCCATCCAGCCATCCATCCATCCATCCGTCCAGCCAGCCCTCCATCCAGCCATCCATCCATCCATCCATCCCTTCAGCCAGCCATCCATCCAGCCATCCATCCATCCAGACATCCATCCAGCCATCCATCCAACCATCTATCCCTCCAGCCAGCCATCCATCCGGACATCCATCCATCCAGCCATCCATTCAGCCACCCATCCATTCATCCATCTCTCCAGCCAGCGAGCCATCCAGCCATCCATCTATCCAGCCATCCATCCAGCCATCCATCCATCCATCCCTCCAGCCAGCCATCCATCCGTCCATCCCTCCAGCCAGCCATCCATCCAGCCATCCATCCATCCGCCATCCATCCAGCCATCCATCCATCCGTCCATCCATCCATCCATCCATCCATCCAGCCATCCATCCAGCCATCCATCCATCCATCCAGCCATTCATCCATGCATCCATCCATCCATCCCTCCAGCCAGCCATCCATCCAGCCATCCATCCATCCAGCCATCCATCCATCAATCCACCCGCCCAGCCAGCCATCCATCCAGCCATCCAGCCATCCAGTCATCCATCCAGCCATCCATCCATTCATCCATCCCTCCAGCCAGCCACCAATCCAGCCATCCATCCATCCAGCCATCCATTCAGCCATCCATCCATCCATCCATCCTTTCAGCCAGCCACCCATTCGGCCATCCATCCAGACATCCATCCATCCATCCCTCCAGCCAGCCATCCATCCAGCCATCCATCCATCCAGCCATCCATCCAGCCATCAATCCATCCATCTATCCCTCCTGCCAGCCATCCATCCAGCCATCCATTCAACCATCCATCCAGCCATCCATCCATCCATCCTTCCCTCCAGCCAGCCATCCATTCAGCCATCCATCCATACAGCCATCCATTCAGCCATCCATCCATCCATCCTTCCCTGCAGCCAGCCATCCATCCAGCCATCCATCCATCCAGCCACCCATCCAGCCATCCATCCATCCATCCATCCCTCCAGCCAGACATTCATCCTGCCAGCCCTCCATCCAGACATCCATCCAGACATCCAACCATTCATCCATCTCTCCAGCCAGCCTTAAATCCAGCCATCCATCCATCCATCCCTCCAGCCAGCCAACCAACCAGCCATCCCTCAATCCAGCCATCCATCCATCCAGCCATCCATCCAGCCATCCATCCATCCATCTATCCCTCCTGCCAGCCATCCATCCAGCCATCCATCCATCCAACCATCCATCCAGCCATCCATCCGTCCCTCCAGCCAGCCATCAATCCAGCCATCCATCCATCAAGCCATCCATCCAGCCATCCATCCATCCATCCTTCGCTCCAGCCAGCCATCCATCCAGCCATCCATCCATCCAGCCACCCATCCAGCCAACCATCCATCCATCCAACCCTCCAGCCAGTCATCCATCCTGCCATCCCTGCATCCAGCCATCCATCCAGCCATCCAACCATTCATCCATCTCTCCAGCCACTCATACATCCAACCATCCAGTCATCCATCCAGCCATCCATCCATCCAGCCAGCCATCCATCCAGCCATCCCTCCATCCAGCCATCCATCCAGCCATCCATCCATCCATCCATCCCTCCAGCCAGCCAACCAACCAGCCTTCCCTCCATCCAGCCATCCATCCATCCATCCATCCCACCAGCCAGCCATCCATCCAGCCATCCATCCAGCTATCCATCCAGCCATCCATCCATCAATCCATCCCTCCAGCCAGCCATCCATCCAGCCATCTATCCAACCAGCCGTCCATCCAGCCATCGATCCATCCATCCATCCCTTCAGCCTGCCATCCATCCAGCCATCCATCCATCCAGCCATCCATCCAGCCATCCATCCATCAATCCATCCATCCAGCCATCCATCCCTCCAGCAATCCATCCATCCAACCATTCCTCCATCCAGCCATCCATCCAGCCATCCATCATTCCATCCATCCCTCCAGCCAGATATCCATCCAGCCATCCCTCCATCCATCCGTCCATCCATCCATCCATCCAGCCATCCATCCATCCAGCCAGCCTTCCATCCAGCCATCCCTCCATACAGCCATCCATCCAACCATCCATCCATCCGTCACTCCAGCCAGTCATCCCTCCGTCCAGCCATCCATCCAGCCATCCATCCATCCCTCCAGCCAGCCACCCATCCAGCCATCCCTCCATCCAGCCATCCATCCAGCCAATAATCCATCCATCCATCCCTCCAGCCAGCCATTCCTCCAGCCATCCCTCCATCCAGCCATCCATCCAGCCATCCATCCATCCCTCCAGCCAGCCAACCATCCAGCCATCCCTCCATCCAGCCATCCATCCAGCCATCCATCCATCCATCCATCCCTCCAGCCAGCCATCCATCGAGCCATCCATCCATCCAGCCAGCCATCCAGACAACCATCCATCAATCCATCCCTCCAGCCAGCCATGCATCCAGCCATCCTTCCATCCAGCCGTCCATCCGGCCATCCATCCATGACTCCATTCCTCCAGCCAGCCATCCATCCAGCCATCCATCGATCTAGCCATCCATTCAGCCAGCCATCCATCCATCCCTCCAGCCAAACATCCATCCAGCCTTCCATCCATCCAGCCATCCGTCCAGCCATTCATTAATCCATCCATTCCTCCAGCCAGCAATCCATCCAGCCATCCATCCAGCCATCCATCCAGCCATCCATCCATCCATCCATCCCTCCAGCCAGCCATCCATCCATCCAGCCATCCATCCATTCAGACATCCATCCAGCCATCCATCCAACCATCTATCCCTCCAGCCAGCCATGCCTCCGGACATCCATCCATTCAGCCATCCATTCAGCCACACATCCATCCATCCATCTCTACAGCCAGCCAGCCATCCAGCCATCCATCTATCCAGCCATCCATCCAGCCATCCATCCATCCATCCCTCCAGCCAGCCATCCATCCATCCATCCCTCCAGCCAGCCATCCATCCATCCAGCCATCCATCCATCCCGCCATCCATCCAGCCATCCATCCATCCGTCCATCCATCCATCCTGCCATCCATCCAGCCATCCATCCAGCCATCCATCCATCCATCCAGCCAGCCATATATCCATGCATCCATCCATCCATACATCCATCCAGCCATCCATCCATCCAGCCATCCATCCAGCCATCCATCCATCCATTCATCCCTCCATCCATCCGTCCATCCATCCATCCATCCAGCCTTCCATCCATCCATCCAGCCAACCAGCCATCCATCCATCCAGCCAGCCATCCAGACATCCAGACATCCATCCAGCCGTCCATCCAGCCTTCCATCCATCCTTCCATCCCTCCAGCCAGCCATCCATCCAGCCATCCATTCGGCCATTCATCCATCCATCCATCCCTCCAGCCAGCCATCCATCCAGCCATCCCTCCATCCAGCCATCCATCCAGCCATCCATCCATCCATCCATCCCTCCAGCCAGCCATCCAGCCAGCCATCCCTCCATCCAGCCGTCCATCCAGCCATCCATCCATCCCTCCAGCCAGCCACCCATACAGCCATCCCTCCATCCAGCCATCCATCCAGCCTATAATCCATCCATCCATCCCTCCAGCCAGCCATCCATCCAGCCACCCCACCATCCAGCCATCAATCCAGCCATCCATCCATCCCTCCAGCCAGCCAACCATCCAGCCATCCCTCCATCCAGCCATCCATCCAGCCATCCATCCATCCCTCCAGCCAGCCGTCCATCGAGCCATCCATCCATGCAGCCAGCCATCCAGCCATCCATCCATCAATCCATCCCTCCAGCCAGCCATGCATCCAGCCATCCTTCCATCCAGCCGTCCATCCGGCCATCCATCCATGACTCCATTCCTCCAGCCAGCCATCCATCCAACCATCCTTCGATCTAGCCATCCATTCAGCCAGCCATCCATCCATCCCTCCAGCCAGCCATCCATCCAGCCTTCCATCCATCAAGCCATCCGTCCAGCCATTCATTAATCCATCCATTCCTCCAGCAAACAATCCATCCAGCCATCCATCCAGCCATCCATCCAGCCATCCATCCATCCATCCCTCCAGCCAGCCATCCATCCAGCCATCCATCCATCCAGCCATCCATCCAGCCATCCATCCAGCCATCCATCCATCCATCCATCCCACCAGCCAGCCATCCATCCAGCCATCCATCGATCCAGACATCCATCCAGCCATCCATCCATCCATCCATCCCTCCGGCCAGCCAACCATCCGGACATCCATCCATCCAGCCATCCACCCCGCCACCCACCCATCCATCCATTTCTCCAGCCAGCCAGCCAGCCATCCAGCCATCCATCTATCTAGCCATCCATCCAGCCATCCATCCAGCCATCCCTCCAGCCAGCCATCCATCCATCTATCCCTCCAGCCAGCCATCCATCCAGCCATCCATACATCCAGCCATCCATCCAGCCATCCATCCATCCATCCATCCATCCATCCATCCATCCAGCCATCCATCCATCCATCCGTCCATCCAGCCATCCATCCAGCCATCCATCCAGCCATCCAACCAACCTTCAGTCCCTCCAGCCAGCCATCCATCCAGTCATCCATCCAGCTAGCCATCCATCGAACCATCCACCCATCCATCACTCCAGCCATCCATCCATCCAGCCATCCTTCCATCCAGCCATCCATCCAGCCATCCATCCAGCCATCCATCCATCCATCCCTCCAGCCAATCGCCCATCCAGACGTCCATCCATCCAGCCATCCATCCAGCCATCCATCCAGCCATCCATTCCTCCAGCAATCCACCCATCAAACCATTCCTCCATGCAGCCATCCATCCAGCCATCCATCCATCCATCCCTCCATCCAGCCATCCATCCAGCCATCCAACCATCCCTCCAGCCAGCCGCCCATCCAGCCATCCCTCCATCCAGCCATCCATCCAGCCAATAATCCATCCATCCATCCCTCCAGCCAGCCATCCATCCAGCCATCCCTCCATCCAGCCATCCATCCAGCCATCCATCCATCCCTCCAGCCAGCCAACCATCCAGCCATCCCTCCATCCAGCCATCCATCCAGCCATCCATCCATCCATCCATCCATCCCACCAGCCAGCCATCCATCGATCCATCCATCCATCCAGCCAGCCATCCAGACAACCATCCATCAATCGATCCCTCCAGCCAGCCATGCATCCAGCCATCCTTCCATCCAGCCGTCCATCCGGCCATCCATCCATGACTCCATTCCTCCAGCCAGCCAACCATCCAGCCAGCCATCGATCTTGCCATCCATTCAGCCAGACATCCATCCATTCCTCCAGCCAGCCAGCCATCCAGCTTTCCATCCATCCAGCCATCCGTCCAGCCATTCATTAATCCATCCATTCCTCCAGCCAGCAATCCATCCAGCCATCCATCCAGCCATCCATCCAGCCATCCATCCATCCATCCCTCCAGCCAGCCATCCATCCAGCCATCCATCCATCCATCCATCCCTTCAGCCAGCCATCCATCCAGCCATCCATCCATCCAGACATCCATCCAGCCATCCATCCAACCATCTATCCCTCCAGCCAGCCATCCATCCAGCTTTCCATCCATCCAGCCATCCGTCCAGCCATTCATTAATCCATCCATTCCTCCAGCCAGCAATCCATCCAGCCATCCATCCAGCCATCCATCCAGCCATCCATCCATCCATCCCTCCAGCCAGCCATCCATCCAGCCATCCATCCATCCATCCATCCCTTCAGCCAGCCATCCATCCAGCCATCCATCCATCCAGACATCCATCCAGCCATCCATCCAACCATCTATCCCTCCAGCCAGCCATCCATCCGGACATCCATCCATCCAGCCATCCATTCAGCCACCCATCCATTCATCCATCTCTCCAGCCAGCCAGCCATCCAGCCATCCAACTATCCAGCCATCCATCAAGCCATCCATCCATCCATCCCTCCAGCCAGCCATCCATCCATCCATCCCTCCAGCCAGCCATCCATCCAGCCATCCATCCATCCGCCATCCATCCAGCCATCCATCCATCCGCCCATCCATCCATCCAGCCATCCATCCAGCCATCCATCCATCCATCCAGCCATTCATCCATGCATCCATCCATCCATCCATCCCTCCAGCCAGCCATCCATCCAGCCATCCAACCATCCAGCCATCCATCCATCAATCCACCCGCCCAGCCAGCCATCCATCCAGCCATCCAGCCATCCAGTCATCCATCCAGCCATCCATCCATTCATCCATCCCTCCAGCCAGCCACTAATCCAGCCATCCGTCCATCCAGCCATCCATTCAGCCATCCATCCATCCATCTATCCCTTCAGCCAGCCATCCATTCGGCCATCCATCCAGATATCCATCCATCCATCCCTCCAGCCAGCCATCCATCCAGCCATCCATCCATCCAGCCATCCATCCAGCCATCCATCCATCCATCTATCCCTCCTGCAAGCCATCCATCCAGCCATCCATCCATCCAACCATCCATCCAGCCATCCATCCATCCATCCTTCCCTCCAGCCAGCCATCCATTCAGCCATCCATCCATACAGCCATCCATCCAGCCATCCACCCATCCATCCTTCCCTGCAGCCAGCCATCCATCCAGCCATCCATCCATCCAGCCACCCATCCAGCCATCCATCCATCCATCCATCCCACCAGCCAGACATTCATCCTGCCAGCCCTCCATCCAGACATCCATCCAGCCATCCAACCATTCATCCATCTCTCCAGCCAGCCTTACATCCAGCCATCCATCCACCCATCCATCCCTCCAGCCAGCCAACCAACCAGCCATCCCTCCATCCAGCCATCCATCCATCCACCATCCATCCAGCCATCCATCCATCCATCTATCCCTCCTGCCAGCCATCCATCCAGCCATCCATCCAACCCACCATCCATCCAGCCATCCATCCGTCCCTCCAGCCAGCCATCCATCCAGCCATCCATCCATCAAGCCATTCATCCAGCCATCCATCCATCCATCCTTCGCTCCAGCCAGCCATCCATCCAGCCATCCATCCATCCAGCCACCCATCCAGCCAACCATCCATCCATCCAACCCTCCAGCAAGTCATCCATCCTGCCATCCCTGCATCCAGCCATCCATCCAGCCATCCAACCATTCATCCATCTCTCCAGCCAGCCATACATCCAGCCATCCTTCCATCCAGCCATCCATCCAGCCATCCATCCATCCATCCATCCATCCAGCCAGCCAGTCATTAAGCCATCCATGCATCCATCCATCCATCCAGCCATCTATCCAGCCATCCATCCATCCAGCCAGCCATCCATCCAGCCATCCCTCCATCCAGCCATCCATCCAGCCATCCATCCATCCATCCATCCATCCCTCCAGCCAGCCAACCAACCAGCCTTCCCTCCATCCAGCCATCCATCCATCCATCCATCCCCCCAGCCAGCCATCCATCCAGCCATCCATCCAGCTATCCATCCAGCCATCCATCCATCAATCCATCCCTCCAGCCAGCCATCCATCCAGCCATCTATCCAACCAGCCGTCCATCCAGCCATCGATCCATCCATCCATCCCTTCAGCCTGCCATCCATCCAGCCATCCATCCATCCAGCCATCCATCCAGCCATCCATCCATCAATCCATCCATCCAGCCAGCCATCCATCCAGCCATCCATCCATCCTGCCATCTGTCCAGCCATCCATTCGGCCATCCATCCATTCATCCATCCCTCCAGCCAGCCAACCATTCGGCCATCCATCCATCCAGCCATCCATTCATCCATCGCTCCAGCCAGCCATCCATCCAGCCATCCATCCAGCCATCCATCCATCCATCGATCCCTCCTGCCAGCCATCCATCCAGCCATCCATCCATCCAGCCATCCATCCAGCCATCCATCCATCCATCCATCCCTCCATCCAGCCATCCATCCATCCATCCATCCCTCCAGCCAGCCATCCATCCAGCCATTCATCCATCCAGCCATCCATCCAGCCATCCTTCCATCAATCCATCCCTCCAGCCAGCCATCCACCCAGCCCTCCATCCATCCAGCCGTCCATCCAGCCATCCATCCCTCCAGCCAGCCATCCATCCAGCCATCCATCCATCCTGCCATCCATTCAGCCATCCATCCATCCATCCCTCCAGCCAGCCATCCATCCAGCCATCCATCCATCCTGCCATCCATCCAGCCATCCATCCATCCATCCATTCCTCCAGCCAGCAATCCTTCCAGCCATCCATCCATCCAGCCATCCGTCCAGTCATCCATCCATCCCTCCAGCTATCCCTACATCCAGCCATCCATCCAGCTATCCATCCATCCATCCATTCAACCTTCCAGCCATCCATCCAGCCATCCATCCATCCAGCCTTCCAGCCATCCAGCCATCCATCCATCCACCCATCCATCCATCCTGCCATCCATCCATCCATCCATCCATCCATCCATCCATCCAGCCATCCATCCATCCAGCCATCCATCCAGCCATCCATCCATCCATCCATCCCGCCAGCGAATCATCCATCCAGCCATCCATCCATCCAGCCATCCATCCAGCCATCCATCCATCCATCCATACCTCCAGCCAGCCATTCATCCAGCCATCTATCCATCCAGCCATCCATCCAGCCATCCATCCATCAATCCATCCCTCCAGCAAGCCGTCCATCCATCCATCCATCCATCCTGCCATCCATCCAGCCATCCGTCCATCCATCCATCCCTCCAGCCAACCATCCAGCCAGCCATCACTCCATCCATCCATCCATCCAGCCATCCATGCATTCATCCATCTCTCCATCCAGCCATCTATCCAGCCATTCATCCATCCATCCATACCTCCAGCCAGCCAGCCATCCATCCATCCATCCATCCAGCCATCCATCCAGCCATCCATCCATCAATCCACCCGCCCAGCCAGCCATCCAACCAGCCATCCAGCCATCCAGCCATCCATCCAGCCATCCATCCATTCATCCATCCCTCCAGCCAGCCATCCATCCAGCCATCCATCCATCCAGCCATCCATTCAGCCATCCATCCATCCATCCCTTCAGCCAGCCATCCATTCGGCCATCCATCCATCCAGCCATCCATCCATCCCTCCCTCCAGCCAGCCATCCATCCAGCCATCCATTCTTCCTGCCATCCTTCCAGCCATCCATCCATCCATCCATCCCTCCTGCCAGCCATCCATCCAGCCATCCATCCATCCAACCATCCATCCAGCCATCCATCCATCCATCCGTCCCTCCAGCCAGCCATCTATCCAGCCATTCATCCATCAATCCATACCTCCAGCCAGCCAGCCAGCCATCCATCCATCCATCCAGCCATCCATCCAGCCATCCATCCATCAATCCACCCGCCCAGCCAGCCATCCATCCAGCCATCCAGCCATCCAGTCATCCATCCAGCCATCCATCCATTCATCCATCCCTCCAGCCAGCCACCAATCCAGCCATCCATCCATCCAGCCATCCATTCAGCCATCCATCCATCCATCCATCCCTTCAGCCAGCCATCCATACGGCCAGCCATCCATACGGCCATCCATCCATCCAGCCATCCATCCATCCATCCCTCCAGCCAGCCATCCATCCAGCCATCCATCCATCCTGCCATCCTTCCAGCCATCCATCCATCCCTCCTGCCAGCCATCCATCCAGCCATCCATCCATCCAGCCATCCATCCAGCCATCCATCCATCCATCCTTCCTTCCAGCCAGTCATCCATCCAGCCAGCCAACCATCCAGCCATCCCACCATCCAGCCATCCATCCATCCATCCATCCCACCAGCCAGCCATCCATGCAGCCATCCATCCAGCTATCCATCCAGCCATCCATCCATCCAGCCGTCCATCCAGCCATCCATCCATCCATCCATCCCTTCAGCCTGTCATCCATCCAGCCATCCATCCATCCAGCCACCCATCCAGCCATCCATCCATCAATCAATCCATCCAGCCAGCCATCCATCCATCCATCCATACATCCTGCCATCTATCCAGCCATCCATTCAGCCATCAATCCATCCCTCCAGCCAGCCATCCATCCAGCCATCCATCCATCCAGCCGTCCATCCAGCCATCCATCCATCCATCCATCCCTTCAGCCTGCCATCCATCCAGCCATCCATCCATCCAGCCACCCATCCAGCCATCCATCCATCAATCAATCCATCCAGCCAGCCATCCATCCATCCATCCATACATCCTGCCATCTATCCAGCCATCCATTCAGCCATCCATCCATCCTTCCAGCCATCCAGCCATCCAACCATCCATTCAGCCAGCCATCCATCCAGCCATCCAGCCATCCAGCCATCCATCCAGCCATCCATCCATTCATCCATCCCTCCAGCCAGCCATCCATCCAGCCATCCATCCATCCAGCCATCCTTTCAGCCATCCATCCATCCATCCATCCCTTCAGCCAGCCATCCATTCGGCCATCCATCCATGCAGCCATCCATCCATCCATCCCTCCAGCCAGCCATCCATCCAGCCATCCATCCATCCTGCCATCCTTCCAGCCATCCATCCATCCATCCATCCCTCCTGCCAGCCATCCATCCAGCCATCCATCCCTCCTGCCGGCCATCCATCCAGCCATCCATCTATCCAACCATCCATCCAGCCATCCATCCATCCATCCGTCCCTCCAGCCAGCCATCCATCCAGCCATCCATCCATCCAGCCATCCATCCAGCCATCCATCCATCCATCCTTCCTTGCAGCCAGTCATCCATCCAGCCATCCATCCATTCAGCCACCCATCCAGCCATCCATCCATCCATACCTCCAGCCAGTCATCCATCCAGCCATCCATCCAACCAGCCATCCATCCAGCCATCCATCCATCCATTCCTCCAGCCAGCCTTCATCCAGCCATCCACCCATCCAGCCATCCATCCAGCCGTCCATCCATCCATCCCTCCAGCAACCATCCATCAAGCCATCCATCAAGCCATCCATCCATCCATCCAGCCATCCATCCATCCATCGATCCCTCCAGCCAGCCATCCATCAAGCCATCCCTCCATACAGCCATCCATCCAGCCATCCAACCATTCATCCATCTCTTCAGCCAGCCATACATCCAGCCATCCATCCATCCAGCCATCCATCCAGCCATCCATTCATCCATCCATCCCTCCAGCCAGCCAGTCATTAAGCCATCCAACCATTCAGCCATCCATCCAGCAATCCATCCAGCCATCCATCCCTCCAGCCAGCCATTCATCCAGCCATCCCTCCATCCAGCCATCCATGCAGCCATCCATCCATTCATCCATCCATCCATCCAGCCAGCCAATCATCCAGCCATCCCACCATCCAGCCATCCATCCATCCATCCATCACACCAGCCAGCCATCCATGCAGCCATCCATCCATCTATCCATCCAGCCATCCATCCATCCATCTATCCCTCCTGCAAGCCATCCATCCAGCCATCCATCCATCCAACCATCCATCCAGCCATCCATCCATCCATCCTTCCCTCCAGCCAGCCATCCATTCAGCCATCCATCCATACAGCCATCCATCCAGCCATCCATCCATCCATCCTTCCCTGCAGCCAGCCATCCATCCAGCCATCCATCCATCCAGCCACCCATCCAGCCATCCATCCATCCATCCATCCCTCCAGCCAGACATTCATCCTGCCAGCCCTCCATCCAGACATCCATCCAGCCATCCAACCATTCATCCATCTCTCCAGCCAGCCTTACATCCAGCCATCCATCCATCCATCCATCCCTCCAGCCAGCCAACCAACCAGCCATCCCTCCATCCAGCCATCCATCCATCCACCATCCATCCAGCCATCCATCCATCCATCTATCCCTCCTGCCAGCCATCCATCCAGCCATCCATCCAACCCACCATCCATCCAGCCATCCATCCGTCCCTCCAGCCAGCCATCCATCCAGCCATCCATCCATCAAGCCATTCATCCAGCCATCCATCCATCCATCCTTCGCTCCAGCCAGCCATCCATCCAGCCATCCATCCATCCAGCCACCCATCCAGCCAACCATCCATCCATCCAACCCTCCAGCAAGTCATCCATCCTGCCATCCCTGCATCCAGCCATCCATCCAGCCATCCAACCATTCATCCATCTCTCCAGCCAGCCATACATCCAGCCATCCTTCCATCCAGCCATCCATCCAGCCATCCATCCATCCATCCATCCATCCAGCCAGCCAGTCATTAAGCCATCCATGCATCCATCCATCCATCCAGCCATCTATCCAGCCATCCATCCATCCAGCCAGCCATCCATCCAGCCATCCCTCCATCCAGCCATCCATCCAGCCATCCATCCATCCATCCATCCATCCCTCCAGCCAGCCAACCAACCAGCCTTCCCTCCATCCAGCCATCCATCCATCCATCCATCCCCCCAGCCAGCCATCCATCCAGCCATCCATCCAGCTATCCATCCAGCCATCCATCCATCAATCCATCCCTCCAGCCAGCCATCCATCCAGCCATCTATCCAACCAGCCGTCCATCCAGCCATCGATCCATCCATCCATCCCTTCAGCCTGCCATCAATCCAGCCATCCATCCATCCAGCCATCCATCCAGCCATCCATCCATCAATCCATCCATCCAGCCAGCCATCCATCCAGCCATCCATCCATCCTGCCATCTGTCCAGCCATCCATTCGGCCATCCATCCATTCATCCATCCCTCCAGCCAGCCAACCATTCGGCCATCCATCCATCCAGCCATCCATTCATCCATCGCTCCAGCCAGCCATCCATCCAGCCATCCATCCAGCCATCCATCCATCCATCGATCCCTCCTGCCAGCCATCCATCCAGCCATCCATCCATCCAGCCATCCATCCAGCCATCCATCCATCCATCCATCCCTCCATCCAGCCATCCATCCATCCATCCATCCCTCCAGCCAGCCATCCATCCAGCCATCCATCCATCCAGCCATCCATCCAGCCATCCTTCCATCAATCCATCCCTCCAGCCAGCCATCCACCCAGCCCTCCATCCATCCAGCCGTCCATCCAGCCATCCATCCCTCCAGCCAGCCATCCATCCAGCCATCCATCCATCCTGCCATCCATTCAGCCATCCATCCATCCATCCCTCCAGCCAGCCATCCATCCAGCCATCCATCCATCCTGCCATCCATCCAGCCATCCATCCATCCATCCATTCCTCCAGCCAGCAATCCTTCCAGCCATCCATCCATCCAGCCATCCGTCCAGTCATCCATCCATCCCTCCAGCTATCCCTACATCCAGCCATCCATCCAGCTATCCATCCATCCATCCATTCATCCTTCCAGCCATCCATCCAGCCATCCATCCATCCAGCCTTCCAGCCATCCAGCCATCCATCCATCCACCCATCCATCCATCCTGCCATCCATCCATCCATCCATCCATCCATCCATCCATCCAGCCATCCATCCATCCAGCCATCCATCCAGCCATCCATCCATCCATCCATCCCGCCAGCGAATCATCCATCCAGCCATCCATCCATCCAGCCATCCATCCAGCCATCCATCCATCCATCCATACCTCCAGCCAGCCATTCATCCAGCCATCTATCCATCCAGCCATCCATCCAGCCATCCATCCATCAATCCATCCCTCCAGCAAGCCGTCCATCCATCCATCCATCCATCCTGCCATCCATCCAGCCATCCGTCCATCCATCCATCCCTCCAGCCAACCATCCAGCCAGCCATCACTCCATCCAGCCATCCATCCAGCCATCCATGCATTCATCCATCTCTCCATCCAGCCATCTATCCAGCCATTCATCCATCCATCCATACCTCCAGCCAGCCAGCCATCCATCCATCCATCCATCCAGCCATCCATCCAGCCATCCATCCATCAATCCACCCGCCCAGCCAGCCATCCAACCAGCCATCCAGCCATCCAGCCATCCATCCAGCCATCCATCCATTCATCCATCCCTCCAGCCAGCCATCCATCCAGCCATCCATCCATCCAGCCATCCATTCAGCCATCCATCCATCCATCCCTTCAGCCAGCCATCCATTCGGCCATCCATCCATCCAGCCATCCATCCATCCCTCCCTCCAGCCAGCCATCCATCCAGCCATCCATTCTTCCTGCCATCCTTCCAGCCATCCATCCATCCATCCATCCCTCCTGCCAGCCATCCATCCAGCCATCCATCCATCCAACCATCCATCCAGCCATCCATCCATCCATCCGTCCCTCCAGCCAGCCATCTATCCAGCCATTCATCCATCCATCCATACCTCCAGCCAGCCAGCCAGCCATCCATCCAGCCATCCATCCAGCCATCCATCCATCAATCCACCCGCCCAGCCAGCCATCCATCCAGCCATCCAGCCATCCAGTCATCCATCCAGCCATCCATCCATTCATCCATCCCTCCAGCCAGCCACCAATCCAGCCATCCATCCATCCAGCCATCCATTCAGCCATCCATCCATCCATCCATCCCTTCAGCCAGCCATCCATACGGCCATCCATCCATCCAGCCATCCGTCCATCCATCCCTCCAGCCAGCCATCCATCCAGCCATCCATCCATCCTGCCATCCTTCCAGCCATCCATCCATCCCTCCTGCCAGCCATCCATCCAGCCATCCATCCATCCAGCCATCCATCCAGCCATCCATCCATCCATCCTTCCTTCCAGCCAGTCATCCATCCAGCCAGCCAACCATCCAGCCATCCCAACATCCAGCCATCCATCCATCCATCCATCCCACCAGCCAGCCATCCATGCAGCCATCCATCCAGCTATCCATCCAGCCATCCATCCATCAATCCATCCCTCCAGCCAGCCATCCATCCAGCCATCCATCCATCCAGCCGTCCATCCAGCCATCCATCCATCCATCCATCCCTTCAGCCTGCCATCCATCCAGCCATCCATCCATCCAGCCACCCATCCAGCCATCCATCCATCAATCAATCCATCCAGCCAGCCATCCATCCATCCATCCATACATCCTGCCATCTATCCAGCCATCCATTCAGCCATCCATCCATCCATCCAACCATCCAGCCATCCAACCATCCATTCAGCCAGCCATCCATCCAGCCATCCAGCCATCCAGCCATCCATCCAGCCATCCATCCATTCATCCATCCCTCCAGCCAGCCATCCATCCAGCCATCCATCCATCCAGCCATCCTTTCAGCCATCCATCCATCCATCCATCCCTTCAGCCAGCCATCCATTCGGCCATCCATCCATGCAGCCATCCATCCATCCATCCCTCCAGCCAGCCATCCATCCAGCCATCCATCCATCCTGCCATCCTTCCAGCCATCCATCCATCCATCCATCCCTCCTGCCAGCCATCCATCCAGCCATCCATCCCTCCTGCCGGCCATCCATCCAGCCATCCATCTATCCAACCATCCATCCAGCCATCCATCCATCCATCCGTCCCTCCAGCCAGCCATCCATCCAGCCATCCATCCATCCAGCCATCCATCCAGCCATCCATCCATCCATCCTTCCTTGCAGCCAGTCATCCATCCAGCCATCCATCCATTCAGCCACCCATCCAGCCATCCATCCATCCATACCTCCAGCCAGTCATCCATCCAGCCATCCATCCAACCAGCCATCCATCCAGCCATCCATCCATCCATTCCTCCAGCCAGCCTTCATCCAGCCATCCACCCATCCAGCCATCCATCCAGCCTTCCATCCATCCATCCCTCCAGCAAGCCATCCATCAAGCCATCCATCAAGCCATCCATCCATCCATCCAGCCATCCATCCATCCATCCATCCCTCTAGCCAGCCATCCATCAAGCCATCCCTCCAGACAGCCATCCATCCAGCCATCCAACCATTCATCCATCTCTTCAGCCAGCCATACATCCAGCCATCCATCCATCCAGCCATCCATCCAGCCATCCATTCATCCATCCATCCCTCCAGCCAGCCAGTCATTAAGCCATCCAACCATTCAGCCATCCATCCAGCAATCCATCCAGCCATCCATCCCTCCAGCCAGCCATCCATCCAGCCATCCCTCCATCCAGCCATCCATGCAGCCATCCATCCATTCATCCATCCATCCCTCCAGCCAGCCAATCATCCAGCCATCCCACCATCCAGCCATCCATCCATCCATCCATCACACCAGCCAGCCATCCATGCAGCCATCCATCCATCTATCCATCCAGCCATCCATCCATCAATCCATCCCTCCAGCCAGCCATCCATCCAGCCATCCATCCATCCAGCCGTCCATCCAGCCATCCATCCATCCATCCAACCCTTCAGCCTGCCATCCATCCAGCCATCCATCCATCCAGTCACCCATCTAGCCATCCATCCATCAATCCATCCGTCCAGCCAGCCATCCATCCAGCCATCCATTCATCCTGCCATCTATCCAGCCATCCATTCAGCCATCCATCCATCCATCAATCCCTCCAGCCAGCCAACCATTCGGCCATCCATCCATCCAGCCATCCATTCATCGATCCCTTCAGCCAGCCATCCATTCGGCCATCCATCCAGACATCCATCCATCCATCCATCCCTCCTGCCAGCCATCCATCCAGCCATTCTTCCATCCAGCCATCCATCCAGCCATCCATCCAGCCATCCATTCAGCCATCCGTCCATCCATCCCTCCAGCCAGCCATCCATCCAGCCATCCATCCATCCAGCCATCCATCCAGCCATCCATCCATCCATCCATCCATCCCTCCAGCCAGTCATCCATCCAGCCATCCATCCATCCATCCATCCTGCCATCCATCCATCCATCCATCCATCTCTCCAGACAGCCATTCATCCAGCCATCCATCCATTCAGCCATCCATCCAGCCATCCATCCATCCCTCCAGCCAGCCATCCATCTAGCCATCCATCCATTCAGCCATCCATCCAGCCATCCATCCATCCATCCATCCCTCCAGCCAGCCATCCATCCAGCCATCCCTATCCAGCCATCCATCCAGCCATCCATCCATCCATCCATCTCTCCAGCCAGCCATACATCCAGCCATCCATCGATCCAGCCAACCATCCAGCCATCCATCCATCCATCCATCCCTCCAGCCATCCAGTCATTAAGCCATCCATCCATCCATCCAGCCATCCATCCATCCATCCATCCCTCCAGCCAGCCATCCATCCAGCCATCCCTCCATCCAGGCATCCATCCAGCCATCCATCCATCAATCCATCCCTCCAGCCAGCCACGATCCAGCCATCCATCCATCCAGCCGTCCATCCAGCCATCCATCCATCCATCCATCCCTCCAGCCAGCCATCCATCCAGCCATACATCCATCCAGCCATCCATCCAGCCATCCATCCATCCATCCATTCCTCCAGCCAGCCATCCATTCAGCCATCCATCCTTCCAGCCATCCATCCTGCCATCCATCCATCCATCCATCGCTCCAGCCAGCCATCCATCCAGCCAGCCATCCAGCCATCCATCATTCAATCCATCCCTCCAGCCAGCCATGCATCCAGTCATCCTTCCATCCAGCCATCCATCCAGCCATCCATCCATGACTCCATCCCTCCAGCCAGCCATCCATCCAGCCATCCATCGATCTAGCCATCCATTCAGCCATCCATCCATCCATCCCTCCAGCCAGCCATCCATCCAGCCTTCCATCCATCCAGCCATCCGTCCAGCCATCCATTAATCCATCCATTCCTCCAGCCAGCAATCCATCCAGCCATCCATCCAGCCATCCATGCAGCCACCCATCCATCCATCCATCCCTCCAGCAAGCCATCCATCCAGACATCCATCCATCCAGCCATCCATCCAGCCATCCATCCATCCATCCATTCCTCCTGCCAGCCATCCATCCAGCCATCCATCCATCCAGCCATCCCTCCAGACAGCCATCCTTCCGGAAATCCATCCATCCAGCCATCCATCCAGCCACCCATCCATCCATCCATCCCTCCAGCCAGCCATCCATCCAGCCATCCATCTATCCAGCCATCCATCCAGCCATCCATCCATCCATCCCTCCAGCCAGCCTTCCATCCACCCCTCCAGCCAGCCATCCATCCAGCCAGCCAGCCATCCATCCATCCATCCATCCATCCATCCATCCATCCATCCATCCAGCCATCCATCCAGCCATCCATCCAGCCATCCATCCATCCATCCATCCAGCCATCCATCCATCCATCCATCCATCCATCCATCCATCCATCCAGCCATCCATCCAGCCATCCATCCATACATCCAGCCAACCATTCATCCATCCATCCAGCCAGCCATCCAGACATCCATCCATCCAGCCATCCATCCAGCCATCCATCCATCCATCCTTCCTTCCAGCCAGTCATCCATCCAGCCAGCCAACCATCCAGCCATCCCACAATCCAGCCATCCATCCATCCATCCATCCCACCAGCCAGCCATCCATGCAGCCATCCATCCAGCTATCCATCCAGCCATCCATCCATCAATCCATCCCTCCAGCCAGCCATCCATCCAGCCATCCATCCATCCAGCCGTCCATCCAGCCATCCATCCATCCATCCATCCCTTCAGCCTGCCATCCATCCAGCCATCCATCCATCCAGCCACCCATCCAGCCATCCATCCATCAATCAATCCATCCAGCCAGCCATCCATCCATCCATCCATCCATCCTGCCATCTATCCAGCCATCCATTCAGCCATCCATCCATCCATCCAGCCATCCAGCCATCCAACCATCCATTAAGCCAGCCATCCATCCAGCCATCCAGCCATCCAGCCATCCATCCAGCCATCCTTCCATTCATCCATCCCTCCAGCCAGCCATCCATCCAGCCATCCATCCATCCAGCCATCCTTTCAGCCATCCATCCATCCATCCATCCCTTCATCCAGCCATCCATTCGGCCATCCATCCATGCAGCCAGCCATCCATCCATCCCTCCAGCCAGCCATCCATCCAGCCATCCATCCATCCTGCCATCCTTCCAGCCATCCATCCATCTATCCAACCATCCATCCATCCAGTCACCCATCTAGCCATCCATCCGTCAATCCATCCGTCCAGCCAGCCATCCATCCAGCCATCCATCCATCCTGCCATCTATCCAGCCATCCATTCAGCCATCCATCCATCCATCAATCCCTCCAGCCAGCCAACCATTCGGCCATCCATCCATCCAGCCATCCATTCATTTATCCCTTCAGCCAGCCATCCATTCGGCCATCCATCCAGACATCCATCCATCCATCCATCCCTCCTGCCAGCCATCAATCCAGCCATTCTTCCATCCAGCCATCCATCCAGCCATCCATTCAGCCATTCGTCCATCCATCCCTCCAGCCAGCCATCCATCCAGCCATCCATCCATCCAGCCATCCATCCAGCCATCCATCCATCCATCCATCCCTCCAGCCAGTCATCCATCCAGCCATCCATCCATCCATCCATCCTGCCATCCATCCATCCATCCATCCATCTCTCCAGACAGCCATTCATCCAGCCATCCATCCATTCAGCCATCCATCCAGCCATCCATCCATCCATCCATCCCTCCAGCCAGCCATCCATCTAGCCATCCATCCATTCAGCCATCCATCCAGCCATCCATCCATCCATCCATCCCTCCAGCCAGCCATCCATCCAGCCATCCCTATCCAGCCATCCATCCAGCCATCCATCCATCCATCCATCCCTCCAGCCAGCCATACATCCAGCCATCCATCGATCCAGCCAACCATCCAGCCATCCATCCATCCATCCATCCCTCCAGCCATCCAGTCATTAAGCCATCCATCCATCCAGCCATCCATCCAGCCATCCATCCATCCATCCATCCCTCCAGCCAGCCATCCATCCAGCCATCCCTCCATCCAGGCATCCATCCAGCCATCCATCCATCAATCCATCCCTCCAGCCAGCCAAGATCCAGCCATCCATCCATCCACCGTCCATCCAGCCATCCATCCATACATCCATCCCTCCAGCCAGCCATCCATCCAGCCATACATCCATCCAGCCATCCATCCAGCCATCCATCCATCCATCCATTCCTCCAGCCAGCCATCCATCCAACCATCAATCCATCCAGCCATCCATCCAGCCATCCATCCATCCCTCCAGCCAGCCATCCATCCAACCATCCATCCATCCAGCCAGCCATCCATCCATTCCTCCAGCCAGCCATCCATCCAGCCATCCGTCCATCCATCCATCCATCCAGCAATCCATCCAGCCATCCATCCATCCATTCTTCCCTCCAGCCAGTCATCCATCCAGCCATTCATCCATCCAGCCATCCATCCAGCCATCCTTCCATCCATCCCTCCAGCCAGCCTTTAATCCAGCCATCCATCCATTAAGCCATCCATCCAGCCATCCATCCATCCATCCATCCCTCTAGCCAGCCATCCATTCAGCCATTCCTCCATCCAGCCATCCATCCAGCCATCCATCCATCCATCCATCTCTCCAGCCAGCCATACATCCAGCCATCCATCCATTCAGCCATACATCCAGCCATCCATCGATCCAGCCAACCATCCAGCCATCCATCCATCCATCCATCCCTCCAGCCATCCAGTCATTAAGCCATCCATCCATCCAGCCATCCATCCAGCCATCCATCCATCCATCCATCCCTCCAGCCAGCCATCCATCCAGCCATCCCTCCATCCAGGCATCCATCCAGCCATCCATCCATCAATCCATCCCTCCAGCCAGCCATGATCCAGCCATCCATCCATCCAGCCGTCCATCCAGCCATCCATCCATCCATCCATCCCTCCAGCCAGCCATCCATCCAGCCATACATCCATCCAGCCATCCATCCAGCCATCCATCCAGCCATCCATTCCTCCAGCCAGCCATCCATCCAACCATCAATCCATCCAGCCATCCATCCAGCCATCCATCCATCCCTCCAGCCAGCCATCCATCCAGCCATCCATCCATCCAGCCAGCCATCCATCCATTCCTCCAGCCAGCCATCCATCCAGCCATCCGTCCATCCATCCATCCATCCAGCAATCCATCCAGCCATCCATCCATCCATTCTTCCCTCCAGCCAGTCATCCATCCAGCCATTCATCCATCCAGCCATCCATCCAGCCATCCTTCCATCCATCCCTCCAGCCAGCCTTTAATCCAGCCATCCATCCATTTAGCCATCCATCCAGCCATCCATCCATCCATCCATCCCTCTAGCCAGCCATCCATCCAGCCATTCCTCCATCCAGCCATCCATCCAGCCATCCATCCATCCATCCATCTCTCCAGCCAGCCATACATCCAGCCATCCATCCATTCAGCCATTCATCCAGCCATCCATCCATCCATCCATCCCTCCAGCCAGCCAGCCATTAAGCCATCCATCCATCCAGCCATCCATCCAGCCATCCATCCATCCCTCCAGCCAGCCATCCATCCAGCCATCCCTCCATCCAGCCATCCATCCAACCATCCATCCATCCATCCATCCATCCAGCCAGCCAACCATCCAGCCATCCCTCCATCCAGCCATCCATCCATCCATCCATCCCTCCAGCCAGCCATTCATCCAGCCATCCATCCATCCAGCCATCCATCCAGCCATCCATCCATCAATCCAAATCTCCAGCCAGCCATCCATCCAGCAATCCATCCGAACCATCCGTCCATCCAGCCATCCATCCATCCATGCATCTCTCCAGCCAGCCATCCATCCAGCCATCCATCCATCCATCCATCCCTCCAGCCAGCCAACCATCCAGCCATCCCTCCATCCAGCCATCCATCCATCCATCCGTCCAGCCAGCCATCCATCCAGCCATCCATCCATCCAGCCATCGAAACATCAATCCATCCCGCCAGCCAGCCATCCATCCAGCCATCCATCCATCCAGCCGTCCATCCAGCCATCCATCCATCCCTCCAGCCAACCATCCATCCAGCCATCCATCCATCCAGCCATCGAAACATCAATCCATCTCTCCAGCCAGCCATACATCCAGCCACCCATCCATTCAGCCATTCATCCAGCCATCCATCCATCCATCCATCCCTCCAGCCAGCCAGCCATAAAGCCATCCATCCATCCAGCCATCCATCCAGCCATCCATCCAACCATCCATCCATCCCTCCAGCCAGCCATCCATCCAGCCATCCCTCCATCCAGCCATCCATCCAACCATCCATCCATCCATCCATCCATCCAGCCAGCCAACCAGCCAGCCATCCCTCCATTCAGCCATCCATCCATCCATCCATCCCTCCAGCCAGCCATCCATCCAGCCATCCATCCATCCAGCCATCCATCCAGCCATCCATCCATCAATCCATCCCTCCAGCCAGCCATCCATCCAGCAATCCATCCGAACCATCCGTCCATCCAGCCATCCATCCATCCATGCATCTCTCCAGCCAGATATCCATCCATCCATCCGTCCAGCCAGCCATCCATCCAGCCATCCATCCATCCAGCCATCGAAACATCAATCCATCCCTCCAGCCAGCCATCCATCAAGCCATCCATCCATCCAGCCGTCCATCCAGCCATCCATCCATCCCTCCAGCCAACCATCCATCCAGCCATCCATCCATCCACCCATCCCTCCAGCCAGCCAACCATCCAGCCTACCCTACATCCAGCCATCCCTCCATCCAGCCATCCATCCATCCATCCATCCCTCCAGCCAGCCATCCATCCAGCCATCCATCCATCCAGCCTTCCATTCAGCCATCCATCCATCAATCCATTCCTCCAGCCAGCCATCCATCCAGCCATCCATCCATCCAGCCGTCCATCGGACCATCCATCCATCCATCCATCTTTCCAGCCAGCTATCCATCCAGCCATCCATCCATCCAGCCATCCATTCAGCCATCCATTCCGCCATCCATCGATCCAGCCATCAATCCAGCCATCCATCCATCCATCCATTCCTCCAGCCAGCCATCCATCCAGCCATCCCTCCATCCAGCCATCCATCCATCCATCCATCCCTCCATCCATCCATCCCTCCAGCCAGCCATCCATCCAGCCATCCATTCGTCCAACCATCCATCCAGCCATCCATCCATCCATCCATCCCTCCAGCCAGCCATCCATCCAGCCATCCATCCTTCCAGCCATCCATCCTGCCATCCATCCATCCATCCATCGCTCCAGCCGGCCATCCATCCAGCCAGCCATCCAGCCATCCATCATTCAATCCATCCCTCCAGCCAGCCATGCATCCAGTCATCCTTCCATCTAGCCATCCATCCAGCCATCCATCCATGACTCCATCCCTCCAGCCAGCCATCCATCCAGCCATCCATCGAACTAGACATCCATTCAGCCATCCATCCATTCATCCCTCCAGCCAGCCATCCATCCAGCCTTCCATCCATCCAGCCATCCGTCCAGCCATCCATTAATCCATCCATTCCTCCAGCCAGCAATCCATCCAGCCATCCATTCAGCCATCCATGCAGCCACCCATCCATCCATCCATCCCTCCAGCAAGCCATCCATCCAGACATCCATCCATCCAGCCATCCATCCAGCCATCCATCCATCCATCCATTCCTCCTGCCAGCCATCCATCCAGCCATCCATCCATCCAGCCATCCCTCCAGACAGCCATCCTTCCGGAAATCCATCCATCCAGCCATCCATCCAGCCACCCATCCATCCATCCATCCCTCCAGCCAGCCATCCATCCAGCCATCCATCTATCCAGCCATCCATCCAGCCATCCATCCATCCATCCCTCCAGCCAGCCTTCCATCCACCCCTCCAGCCAGCCATCCATCCAGCCAGCCAGCCATCCATCCATCCATCCATCCATCCATCCATCCATCCATCCATCCATCCAGCCATCCATCCAGCCATCCATCCAGCCATCCATCCATCCATCCATCCAGCCATCCATCCATCCATCCATCCATCCATCCATCCATCCATCCAGCCATCCATCCAGCCATCCATCCATACATCCAGCCAACCATTCATCCATCCATCCAGCCAGCCATCCAGACATCCATCCATACATCCAGCCATCCATCCAGCCATCCATCCATCCATCCTTCCTTCCAGCCAGTCATCCATCCAGCCAGCCAACCATCCAGCCATCCCACCATCCAGCCATCCATCCATCCATCCATCCCACCAGCCAGCCATCCATGCAGCCATCCATACAGCTATCCATCCAGCCATCCATCCATCAATCCATCCCTCCAGCCAGCCATCCATCCAGCCATCCATCCATCCAGCCGTCAATCCAGCCATCCATCCATCCATCCATCCCTTCAGCCTGCCATCCATCCAGCCATCCATCCATCCAGCCACCCATCCAGCCATCCATCCATCAATCAATCCATCCAGCCAGCCATCCATCCATCCATCCATCCATCCTGCCATCTATCCAGCCAACCATTCAGCCATCCATCCATCCATCCAGCCATCCATCCATCCAACCATCCATTCAGCCAGCCATCCATCCAGCCATCCAGCCATCCAGCCATCCATCCAGCCATCCTTCCATTCATCCATCCCTCCAGCCAGCCATCCATCCAGCCATCCATCCATCCAGCCATCCTTTCAGCCATCCATCCATCCATCCATCCCTTCAGCCAGCCATCCATTCGGCCATCCATCCATGCAGCCATCCATCCATCCATCCCTCCAGCCAGCCATCCATCCAGCCAGCCATCCATCCTGCCATCCTTCCAGCCATCCATCCATCCATCCATCACTCCTGCCAGCCATCCATCCAGCCATCCATCCCTCCTGCCAGCCATCCATCCAGCCATCCATCTATCCAACCATCCATCCAGCCATCCATCCATCCATCCGTCCCTCCAGCCAGCCATCCATCCAGCCATCCATCCATCCAGCCATCCATCCAGCCATCCATCCATCCATCCTTCCTTGCAGCCAGTCATCCATCCAGCCATCCATCCATTCAGCCACCCATCCAGCCATCCATCCATCCATCCATACCTCCAGCCAGTCATCCATCCAGCCATCCATCCAACCAGCCATCCATCCAGCCATCCATCCATCCATTCCTCCAGCCAGCCTTCATCCAGCCATCCACCCATCCAGCCATCCATCCAGCCGTCCATCCATCCATCCCTCCAGCAAGCCATCCATCAAGCCATCCATCAAGCCATCCATCCATCCATCCATCCATCCATCCCTCCAGCCAGCCATCCATCAAGCCATCCCTCCATACAGCAATCCATCCAGCCATCCAACCATTCATCCATCTCTTCAGCCAGCCATACATCCAGCCATCCATCCATCCAGCCATCCATCCAGCCATCCATTCATCCATCCATCCCTCCAGCCAGCCAGTCATTAAGCCATCCATCCATTCAGCCATCCATCCAGCAATCGATCCAGCCATCCATCCCCCCAGCCAGCCATCCATCCAGCCATCCCTCCATCCAGCCATCCATGCAGCCATCCATCCATTCATCCATCCATCCCTCCAGCCAGCCAATCATCCAGCCATCCCACCATCCAGCCATCCATCCATCCATCCATCACACCAGCCAGCCATCCATGCAGCCATCCATCCATCTATCCATCCAGCCATCCATCCATCAATCCATCCCTCCAGCCAGCCATCCATCCAGCCATCCATCCATCCAGCCGTCCATCCAGCCATCCATCCATCCATCCAACCCTTCAGCCTGCCATCCATCCAGCCATCCATCCATCCAGTGACCCATCTAGCCATCCATCCAGCCATCCATCCAGCCATCCATTCAGCCATCCGTCCATCCATCCCTCCAGCCAGCCATCCATCCAGCCATCCATCCATCCAGCCATCCATCCAGCCATCCATCCATCCATCCATCCCTCCAGCCAGTCATCCCTCCAGCCAGCCATCCATCCAGCCATCCATCCATCCAGCCATCCATCCAGCCATCCATCCATCCATCCAACCCTTCAGCCTGCCATCCATCCAGCCATCCATCCATTCAGCCATCCATCCAGCCATCCATCCATCCATCCATCCCTCCAGCCAGCCATCCATCCAGCCATCCCTATCCAGCCATCCATCCAGCCATCCATCCATCCATCCATCCCTCCAGCCAGCCATACATCCAGCCATCCATCGATCCAGCCAACCATCCAGCCATCCATCCATCCATCCATCCCTCCAGCCATCCAGTCATTAAGCCATCCATCCATCCAGCCATCCATCCAGCCATCCATCCATCCATCCATCCCTCCAGCCAGCCATCCATCCAGCCATCCATCCAGCCATCCCTCCATCCAGGCATCCATCCAGCCATCCATCCATCAATCCATCCCTCCAGCCAGCCATGATCCAGCCATCCATCCATCCAGCCGTCCATCCAGCCATCCATCCATCCATCCATCCCTCCAGCCAGCCATCCATCCAGCCATACATCCATCCAGCCATCCATGCAGCCATCCATCCATCCATCCATTCCTCCAGCCAGCCATCCATCCAACCATCAATCCATCCAGCCATCCATCCAGCCATCCATCCATCCCTCCAGCCAGCCATCCATCCAGCCATCCATCCATCCAGCCAGCCATCCATCCATTCCTCCAGCCAGCCATCCATCCAGCCATCCGTCCATCCATCCATCCATCCAGCAATCCATCCAGCCATCCATCCATCCATTCTTCCCTCCAGCCAGTCATCCATCCAGCCATTCATCCATCCAGCCATCCATCCAGCCATCCTTCCATCCATCCCTCCAGCCAGCCTTTAATCCAGCCATCCATCCATTAAGCCATCCATCCAGCCATCCATCCATCCATCCATCCCTCTAGCCAGCCATCCATCCAGCCATTCCTCCATCCAGCCATCCATCCAGCCATCCATCCATCCATCCATCTCTCCAGCCAGCCATACATCCAGCCATCCATCCATTCAGCCATTGATCCAGCCATCCATCCATCCATCCATCCCTCCAGCCAGCCAGCCATTAAGCCATCCATCCATCCAGCCATCCATCCAGCCATCCATCCATCCCTCCAGCCAGCCATCCATCCAGCCATCCCTCCATCCAGCCATCCATCCAACCATCCATCCATCCATCCATCCATCCAGCCAGCCAACCATCCAGCCATCCCTCCATCCAGCCATCCATCCATCCATCCATCCCTCCAGCCAGCCATCCATCCAGCCATCCATCCATCCAGCCATCTATCCAGCCATCCATCCATCAATCCATCCCTCCAGCCAGCCATCCATCCAGCAATCCATCCGAACCATCCGTCCATCCAGCCATCCATCCATTCATGCATCTCTCCAGCCAGCCATCCATCCAGCCATCCATCCATCCATCCATCCCTCCAGTCAGCCAACCATCCAGCCATCCCTCCATCCAGCCATCCATCCATCCATCCGTCCAGCCAGCCATCCATCCAGCCATCCATCCATCCAGCCATCGAAACATCAATCCATCCCTCCAGCCAGCCATCCATCCAGCCATCCATCCATCCAGCCGTCCATCCAGCCATCCATCCATCCCTCCAGCCAACCATCCATCCAGCCATCCATCCATCCACCCATCCCTCCAGCCAGCCAACCATCCAGCCAACCCTACATCCAGCCATCCCTCCATCCAGCCATCCATCCATCTATCCATCCCTCCAGCCAGCCATGATCCAGCCATCCATCCATCCAGCCGTCCATCCAGCCATCCATCCATCCAGCCATCGAAACATCAATCCATCCCTCCAGCCAGCCATCCATCCAGCCATCCATGCAGCCATCCATCCATCCATCCATTCCTCCAGCCAGCCATCCATCCAACCATCAATCCATCCAGCCATCCATCCAGCCATCCATCCATCCCTCCAGCCAGCCATCCATCCAGCCATCCATCCATCCAGCCAGCCATCCATCCATTCCTCCAGCCAGCCATCCATCCAGCCATCCGTCCATCCATCCATCCATCCAGCAATCCATCCAGCCATCCATCCATCCATTCTTCCCTCCAGCCAGTCATCCATCCAGCCATTCATCCATCCAGCCATCCATCCAGCCATCCTTCCATCCAACCCTCCAGCCAGCCTTTAATCCAGCCATCCATCCATTAAGCCATCCATCCAGCCATCCATCCATCCATCCATCCCTCTAGCCAGCCATCCATCCAGCCATTCCTCCATCCAGCCATCCATCCAGCCATCCATCCATCCATCCATCTCTCCAGCCAGCCATACATCCAGCCATCCATCCATTCAGCCATTCATCCAGCCATCCATCCATCCATCCATCCCTCCAGCCAGCCAGCCATTAAGCCATCCATCCATCCAGCCATCCATCCAGCCATCCATCCATCCCTCCAGCCAGCCATCCATCCAGCCATCCCTCCATCCAGCCATCCATCCAACCATCCATCCATCCATCCATCCATCCAGCCAGCCAACCATCCAGCCATCCCTCCATCCAGCCATCCATCCATCCATCCATCCCTCCAGCCAGCCATCCATCCAGCCATCCATCCATCCAGCCATCTATCCAGCCATCCATCCATCAATCCATCCCTCCAGCCAGCCATCCATCCAGCAATCCATCCGAACCATCCGTCCATCCAGCCATCCATCCATCCATGCATCTCTCCAGCCAGCCATCCATCCAGCCATCCATCCATCCATCCATCCCTCCAGTCAGCCAACCATCCAGCCATCCCTCCATCCAGCCATCCATCCATCCATCCGTCCAGCCAGCCATCCATCCAGCCATCCATCCATCCAGCCATCGAAACATCAATCCATCCCTCCAGCCAGCCATCCATCCAGCCATCCATCCATCCAGCCGTCCATCCAGCCATCCATCCATCCCTCCAACCAACCATCCATCCAGCCATCCATCCATCCACCCATCCCTCCAGCCAGCCAACCATCCAGCCAACCCTACATCCAGCCATCCCTCCATCCAGCCATCCATCCATCTATCCATCCCTCCAGCCAGCCATCCATCCAGCCATCCATCCATCCAGCCATCCATCCAGCCATCCATCCATCAATCCATTCATCCAGCCAGCCAGCCATCCATCCATCCAGCCGTCCATCGGACCATCCATCCATCCATCCATCTTTCCAGCCAGCTATCCATCCAGCCATCCATCCATCCAGCCATCCATTCAGCCATCCATTCCGCCATCCATCGATCCAGCCATCAATCCAGCCATCCATCCATCCATCCATTCCTCCAGCCAGCCATCCATCCAGCCATCCCTCCATCCAGCCAACCATCCATCCATCCATCCCTCCATCCATCCATCCCTCCAGCCAGCCATCCCTCCAGCCATCCATTCGTCCAACCATCCATCCAGCCATCCATCCATCCCTCCAGCCAGCCATCCATCCAGCCATCCATCCTTCCAGCCATCCATCCTGCCATCCATCCATCCATCCATCGCTCCAGCCAGCCATCCATCCAGCCAGCCATCCAGCCATCCATCATTCAATCCATCCCTCCAGCCAGCCATGCATCCAGTCATCCTTCCATCCAGCCATCCATCCAGCCATCCATCCATAACTCCATCCCTCCAGCCAGCCATCCATCCAGCCATCCATCGATCTAGCCATCCATTCAGCCATCCATCCATCCATCCCTCCAGCCAGCCATCCATCCAGCCTTCCATCCAGCCAGCCATCCGACCAGCCATCCATTAATCCATCCATTCCTCCAGCCAGCAATCCATCCAGCCATCCATGCAGCCACCCATCCATCCATCCATCCCTCCAGCAAGCCATCCATCCAGACATCCATCCATCCAGCCATCCATCCAGCCATCCATCCATCCATCCATTCCTCCTGCCAGCCATCCATCCAGCCATCCATCCATCCAGCCATCCCTCCAGACAGCCATCCATCCGGAAATCCATCCATCCAGCCATCCATCCAGCCACCCATCCATCCATCCATCCCTCCAGCCAGCCTTCCATCCACCCCTCCAGCCAGCCATCCATCCAGCCAGCCAGCCATCCATCCATCCATCCATCCATCCATCCATCCATCCATCCATCCATCCATCCATCCAGCCATCCATCCAGCCATCCATCCAGCCATCCATCCATCCATCCAGCCATCCATCCATCCATCCATCCATCCATCCATCCATCCAGCCATCCATCCAGCCATCCATCCATACATCCAGCCAACCATTCATCCATCCATCCAGCCAGCCATCCAGACATCCAGCCATCCATCCAGCCATCCATCCAGCCATCCATCCATCCTTCCATCCCTCCAGCCAGCCATGCATCCAGCCATTAATCCAACTAGCCACCGATCCAAACATCCACACATCCATCACTCCAGCCAGCCATCCATCCAGCCATCCATCCAGCCATCCATACAGCCATCCATCCATCCATCCCTCCAGCCAGCCATCCATCCAGCCATCCATCCATCCATCCCTCCAGCCAATCGTCCATCCAGACATCCATCCATCCAGCCATCCATCCAGCCATCCATCCATCCATCCATCCCTCCAGCCAGCCATCCATCCAGCCATTCCTCCATCCAGACATCCATCCAGCCATCAATCCATCCCTCCAGCCAGCCATCCATCCAGCCATCCCTCCATCCATCCGTCCATCCATCCAGCCATCCATCCAGCCATTCATCCATCCTCCCATTCCTCCAGCCAGCCATCCATCCAGCCATCCATCCATCCAGCCATCCATCCATCCATCCATCCCTCCAGCCAGCCATCCATCCAGCCATCCATCCGTCCAGCCATCCATCCATTCAGCCATCCATCCAGCCATCCATCCATCCAGACTTCCAGCCATCCAGCCATCCATCCATCCATCCATCCGTCCATCCAGCCATCCATCCATCCAACCATCCAGCCATCCATCCATTAAGCCATCCATCGAGCCATCCATCCATCCATCCATCCCGCCAGCGAGTCATCCATCCAGCCATCCATCCATCCAGCCATCCATCCAGCCATCCATCCATCCCTCCAGCAAGCCATTCATCCAGCAATCCATCCATCCAGCCATCCATTCAGCCATCCATCCATCCATCCCTCCAGCAAGCCATCCATCCAGCCAAACAGCCATCAATCCAGCCAACCATCCATCCATCCATCCCTCCAGCAAGCCATCCATCCAACCATCCCTCCATCCAGCCATCCATCCAGCCATCCATGCATTCATCCATCTCTCCATCCAGCCATCCATCCAGCCAATCATCCATCCATCCATACCTCCAGCCAGCCATCCTTCCATCCATCCATCCATCCATCCAGCCATCCATCCAGCCATCCATCCCTCCAGCCAGCCAGACATTAAGCCATCCATCCATCCAGCCATCCATCCAGCCATCCATCCATCCCTCCAGCCAGCCATCCATCCAGCAATCCCTCCATCCAGCCATCCATCCAGCCATCAATCCATCCATCCATCCATCCAGCCAGCCAACCATCCAGCCATCCCTCCATCCAGCCATCCACCCATTCATCCATCCCTCCAGCCAGCCATCCATCCAGCCATCCATCCAAACCAGCCGTCCATCCAGCCATCCATCCATCCATGCATCCCTCCAGCCAGCCATCCATCCAGCCATCCATCCATCCATCCATCCCTCTAGCCAGCCAACCATCCAGCCATCCCTCCATCCAGCCATCCATCCATTCATCCCTCCAGCCAGCCATCCATCCAGCCATCCATCCATCCAGCCATCCATCCAGCCATCCATCCATCAATCCATCCCTCCAGCCAGCCATCCATCCAGCCATCCATCCATCCAGCCGTCCATCCAGCCATCCATCCATCCCTCCATCCAGCCATCCATCCAGCCATCGATGCATTCATCCATCTCTCCATCCAGCCATCCATCCAGCCAATCATCCATCCATCCATACCTCCAGCCAGCCATCCATCCATCCATCCATCCATCCAGCCATCCATCCAGCCATCCATCCCTCCAGCCAGCCAGCCATTAAGCCATCCATCCATCCAGCCATCCATCCAACCATCCGTCCATCCCTCCAGCCAGCCATCCATCCAGCAATCCCTCCATCCAGCAATCCCTCCATCCAGCCATCCATCCATCCATCCATCCATCCAACCAGCCAACCATCCAGCTTTCCCTCCATCCAACCATCCACCCATCCATCCAGCCATCCATCCAGCCATCCATCCATCCCTGCAGCCAGCTATCAACCCAGCCATCCATCCATCCAGCCATCCATTCAGCCAACCATCCAGCCATCAATCCATCCAGCCATCCATCCAGCCATCCACCCATCCATTCCTACAGCCATCCATCGATCTAGCCAACCATTCAGCCAACCATCCAGCCATCAATCCATCCAGCCTTCCATCCAGCCAGCCATCCGACCAGCCATCCATTAATCCATCCATTCCTCCAGCCAGCAATCCATCCAGCCATCCATGCAGCCACCCATCCATCCATCCATCCCTCCAGCAAGCCATCCATCCAGACATCCATCCATCCAGCCATCCATCCAGCCATCCATCCATCCATCCATTCCTCCTGCCAGCCATCCATCCAGCCATCCATCCATCCAGCCATCCCTCCAGACAGCCATCCATCCGGAAATCCATCCATCCAGCCATCCATCCAGCCACCCATCCATCCATCCATCCCTCCAGCCAGCCTTCCATCCACCCCTCCAGCCAGCCATCCATCCAGCCAGCCAGCCATCCATCCATCCATCCATCCATCCATCCATCCATCCATCCATCCATCCATCCATCCAGCCATCCATCCAGCCATCCATCCAGCCATCCATCCATCCATCCAGCCATCCATCCATCCATCCATCCATCCATCCATCCATCCAGCCATCCATCCAGCCATCCATCCATACATCCAGCCAACCATTCATCCATCCATCCAGCCAGCCATCCAGACATCCAGCCATCCATCCAGCCATCCATCCAGCCATCCATCCATCCTTCCATCCCTCCAGCCAGCCATGCATCCAGCCATTAATCCAACTAGCCACCGATCCAAACATCCACACATCCATCACTCCAGCCAGCCATCCATCCAGCCATCCATCCAGCCATCCATACAGCCATCCATCCATCCATCCCTCCAGCCAGCCATCCATCCAGCCATCCATCCATCCATCCCTCCAGCCAATCGTCCATCCAGACATCCATCCATCCAGCCATCCATCCAGCCATCCATCCATCCATCCATCCCTCCAGCCAGCCATCCATCCAGCCATTCCTCCATCCAGACATCCATCCAGCCATCAATCCATCCCTCCAGCCAGCCATCCATCCAGCCATCCCTCCATCCATCCGTCCATCCATCCAGCCATCCATCCAGCCATTCATCCATCCTCCCATTCCTCCAGCCAGCCATCCATCCAGCCATCCATCCATCCAGCCATCCATCCATCCATCCATCCCTCCAGCCAGCCATCCATCCAGCCATCCATCCGTCCAGCCATCCATCCATTCAGCCATCCATCCAGCCATCCATCCATCCAGACTTCCAGCCATCCAGCCATCCATCCATCCATCCATCCGTCCATCCAGCCATCCATCCATCCAACCATCCAGCCATCCATCCATTAAGCCATCCATCGAGCCATCCATCCATCCATCCATCCCGCCAGCGAGTCATCCATCCAGCCATCCATCCATCCAGCCATCCATCCAGCCATCCATCCATCCCTCCAGCAAGCCATTCATCCAGCAATCCATCCATCCAGCCATCCATTCAGCCATCCATCCATCCATCCCTCCAGCAAGCCATCCATCCAGCCAAACAGCCATCAATCCAGCCAACCATCCATCCATCCATCCCTCCAGCAAGCCATCCATCCAACCATCCCTCCATCCAGCCATCCATCCAGCCATCCATGCATTCATCCATCTCTCCATCCAGCCATCCATCCAGCCAATCATCCATCCATCCATACCTCCAGCCAGCCATCCTTCCATCCATCCATCCATCCATCCAGCCATCCATCCAGCCATCCATCCCTCCAGCCAGCCAGACATTAAGCCATCCATCCATCCAGCCATCCATCCAGCCATCCATCCATCCCTCCAGCCAGCCATCCATCCAGCAATCCCTCCATCCAGCCATCCATCCAGCCATCAATCCATCCATCCATCCATCCAGCCAGCCAACCATCCAGCCATCCCTCCATCCAGCCATCCACCCATTCATCCATCCCTCCAGCCAGCCATCCATCCAGCCATCCATCCAAACCAGCCGTCCATCCAGCCATCCATCCATCCATGCATCCCTCCAGCCAGCCATCCATCCAGCCATCCATCCATCCATCCATCCCTCTAGCCAGCCAACCATCCAGCCATCCCTCCATCCAGCCATCCATCCATTCATCCCTCCAGCCAGCCATCCATCCAGCCATCCATCCATCCAGCCATCCATCCAGCCATCCATCCATCAATCCATCCCTCCAGCCAGCCATCCATCCAGCCATCCATCCATCCAGCCGTCCATCCAGCCATCCATCCATCCCTCCATCCAGCCATCCATCCAGCCATCGATGCATTCATCCATCTCTCCATCCAGCCATCCATCCAGCCAATCATCCATCCATCCATACCTCCAGCCAGCCATCCATCCATCCATCCATCCATCCAGCCATCCATCCAGCCATCCATCCCTCCAGCCAGCCAGCCATTAAGCCATCCATCCATCCAGCCATCCATCCAACCATCCGTCCATCCCTCCAGCCAGCCATCCATCCAGCAATCCCTCCATCCAGCAATCCCTCCATCCAGCCATCCATCCATCCATCCATCCATCCAACCAGCCAACCATCCAGCTTTCCCTCCATCCAACCATCCACCCATCCATCCAGCCATCCATCCAGCCATCCATCCATCCCTGCAGCCAGCTATCAACCCAGCCATCCATCCATCCAGCCATCCATTCAGCCAACCATCCAGCCATCAATCCATCCAGCCATCCATCCAGCCATCCACCCATCCATTCCTACAGCCATCCATCGATCTAGCCAACCATTCAGCCATCCATCCATCCATCCATCCATCCATCCCTCCATCCATCCATCCCTCCAGCCAGCCATCCATCCAGCCATCCATTCGTCCATCCATCCATCCAGCCTTCCATCCATCCATCCATCCCTACAGCCAGCCATCCATCCAGCCATCCATCCTTCCAGCCATCCATCCTGCCATCCATCCATCCATCCATCGCTCCAGCCAGCCATCCATCCAGCCAGCCATCCAGCCATCCATCATTCAATCCATCCCTCCAGCCAGCCATGCATCCAGCCATCCTTCCATCCAGCCATCCATCCAGCCATCCATCCATGACTCCATCCCTCCAGCCAGCCATCCATCCAGCCATCCATCGATCTAGCCATCCATTCAGCCATCCATCCATCCATTACTCCAGCCAGCCATCCACCCAGCCTTCCATCCATCCAGCCATCCGTCCAGCCATCCATTAATCCATCCATTCCTCCAGCCAGCAATCCATCCAGCCATCCATCCAGCCATCCATCCAGCCACCCATCCATCCCTCCAGCAAGCCATCCATCCAGACATCCATCCATCCAGCCATCCATCCAGCCATCCATCCATCCATCCATCCCTCCAGCCAGCCATCCATCCAGCCACCCATACATCCAGCCATCTCTCCAGACAGCCATCCATCCGGAAATCCATCCATCCAGCCATCCATCCAGCCACCCATGCATCCATCCATCCCTCCAGCCAGCCATCCATCCAGCCATCCATCTATCCATCCATCCATCCAGCCATCGATTCATCCATCCCTCCAGCCAGCCTTCCATCCATCCCTCCAGCCAGCCAGCCATCCATCCATCCATCCATCCATCCATCCATACATCCATCCATCCATCCATCCATCCAGCCAGCCATTCATCCAGCCATCCATCCAGCCATCCATCCATCCATCCATCCATCCAGCCATCCATCCATTCATCCATCCATCCAGCCAGCCATCCATCCAGCCATCCATCCATACATCCAGCCAACCAGTCATCCATCCATCCAGCCTGCCATCAAGACATCCAGCCATCCATCCAGCCATCCATCCAGCCATCCATCCATCCTTCCATCCCTCCAGCCAGCCATCCATCCAGCCATCAATCCAACTAGCCATCCATCCAACCATACACGCATCCATCACTCCAGCCAGCCATCCATCCAGCCATCTATCCATCCAGCCATCCATACAGCCATCCATCCATCCATCCATCCTTCCCTCCAGCCAGCCATCCATCCAGCCATCCATCCAGTCATCCATCCATCCAGCCATTCATCCAGCCATCCATCCATCCATCCCTCCAGCAAGCCATCCATCAAGCCATCCATCCATCCAGCCATCCATCCATCCATCCATCCATTCATCCCTCCAGCCAGTCATCCATCCAGCCATCCCTCCATCCAGCCATCCATCCATCCATCCAACCATTCATCCATCTCTCCAGCCAGCCATACATCCATCCATCCATCCATTCAGCCATCCATCCAGCCATCCATCCATCCCTCCAGCCAGCCAGTTATTAAGCCATCAAACCATCCAGCCATCCATCCTGCCATCCATCCAGCCATCCATCCCTCCACCCAGCCATCCATCGAGCCATCCCTCCATCAAGCCATCCATCCAGACATCCATCCATCCATCCATCCATCCCTCCAGCCAGCCAACCATCCAGCCATCCCTCCATCCAGGCATCCATCCATCCCACCAGCCAGCCATCCATCGAGCCATCCATCCAGCTATCCATCCAGCCATCCATTCTTCAATCCATCCCTCCAGCCAGCCATCCATCCAGCCATCCATTCATCCATCCCTCCAGCCAGCCATCCATCCAGCCATCCATCCAGCCATCCATCCATCCATCCCTCCTGACAGCCAACCATCCAGCCATCCCTGCATCCAGCCATCCATCCATGCATCCCTCCAGCCAGCCGTCCGTCCAGCCATCCATCCATCCAGCCGTCCATCCAGCCATCCATCCATCCATCCATCCCTCCAGCCACCCATCCATCCAGCCATCCATCCATCCAGCCAACCATTCAGCCATCCATCCATCCGTCCATCCCTCCTGCCAGCCATCCATCCAGCCATCCATCCATCCAGCCATCCATCCGGCCATCCATCCATCCACCCATTCCTCCAGCCAGCCATCCATCCAGCCATCCATCCATCCAGACATCCATCCAGCCATCCATCCATCCCTCCAGCCAGCCATCCATCCAGCAATCCATCCGTCCAGCCATCCATCCAGCCATCCATCCATTCTTCAAGCCAGCCATCCATCCAGCCATCCATCCATCCAGCCTGCCATCCAGCCACCCATCCATCCCTCCAGCCAGCCATCCATCCAGCCATCCGTCCATCCATCCATCCATCCAGCAATCCATCCAGCCATCCATCCATCCATCCATCCCTCCAGCCATTCATCCATCCAGCCATTCATCCATCCAGCCATCCATCCAGCCATCCATCCATCCATCCCTCCAGACAGCCATTCATCCAGCCATCCATCCATTAAGACATCCATCCAGCCATCCATCCATCCATCCATCGCTCTAGCCAGCCATCCATCCAGCCATTCTTCCATCCAGCCATGCATCCAGTCATCCATCCATCCATCCATCTCTCCACCCAGCCATACATCCAGCCATCCATCCATTCAGCCATTCATCCAGCCATCCATCCATCCATCCATCCATCCCTCCTGCCAGCCAGCCATTAAGCCATCCATCCATCCAGCCATCCATCCAGCCATCCATCCATCCCTCCAGCCATCCATCCATCCAGCCATCCCTCCATCCATCTATCCTTCCAGCCATCCATCCATCCATCCATCCAGCCATCCATCCAGCCATCCATCCATCCATCCCTCCTGCCAATCGTCCATCCTGCCATCCATTTATCAAGCCATCCATCCAGCCATCCATCCATCCATCCATCCCTCCAGTCAAGCATCCATCCAGCCATTCCTCCATCCAGCCATCCATCCATCCATCCATCCATCCATCCCTTTAGCCAGCCATCCATCCAGCCATCCCTCCATCCATCCGTCCATCCATCCATCCATCCAGCCATCCATCCATTCAGCCAGCCTTCCATCCAACCATCCCTCCATACAGCCATCCATCCAGCCATGCATCCATCCGTCACTCCAGCCAGCCATCCATCCAGCCATCCCTCCATACAGCCATCCATCCAGCCATCCAACCATTCATCCATCTCTCCAGCCAGCCATACATCCAGCCATCCATCCATCCAGCCATCCATCCAGCCATCCATCCATCCATCCATCCATCCCTCCAGCCAGCCAGTCATTAAGCCATCCATCCATCCATCCATCCATCCATCCAGCCATCCATCCAGCCATCCATCCCTCTATCCAGCTATCCATCCAGCCATCCATCCATCCCTTCAGCCAGCCATATATCCAACCATCCATCGATCCAGCCATCCATCCAGCCATCCATCCATTCATGCATCCATCCCTCCAGCCAGCGAGTCATTAAGCCATCCATCCATCCAGCCATCCATCCAGCCATCCATCCATCCATCCATCCATCCATCCATCCATCCATCCCTCCAGCCAGCCATCCATCCAGCCATCCCTCCATCCAGACATCCATCCAGCCATCCATCCATCCATCCCTCCAGCCAGCCAACCATCCAACCATCCCTCCATCCAGCCACACATCCATCCATCTATCCCTCCAGCCAGCCATCCATCCAGCCATCCATCCATCCAGCCATCCATCCAGCCATCCATCCATCAATCCATCCCTCCAGCCAGCCATCCATCCAGCCCTCCATCCATCCAGCCGTCCATCCAGCCATCCTTCCATCCATCCCTCCAGCCAGCCATCCATCCGCCATCCATCCATCCAGCCATCCATTCAGCTATCCATCCATCCATCCATCCCTCCAGCCAGCCATCCATCCAGCCATCCATCCATCCTGCCATCCATCCAGCCATCCATCCATCCATCCATTCCTCCAGCCAGCAATCCATCCAGACATCCATCCATCCAGCCATCCATCCAGCCATCCATCCATCCCTCCAGCTATCCCTCCATCCAGCCATCCATCCAGCCATCCATCCATCCATCCATCCATCCATCCAGCCATCCATCCAGCCATCCATCCATCCAGCCTTCTAGCCATCCAGCCATTCAGCCATCCAGCCATCCATCCACCCAGCCATCCATCCCTCCAGCTATCCCTCCATCCAGCCATCCATCCAGCCATCCATCCATCCATCCATCCATCCATCCAGCCATCCATCCAGCCATCCATCCAGGCATCCATCCATCCAGCCATCCATCCAGCCATCCATCCTTCCAGCCATCCATCCAGCCAGCCATTCATCCATCCATCCCTCCAGCCAGTCATCCATCCAGCCATCCATCCATCCATCCATCCAGCCATCCATCCATCCATCCATCCATCCCTCCAGCCAGCCATTCATCCAGCCATCCATCCATTCAGCCATTCATCCAGCCATCCATCCATCCATCCATCCCTCCAGCCAGCCATCCATCCAGCCATCCATCCATTCAGCCATCCATCCAGCCATCCATCCATCCAGCCATCCATCCATCCATCCATCCCTCCAGCCATCCATCCATCCAGCAATCCCTCTATCCAGCCATCCATCCAGCCATCCATCCATCCATCCATCCCTCCAGCCAGCCGTACATCCGGCCATCCGTCGATCCAGCCATCCATCCAGCCATCCATTCATCCATCCCTCCAGCCAGCCAGTCATTAAGCCATCCATCCAGCCATCCACCCAGCCATCCATCCATCCATCCATCCCTCCAGCCAGCCATCCATCCAGCCATCCCTCCATCCAGACATCCATCCAGCCATACATCCATCCATCCATCCCTCCAGCCAGCCAACCATCCAGCCATCCCTGCATCCAGCCATCCATCCATCCATCCCTCCAGCCAGCCTTCCGTCCAGCCATCCATCCATCCAGCCGTCCATCCAGCCATCCATCCATCCATCCATCCCTCCAACACCCATCCATTCGCCATCCATCCATCCAGCCAACCATTCAGCCATCCATCCATCCATCCATCCCTCCTGCCAGCCATCCATCCAGCCATCCATCCATCCAGCCATCCAGCCGGCCATCCATCCATCCATCCATTCCTCCAGCCAGCCATCCATCCAGCCATCCATCCATCCAGCCATCCATCCAGCCATCCATCCATCCCTCCAGCCAGCCATCCATCCAGCAATCCATCCGTCCAGCCATCCATCCAGCCATCCATCCATTCTTCAAGCCAGCCATCCATCCAGCCATCCATCCATCCAGCCAGCCATCCAGCCATCCATCCATCCCTCCAGCCAGCCATCCATCCAGCCATCCGTCCATCCATCCATCCATCCAGCAATCCATCCAGCCATCCATCCATCCATCAATCCCTCCAGCCATTCATCCATCCAGCCATTCATCCATTCAGCTATCCATCCATCCATCCATCCCTCCAGCCAGCCATCCATCCAGCCATCCATCCATCCTGCCATCCATCCAGCCATCCATCCATCCATCCATTCCTCCAGCCAGCAATCCATCCAGATATCCATCCATCCAGCCATCCATCCAGCCATCCATCCATCCCTCCAGCTATCCCTCCATCCAGCCATCCATCCAGCCATCCATCCATCCATCCATCCATCCAGCCATCCATCCAGCCATCCATCCATCCAGCCTTCTAGCCATCCAGCCATCCATCCATCCAGCCATCCATCCACCCAGCCATCCATCCGGGCATCCATCCATCCAGCCATCCATCCATCCATCCATCCCTCCAGCCAGCCATCCATCCAGCCATCCATCCATCCAGCCATCCATCCAGCCATCCATCCAGCCATCCATCCATCCATCCAGCCATCCATCCATCCATCCATCCATCCCTCCAGCCAGCCATTCATCCAGCCATCCATCCATTCAGCCATTCATCCAGCCATCCATCCATCCATCCTTCCCTCCAGCCAGCCATCCATCGAGCCATCCATCCATTCATCCATCCTTCCAGCCATCCATCCAGCCAGCCATTCATCCAGCCATCCATCCATCCAGCCATCCATCCAGCCATCCATCCATCCATCCATCCATCCCTCCAGCAAGCCATCCATCCAGCCATCCATCCATTCAGCCAGCCATCCAGCCACCCGTCCATCCATCCATCCCTCCAGCCAGCCATCCATCCAGCCATACCTCCATCCAGCCATCCATCCAGCCATCCATGCATTCATCCATCTCTCCATCCAGCCATCCATCCTGCCATTCATCCATCCAACCATACCTCCAGCCAGCCAGCCATCCATCCATCCAGCCATCCATCCAGCCATCCATCCATTAATCCACCCGCCCAGCCAGCCATCCATCCAGTCATCCTGCCATCCAGCCATCCATCCTGCCATCCATCCATTCATCCATCCCTCCAGCCAGCCATCCATCCAGCCATCCATCCATCCAGCCATCCTTTCAGCCATCCATCCATCCCTTCAGCCAGCCATCCATTCGGCCATCCATCCATCCAGCCATCCATCCATCCATCCCTCCAGCCAGCCATCCATCCAGCCAGCCATCCATCCAGCCATCCATCCATCCAGCCATCCATCCATCCAACCATCCATCCATCCATCCATCCATCCATCCGTTCCTCCAGCCAGCCATCCATCCAGCCATCCATCCATCGAGCCATCCATCCAGCCATCCATTCATCCATCCTTCCTTGCAGCCAGCCATCCATCCAGCCATCCATCCATTCAGTCCCCCATCCAGCCATCCATCCATCCATCCATCCCTCCAGCCAGTCATCCATCCAGCCATCCATCCATCAAGCCATCCATCCAGCCATCAATCATTCCATCACTCGAGCCAGCCTTCATCCAGTCATCCATCCATCCAGCCATCCATCCAGCCATCCATCCATCCATCCCTCCAGCAAGCCATCCATCAAGCCATCCATCCATCCAGCCATCCATCCATCCATCTATCCATTCATCCCTCCAGCCAGTCATCCATCCAGCCATCCCCCAATCCAGCCATCCATCCAGCCATCCAACCATTCATCCATCTCTCCAGCCAGCCATCCATCCATCCATTCAGCCATCCATCCAGCCATCCATCCAGCCCTCCAGCCAGCCAGTCATTAAGCCATCCAACCATCCAGCCATCCATCCAGCCATCCATCCAGCCATCCATCCCTCCAGCAAGCCATCCATCCAGCCATCCCTCCATCAAGCCATCCATCCAGACATCCATCCATCCATCCCTCCAGCCAGCCAACCATCCAGCCATCCCTCCATCCAGCCATCCATCCATCCATCCATCCCACCAGCCAGCCATCCATCCAGCCATCCGTCCAGCTATCCATCTAGCCATCCATTCTTCAATCCATCCCTCCAGCCAGCCATCCATCCAGCCATCCATTCATCCATCCCTCCTGACAGCCATCTATCCAGCCATCCATCCATCCAGCCATCCATCCAGCCATCCATCCATCCATCCATCCCTCCAGCCAGCCATCCATCCGGGCATCCATCCATCCAGCCATCCATCCATCCATCCATCCCTCCAGCCAGCCATCCATCCAGCCATCCATCCATCCAGCCATCCATCCAGCCATCCATCCCGCCATCCATCCATCCATCCAGCCATCCATCCATCCATCCATGCATCCCTCCAGCCAGCCATTCATCCAGCCATCCATCCATTCAGCCATTCATCCAGCCATCCATCCATCCATCCTTCCCTCCAGCCAGCCATCCATCGAGCCATCCATCCATTCAGCCATCCATCCAGCCATCCATCCATCCAGCCATCCATCCATCCATCCATCCCTCCAGCCAGCCATCCATCCAGCCATCCCTCTATCCAGCCATCCATCCAGCCATCCATCCATCCATCCATCCCTCCAGCCAGCCGTACATCCAGCCATCCATCGATCCAGCCATCCATCCAGCCATCCATCCATCCATCCCTCCAGCCAGCCAGTCATTAAGCCATCCATCCATCCAGCCATCCACCCAGCCATCCATCCATCCATCCATCCCTCCAGCCAGCCATCCATCCAGCCATCCCTCCATCCAGACATCCATCCAGCCATACATCCATCCATCCATCCCTCCAGCCAACCAACCATCCAGCCATCCCTGCATCCAGCCATCCATCCATCCATCCCTCCAGCCAGCCGTCCGTCCAGCCATCCATCCATCCAGCCGTCCATCCAGCCATCCATCCATCCATCCCTCCAGCCAGCCATCCATCTAGCCATCCATCCATCCAGCCAACCATTCAGCCATCCATCCATCCATCCATCCCTCCTGCCAGCCATCCATCCAGCCATCCATCCATCCAGCCAACCATTCAGCCATCCATCCATCCAGCCATCCATCCGGCCATCCATCCATCCACCCATTCCTCCAGCCTGCCATCCATCAAGCCATCCATCCATCCAGCAATCCATCCAGCCATCCATCCATCCCTCCAGCCAGCCATCCATCCAGCAATCCATCCGTCCAGCCATCCATCCAGCCATCCATCCATTCTTCAAGTCAGCCATCCATCCAGCCATCCATCCATCCAGCCAGCCATCCAGCCATCCATCCATCCCTCCAGCCAGCCATCCATCCAGCCATCCGTCCATCCATCCCTCCAGCCAGCCATCCATCCAGCCATCCATCCATCCAGCCATCCATCCAGACATCCATCCATCAATCCATCCCCCCATCCAGCCATCCATCCAACCCTCCATCCATCCAGCCGTCCATCCAGCCATCCTTCCATCCATCCCTCCAGCCAGCCATCCATCCAGCCATCCATCCATCCAGCCATCCATTCAGCCATCCATCCATCCATCCATTCCTCCAGCCAGCAATCCATCCAGCCATCCATCCATCCAGCCATCCATCCAGCCATCCATCCGTCCCTCCAGCTATCCCTCCATCCAGCCATCCATCCAGCCATCCATCCAGCCATCCATCCAGCCGTCCATGCATTCATCCATCTCTCCATCCAGCCATCCATCCAGCCATCTATCCATCCATCCATCCATCCATCCAGCCATCCCTCCAGCCAGCCATCCATCCAGCCAGCCATCCATCCAGCCATCCATCCATCCAGCCATCCATCCATCCAACCATCCATCCATCCATCCATCCATCCATCCGTTCCTCCAGCCAGCCATCCATCCAGCCATCCATCCATCGAGCCATCCATCCAGCCATCCATCCATCCATCCTTCCTTGCAGCCAGCCATCCATCCAGCCATCCATCCATTCAGTCCCCCATCCAGCCATCCATCCATCCATCCATCCCTCCAGCCAGTCATCCATCCAGCCATCCATCCATCAAGCCATCCATCCAGCCATCAATCCATCCATCACTCGAGCCAGCCTTCATCCAGTCATCCATCCATCCAGCCATCCATCCAGCCATCCATCCATCCATCCCTCCAGCAAGCCATCCATCAAGCCATCCATCCATCCAGCCATCCATCCATCCATCTATCCATTCATCCCTCCAGCCAGTCATCCATCCAGCCATCCCCCAATCCAGCCATCCATCCAGCCATCCAACCATTCATCCATCTCTCCAGCCAGCCATCCATCCATCCATTCAGCCATCCATCCAGCCATCCATCCATCCCTCCAGCCAGCCAGTCATTAAGCCATCCAACCATCCAGCCATCCATCCAGCCATCCATCCAGCCATCCATCCCTCCAGCAAGCCATCCATCCAGCCATCCCTCCATCAAGCCATCCATCCAGACATCCATCCATCCATCCCTCCAGCCAGCCAACCATCCAGCCATCCCTCCATCCAGCCATCCATCCATCCATCCATCCCACCAGCCAGCCATCCATCCAGCCATCCGTCCAGCTATCCATCCAGCCATCCATTCTTCAATCCATCCCTCCAGCCAGCCATCCATGCAGCCATCCATTCATCCATCCCTCCTGACAGCCATCTATCCAGCCATCCATCCATCCATCCAGCCATCCATCCAGCCATCCATCCATCCATCCATCCCTCCAGCCAGCCATCCATCCGGGCATCCATCCATCCAGCCATCCATCCATCCATCCATCCCTCCAGCCAGCCATCCATCCAGCCATCCATCCATCCAGCCATCCATCCAGCCATCCATCCCGCCATCCATCCATCCATCCAGCCATCCATCCATCCATCCATCCATCCCTCCAGCCAGCCATTCATCCAGCCATCCATCCATTCAGCCATTCATCCAGCCATCCATCCATCCATCCTTCCCTCCAGCCAGCCATCCATCGAGCCATCCATCCATTCAGCCATCCATCCAGCCATCCATCCATCCAGCCATCCATCCATCCATCCATCCCTCCAGCCAGCCATCCATCCAGCCATCCCTCTATCCAGCCATCCATCCAGCCATCCATCCATCCATCCATCCCTCCAGCCAGCCGTACATCCAGCCATCCATCGATCCAGCCATCCATCCAGCCATCCATCCATCCATCCCTCCAGCCAGCCAGTCATTAAGCCATCCATCCATCCAGCCATCCAGCCAGCCATCCATCCATCCATCCATCCCTCCAGCCAGCCATCCATCCAGCCATCCCTCCATCCAGACATCCATCCAGCCATACATCCATCCATCCATCCCTCCAGCCAACCAACCATCCAGCCATCCCTGCATCCAGCCATCCATCCATCCATCCCTCCAGCCAGCCGTCCGTCCAGCCATCCATCCATCCAGCCGTCCATCCAGCCATCCATCCATCCATCCCTCCAGCCAGCCATCCATCTAGCCATCCATCCATCCAGCCAACCATTCAGCCATCCATCCAGCCATCCATCCATCCAGCCAGCCATCCAGCCATCCATCCATCCCTCCAGCCAGCCATCCATCCAGCCATCCGTCCATCCATCCATCCATCCAGCAATCCATCCAGCCATCCATCCATCCATCCATCCCTCCAGCCATTCATCCATCCAGCCATTCATTCATCCAGCCATCCATCCAGCCATCCATCCATCCATCCCTCCAGACAGCCATTCAACCAGCCATCCATCCATTAAGCCATCCATCCAGCCATCCATCCATCCATCCATCCCTCTAGCCAGCCATCCATCCAGCCATTCTTCCATCCAGCCATCCATCCAGCCATCCATCCATCCATCCATCTCTCCACCCAGCCATACATCCAGCCATCCATCCATTCAGCCATTCATCGAGCCATCCATCCATCCATCCCTCCAGCCAGCCAGACATTAAGCCATCCATCCATCCAGCCATCCATCCAGCCATCCATCCATCCCTCCAGCCATCCATCCATCCAGCCATCCCTCCATCCAACTATCCTTCCAGCCATCCATCCATCCATCCATCCAGCCATCCATCCAGCCATCCATCCATCCATCCCTCCAGCCAATCGTCCATCCAGCCATCCATTCATCAAGCCATCCATCCAGCCATCCATCCATCCATCCCTCCAGTCAAGCATCCATCCAGCCATTCCTCCATCCAGCCATCCATCCAGCCATCCATCCATCCATCCATCCCTCCAGCCAGCCATCGATCCAGCCATCCCTCCATCCATCCGTCCATCCATCAATCCATCCAGCCATCCATCCATTCAGCCAGCCTTCCATCCAGCCATCCCTCTATACAGCCATCGATCCAGCCATGCATCCATCCGTCACTCCAGCCAGCCATCCATCCAGCCATCCCTCCATACAGCCATCCATCCAGCCATCCAACCATTCATCCATCTCTCCAGCCAGCCATACATCCAGCCATCCATCCATCCAGCCATCCATCCAGCCTTCCATCCATCCATCCATCCCTCCAGCCAGCCAGTCATTAAGCCATCCATCCATCCACCCAGCCATCCATCCAGCCATCCATCCCTCTATCCAGCTATCCATCCAGCCATCCATCCATCCATCCATCCCTTCAGCCAGCCATATATCCAGCCACCCATCGATCCAGCCATCCACCCAGCCATCCATCCATCCATTCCTCCAGCCAGCCAGTCATTAAGCCATCCATCCATCCAGCCATCCATCCAGCCATCCATCCATCCATCCATCCATCCCTCCAGCCAGCCATCCATCCAGCCTTCCCTCCATCCAGACATCCATCCAGCCATCCATCCATCCATCTCTCCAGCCAGCCAACCATCCAACCATCCCTCCATCCAGCCACACATCCATCCATCCATCCCTCCAGCCAGCCATCCATCCAGCCATCCATCCATCCAGCCATCCATCCAGCCATCCATCCATCAATCCATCCCTCCAGCCAGCCATCCATCCAGCCCTCCATCCATCCAGACGTCCATCCTGCCATCCTTCCATCCATCCCTCCAGCCAGCCATCCATCCAGCCATCCATCCATCCAGCCGTCCATCCAGCCATCCATCCATCCATCCCTCCAGCCAGCCATCCATCTAGCCATCCATCCATCCAGCCAACCATTCAGCCATCCATCCATCCATCCATCCCTCCTGCCAGCCATCCATCCAGCCATCCATCCATCCAGCCAACCATTCAGCCATCCATCCATCCAGCCATCCATCCGGCCATCCATCCATCCACCCATTCCTCCAGCCTGCCATCCATCAAGCCATCCATCCATCCAGCAATCCATCCAGCCATCCATCCATCCCTCCAGCCAGCCATCCATCCAGCAATCCATCCGTCCAGCCATCCATCCAGCCATCCATCCATTCTTCAAGCCAGCCATCCATCCAGCCATCCATCCATCCAGCCAGCCATCCAGCCATCCATCCATCCCTCCAGCCAGCCATCCATCCAGCCATCCGTCCATCCATCCATCCATCCAGCAATCCATCCAGCCATCCATCCATCCATCCATCCCTCCAGCCATTCATCCATCCAGCCATTCATTCATCCAGCCATCCATCCAGCCATCCATCCATCCATCCCTCCAGACAGCCATTCATCCAGCCATCCATCCATTAAGCCATCCATCCAGCCATCCATCCATCCATCCATCCCTCTAGCCAGCCATCCATCCAGCCATTCTTCCATCCAGCCATCCATCCAGCCATCCATCCATCCATCCATCTCTCCACCCAGCCATACATCCAGCCATCCATCCATTCAGCCATTCATCGAGCCATCCATCCATCCATCCATCCATCCCTCCAGCCAGCCAGACATTAAGCCATCCATCCATCCAGCCATCCATCCAGCCATCCATCCATCCCTCCAGCCATCCATCCATCCAGCCATCCCTCCATCCAACTATCCTTCCAGCCATCCATCCATCCATCCATCCAGCCATCCATCCAGCCATCCATCCATCCATCCCTCCAGCCAATCGTCCATCCAGCCATCCATTCATCAAGCCATCCATCCAGCCATCCATCCATCCATCCCTCCAGTCAAGCATCCATCCAGCCATTCCTCCATCCAGCCATCCATCCAGCCATCCATCCATCCATCCATCCCTCCAGCCAGCCATCGATCCAGCCATCCCTCCATCCATCCGTCCATCCATCAATCCATCCAGCCATCCATCCATTCAGCCAGCCTTCCATCCAGCCATCCCTCCATACAGCCATCGATCCAGCCATGCATCCATCCGTCACTCCAGCCAGCCATCCATCCAGCCATCCCTCCAGACAGCCATCCATCCAGCCATCCAACCATTCATCCATCTCTCCAGCCAGCCATACATCCAGCCATCCATCCATCCAGCCATCCATCCAGCCCTCCATCCATCCATCCATCCCTCCAGCCAGCCAGTCATTAAGCCATCCATCCATCCATCCATCCATCCAGCCATCCATCCAGCCATCCATCCCTCTATCCAGCTATCCATCCAGCCATCCATCCATCCATCCATCCCTTCAGCCAGCCATATATCCAGCCACCCATCGATCCAGCCATCCATCCAGCCATCCATCCATCCATCCATCCATCCCTCCAGCCAGCCAGTCATTAAGCCATCCATCCATCCAGCCATCCATCCAGCCATCCATCCATCCATCCATCCATCCCTCCAGCCAGCCATCCATCCAGCCTTCCCTCCATCCAGACATCCATCCAGCCATCCATCCATCCATCCCTCCAGCCAGCCAACCAACCAACCATCCCTCCATCCAGCCACACATCCATCCATCCATCCCTCCAGCCAGCCATCCATCCAGCCATCCATCCATCCAGCCATCCATCCAGCCATCCATCCATCAATCCATCCCTCCAGCCAGCCATCCATCCAGCCCTCCATCCATCCAGACGTCCATCCGGCCATCCTTCCATCCATCCATCCATCCATCCCTCCAGCCAGCCATCCATCCAGCCATCCATCCATCCTGCCATCCATCCAGCCATCCATCCATCCATCCATTCCTCCAGCCAGCAATCCATCCAGACATCCATCCATCCAGCCATCCATCCAGCCATCCATCCATCCCTCCAGCTATCCCTCCATCCAGCCATCCATCCAGCCATCCATCCATCCATCCATCCATCCATCCATCCAGCCATCCATCCAGCCATCCATCCATCCAGCCTTCCAGCCATCCAGCCATCCATCCATCCAGCCATCCATCCACCCAGCCATCCATCCATCCATCCATCCAGCCATCCATCCAGGCATCCATCCATCCAGCCATCCATCCAGCCATCCATCCATCCATCCATCCCGCCAGCGAGTCATCCATCCAGCCATCCATCCTTCCAGCCATCCATCCAGCCAGCCATTCATCCAGCCATCCATCCATCCAGCCATCCATCCAGCCATCCATCCATCCATCCATCCCTCCAGCAAGCCATCCAGCCAGCCATCTATCCATTCAGCCAGCCATCCAGCCACCCGTCCATCCATCCATCCCTCCAGCCAGCCATCCATCCAGCCATCCCTCCATCCAGCCATCCATACAGCCATCCATGCATTCACCCATCTCTCCATCCAGCCATCCATCCTGCCATTCATTCATCCATCCATACCTCCAGCCAGCCAGCCATCCATCCATCCGTCGATCCAGCCATCCATCCAGCCAGCCATCCATCAATCCACCCGCCCAGCCAGCCATCCATCCAGACATCCTGCCGTCCAGCCATCCATCCAGCCATCCATCCATTCATCCATCCCTCCAGCCAGCCATCCATCCAGCCATCCATCCATCCAGCCATCCTTTCAGCCATCCGTCCATCCCTTCAGCCAGCCATCCATTCGGCCATCCATCCATCCAGCCATCCATCCATCCCTCCCTCCAGCCAGCCATCCATCCAGCCAGCCATCCATCCAGCCATCCATCCATCCAGCCATCCATCCATCCAACCATCCATCCATCCATCCATCCATCCATCCGTTCCTCCAGCCAGCCATCCATGCAGCCATCCATCCATCCAGCCATCCATCCAGCCATCCATCCATCCATCCTTCCTACCAGCCAGCCATCCATCCAGCCATTCATCCATTCAGCCCCCCATCCAGCCATCCATCCATCCATCCATCCCTCCAGCCAGTCATCCATCCAGCCATCCATCCATCAAGCCATCCATCCAGCCATCAATCCATCCATCACTCGAGCCAGCCTTCATCCAGTCATCCATCCATCCAGCCATCCATCCAGCCATCCATCCATCCATCCCTCCAGCAAGCCATCCATCAAACCATCCATCCAGCCAGCCATCCATCCATCCATCCATCCATTCATCCCTCCAGCCAGTCATCCATCCAGCCATCCCTCCATCCAGCCATCCATCCAGCCATCCAACCATTCATCCTTCTCTCCAGCCAGCCATACATCCATCCATCCATCCATTCAGCCATCCATCCAGCCATCCATCCATCCCTCCAGCCAGCCAGTCATTAAGCCATCAAACCATCCAGCCATCCAATCAGCCATCCATCCAGCCATCCATCCCTCCAGCCAGCCATCCATCCAGCCATCCCTCCATCAAGCCATCCATCCAGACATCCATCCATCCATCCATCCATCCATCCCTCCAGCCAGCCAACCATCCAGCCATCCCTCCATCCAGGCATCCATCCATCCATCCATCCCACCAGCCAGCCATCCATCCAGCCATCCATCCAGCCATCCATTCTTCAATCCATCCCTCCAGCCAGCCATCCATCCAGCCATCCATTCATCCATCCCTCCAGCCAGCCATCCATCCAGCCATCCATCCAGCCATCCATCCATCCATCACTCCTGACAGCCATCCACCCAGCCATCCATCCATCCAGCCATCCATCCAGCCATCCAGCCATCCATCCATCCCTCCAGCCAGCCATCCGTCCGGGCATCCATCCATCCAGCAATCCATCCATCCCTCCAGCCAGCCATCCATCCAGCCATCCATCCATCCAGCCATCCATCCAGCCATCCATCCATCCATCCATCCCTCCAGCCAGTCATCCATCCAGCCATCCATCCATCCATCCATCCAGCCATCCATCCATCCATCCATCCATCCCTCCAGGCAGCCATTCATCCAGCCATCCATCCATTCAGCCATTCATCCAGCCATCCATCCATCCATCACTCCAGCCAGCCATCCATCCAGCCATCCATCCATTCAGCCATCCATCCAGCCATCCTTCCATCCAGCCATCCATCCATCCATCCATCCCTCCAGCCAGCCATCCATCCAGCCATCCCTCTATCCAGCCATCTTCCAGCCATCCATCCATCCATCCCTCCAGCCAGCCGTACATCCAGCCATCCATCGATCCAGCCATCCATTCAGCCATCCATCCATCCATCCCTCCAGCCAGCCAGTCATTAAGCCATCCATCCAGCCATCCACCCAGCCATCCATCCATCCATCCATCCCTCCAGCCAGCCATCCATCCAGCCATCCCTCCATCCAGACATCCATCCAGCCATACATCCATCCATCCATCCCTCCAGCCAGCCAACCATCCAGCCATCCCTGCATCCAGCCATCCATCCATGCATCCCTCCAGCCAGCCGTCCGTCCAGCCATCCATCCATCCAGCCGTCCATCCAGCCATCCATCCATCCATCCATCCCTCCAGCCACCCATCCATCCAGCCATCCATCCATCCAGCCAACCATTCAGCCATTCATCCATCCATCCATCCCTCCTGCCAGCCATCCATCCAGCCATCCATCCATCCAGCCATCCAACAGGCCATCCATCCATCCACGCATTCCTCCAGCCAGCCATCCATCCAGCCATCCATCCATCCAGCCATCCATCCAGCCATCCATCCATCCCTCCAGCCAGCCATCCATCCAGCAATCCATCCGTCCAGCCATCCATCCAGCCATCCATCCATTCTTCAAGCCAGCCATCCATCCAGCCATCCATCCATCCAGCCAGCCATCCAGCCACCCATCCATCCCTCCAGCCAGCCATCCATCCAGCCATCCGTCCATCCATCCATCCATCCAGCAATCCATCCAGCCATCCATCCATCCATCCATCCCTCCAGCCATTCATCCATCCAGCCATTCATCCATCCAGCCATCCATCCAGCCATCCATCCATCCTTCCCTCCAGACAGCCATTCATCCAGCCATCCATCCATTAAGACATCCATCCAGCCATCCATCCATCCATCCATCCCTCTAGCCAGCCATCCATCCAGCCATTCTTCCATCCAGCCATGCATCCAGTCATCCATCCATCCATCTCTCCACCCAGCCATACATCCAGCCATCCATCCATTCAGCCATTCATCCAGCCATCCATCCATCCATCCATCCATCCCTCCAGCCAGCCAGCCATTAAGCCATCCATTCAGCCAGCCTTCCATCCAGCCATCCCTCCATACAGCCATCGATCCAGCCATGCATCCATCCGTCACTCCAGCCAGCCATCCATCCAGCCATCCCTCCATACAGCCATCCATCCAGCCATCCAACCATTCATCCATCTCTCCAGCCAGCCATACATCCAGCCATCCATCCATCCAGCCATCCATCCAGCCCTCCATCCATCCATCCATCCCTCCAGCCAGCCAGTCATTAAGCCATCCATCCATCCATCCATCCATCCAGCCATCCATCCAGCCATCCATCCCTCTATCCAGCTATCCATCCAGCCATCCATCCATCCATCCATCCCTTCAGCCAGCCATATATCCAGCCACCCATCGATCCAGCCATCCATCCAGCCATCCATCCATCCATCCATCCATCCCTCCAGCCAGCCAGTCATTAAGCCATCCATCCATCCAGCCATCCATCCAGCCATCCATCCATCCATCCATCCATCCCTCCAGCCAGCCATCCATCCAGCCTTCCCTCCATCCAGACATCCATCCAGCCATCCATCCATCCATCCCTCCAGCCAGCCAACCAACCAACCATCCCTCCATCCAGCCACACATCCATCCATCCATCCCTCCAGCCAGCCATCCATCCAGCCATCCATCCATCCAGCCATCCATCCAGCCATCCATCCATCAATCCATCCCTCCAGCCAGCCATCCATCCAGCCCTCCATCCATCCAGACGTCCATCCAGCCATCCTTCCATCCATCCATCCATCCATCCCTCCAGCCAGCCATCCATCCAGCCATCCATCCATCCTGCCATCCATCCAGCCATCCATCCATCCAACCATTCCTCCAGCCAGCAATCCATCCAGACATCCATCCATCCAGCCATCCATCCAGCCATCCATCCATCCCTCCAGCTATCCCTCCATCCAGCCATCCATCCAGCCATCCATCCATCCATCCATCCATCCATCCAGCCATCCATCCAGCCATCCATCCATCCAGCCTTCCAGCCATCCAGCCATCCATCCATCCAGCCATCCATCCACCCAGCCATCCATCCATCCATCCATCCAGCCATCCATCCAGGCATCCATCCATCCAGCCATCCATCCAGCCATCCATCCATCCATCCATCCCGCCAGCGAGTCATCCATCCAGCCATCCATCCTTCCAGCCATCCATCCAGCCAGCCATTCATCCAGCCATCCATCCATCCAGCCATCCATCCAGCCATCCATCCATCCATCCATCCCTCCAGCAAGCCATCCAGCCAGCCATCTATCCATTCAGCCAGCCATCCAGCCACCCGTCCATCCATCCATCCCTCCAGCCAGCCATCCATCCAGCCATCCCTCCATCCAGCCATCCATACAGCCATCCATGCATTCACCCATCTCTCCATCCAGCCATCCATCCTGCCATTCATCCATCCATCCATACCTCCAGCCAGCCAGCCATCCATCCATCCGTCCATCCAGCCATCCATCCAGCCAGCCATCCATCAATCCACCCGCCCAGCCAGCCATCCATCCAGACATCCTGCCGTCCAGCCATCCATCCAGCCATCCATCCATTCATCCATCCCTCCAGCCAGCCATCCATCCAGCCATCCATCCATCCAGCCATCCTTTCAGCCATCCGTCCATCCCTTCAGCCAGCCATCCATTCGGCCATCCATCCATCCAGCCATCCATCCATCCCTCCCTCCAGCCAGCCATCCATCCAGCCAGCCATCCATCCAGCCATCCATCCATCCAGCCATCCATCCATCCAACCATCCATCCATCCATCCATCCATCCATCCGTTCCTCCAGCCAGCCATCCATGCAGCCATCCATCCATCCAGCCATCCATCCAGCCATCCATCCATCCATCCTTCCTACCAGCCAGCCATCCATCCAGCCATTCATCCATTCAGCCCCCCATCCAGCCATCCATCCATCCATCCATCCCTCCAGCCAGTCATCCATCCAGCCATCCATCCATCAAGCCATCCATCCAGCCATCAATCCATCCATCACTCGAGCCAGCCTTCATCCAGTCATCCATCCATCCAGCCATCCATCCAGCCATCCATCCATCCATCCCTCCAGCAAGCCATCCATCAAACCATCCATCCAGCCAGCCATCCATCCATCCATCCATCCATTCATCCCTCCAGCCAGTCATCCATCCAGCCATCCCTCCATCCAGCCATCCATCCAGCCATCCAACCATTCATCCTTCTCTCCAGCCAGCCATACATCCATCCATCCATCCATTCAGCCATCCATCCAGCCATCCATCCATCCCTCCAGCCAGCCAGTCATTAAGCCATCAAACCATCCAGCCATCCAATCAGCCATCCATCCAGCCATCCATCCCTCCAGCCAGCCATCCATCCAGCCATCCCTCCATCAAGCCATCCATCCAGACATCCATCCATCCATCCATCCATCCATCCCTCCAGCCAGCCAACCATCCAGCCATCCCTCCATCCAGGCATCCATCCATCCATCCATCCCACCAGCCAGCCATCCATCCAGCCATCCATCCAGCCATCCATTCTTCAATCCATCCCTCCAGCCAGCCATCCATCCAGCCATCCATTCATCCATCCCTCCAGCCAGCCATCCATCCAGCCATCCATCCAGCCATCCATCCATCCATCACTCCTGACAGCCATCCACCCAGCCATCCATCCATCCAGCCATCCATCCAGCCATCCAGCCATCCATCCATCCCTCCAGCCAGCCATCCATCCGGGCATCCATCCATCCAGCAATCCATCCATCCCTCCAGCCAGCCATCCATCCAGCCATCCATCCATCCAGCCATCCATCCAGCCATCCATCCATCCATCCATCCCTCCAGCCAGTCATCCATCCAGCCATCCATCCATCCATCCATCCAGCCATCCATCCATCCATCCATCCATCCCTCCAGGCAGCCATTCATCCAGCCATCCATCCATTCAGCCATTCATCCAGCCATCCATCCATCCATCACTCCAGCCAGCCATCCATCCAGCCATCCATCCATTCAGCCATCCATCCAGCCATCCTTCCATCCAGCCATCCATCCATCCATCCATCCCTCCAGCCAGCCATCCATCCAGCCATCCCTCTATCCAGCCATCTTCCAGCCATCCATCCATCCATCCCTCCAGCCAGCCGTACATCCAGCCATCCATCGATCCAGCCATCCATTCAGCCATCCATCCATCCATCCCTCCAGCCAGCCAGTCATTAAGCCATCCATCCAGCCATCCTCCCAGCCATCCATCCATCCATCCATCCCTCCAGCCAGCCATCCATCCAGCCATCCCTCCATCCAGACATCCATCCAGCCATACATCCATCCATCCATCCCTCCAGCCAGCCAACCATCCAGCCATCCCTGCATCCAGCCATCCATCCATGCATCCCTCCAGCCAGCCGTCCGTCCAGCCATCCATCCATCCAGCCGTCCATCCAGCCATCCATCCATCCATCCATCCCTCCAGCCACCCATCCATCCAGCCATCCATTCATCCAGCCAACCATTCAGCCATTCATCCATCCATCCATCCCTCCTGCCAGCCATCCATCCAGCCATCCATCCATCCTGCCATCCAACAGGCCATCCATCCATCCACGCATTCCTCCAGCCAGCCATCCATCCAGCCATCCATCCATCCAGCCATCCATCCAGCCATCCATCCATCCCTCCAGCCAGCCATCCATCCAGCAATCCATCCGTCCAGCCATCCATCCAGCCATCCATCCATTCTTCAAGCCAGCCATCCATCCAGCCATCCATCCATCCAGCCAGCCATCCAGCCACCCATCCATCCCTCCAGCCAGCCATCCATCCAGCCATCCGTCCATCCATCCATCCATCCAGCAATCCATCCAGCCATCCATCCATCCATCCATCCCTCCAGCCATTCATCCATCCAGCCATTCATCCATCCAGCCATCCATCCAGCCATCCATCCATCCTTCCCTCCAGACAGCCATTCATCCAGCCATCCATCCATTAAGACATCCATCCAGCCATCCATCCATCCATCCATCCCTCTAGCCAGCCATCCATCCAGCCATTCTTCCATCCAGCCATGCATCCAGTCATCCATCCATCCATCTCTCCACCCAGCCATACATCCAGCCATCCATCCATTCAGCCATTCATCCAGCCATCCATCCATCCATCCATCCATCCCTCCAGCCAGCCAGCCATTAAGCCATCCATCCATCCAGCCATCCATCCAGCCATCCATCCATCCCTCCAGCCATCCATCCATCCAGCCATCCCTCCATCCAGCTATCCTTCCAGCCATCCATCCATCCATCCATCCAGCCATCCATCCAGCCATCCATCCATCCATCCCTCCTGCCAATCGTCCATCCTGCCATCCATTCATCAAGCCATCCATCCAGCCATCCATCCATCCATCCATCCCTCCAGTCAAGCATCCATCCAGCCATTCCTCCATCCAGCCATCCATCCATCCATCCATCCATCCATCCATCCCTTTAGCCAGCCATCCATCCAGCCATCCCTCCATCCATCCGTCCATCCATCCATCCATCCAGCCATCCATCCATTCAGCCAGCCTTCCATCCAGCCATCCCTCCATACAGCCATCCATCCAGCCATGCATCCATCCGTCACTCCAGCCAGCCATCCATCCAGCCATCACTCCATACAGCCATCCAACCATTCATCCATCTCTCCAGCCAGCCATACATCCAGCCATCCATCCATCCAGCCATCCATCCAGCCATCCATCCATCCATCCATCCATCCCTCCAGCCAGCCAGTCATTAAGCCATCCATCCATCCATCCATCCATCCAGCCATCCATCCAGCCATCCATCCCTCTATCCAGCTATCCATCCAGCCATCCATCCATCCATCCATCCCTTCAGCCAGCCATATATCCAACCATCCATCGATCCAGCCATCCATGCAGCCATCCATCCATCCATCCATCCATCCCTCCAGCCAGCCAGTCATTAAGCCATCCATCCATCCAGCCATCCATCCAGCCATCCATCCATCCATCCATCCATCCATCCATCCATCCATCCCTCCAGCCAGCCATCCATCCAGCCATCCCTCCATCCAGACATCCATCCAGCCATCCATCCATCCATCCCTCCAGCCAGCCAACCATCCAACCATCCCTCCATCCAGCCACACATCCATCCATCTATCCCTCCAGCCAGCCATCCATCCAGCCATCCATCCATCCAGCCATCCATCCAGCCATCCATCCATCAATCCATCCCTCCAGCCAGCCATCCATCCAGCCCTCCATCCATCCAGCCGTCCATCCAGCCATCCTTCCATCCATCCCTCCAGCCAGCCATCCATCCGCCATCCATCCATCCAGCCATCCATTCAGCTATCCATCCATCCATCCATCCCTCCAGCCAGCCATCCATCCAGCCATCCATCCATCCTGCCATCCATCCAGCCATCCATCCATCCATCCATTCCTCCAGCCAGCAATCCATCCAGACATCCATCCATCCAGCCATCCATCCAGCCATCCATGCATCCCTCCAGCTATCCCTCCATCCAGCCATCCATCCAGCCATCCATCCATCCATCCATCCATCCATCCAGCCAGCCATCCAGCCATCCATCCATCCAGCCTTCTAGCCATCCAGCCATTCATCCATCCAGCCATCCATCCACCCAGCCATCCATCCATCCATCCATCCATCCATCCAGCCATCCATCCAGGCATCCATCCATCCAGCCATCCATCCAGCCATCCATCCATCCATCCATCCCACCAGCGAGTCATCCATCCAGCCATCCATCCTTCCAGCCATCCATCCAGCCAGCCATTCATCCAGCCATTCATCCATCCAGCCATCCATCCAGCCATCCATCCATCCATCCATCCCTCCAGCAAGCCATCCATCCAGCCATCCATCCATTCAGCCAGCCATCCAGCCACCCCTTCCATCCATCCATCCCTCCAGCCAGCCATCCATCCAGCCATCCCTCCATCCAGCCATCCATCCAGCCATCCGTGCATTCATCCATCTCTCCATCCAGCCATCCATCCTGCCATTCATCCATCCATCCATACCTCCAGCCAGCCAGCCATCCATCCATCCATCCATCCAGCCTTCCATCCAGCCATCCTGCAATCCACCCGCCCAGCCAGCCATCCATCCAGTCACCCTGCCATCCAGCCATCCATCCAGCCATCCATCCAGCCATCCATCCATCCAGCCATCCTTTCAGCCATCCGTCCATCCCTTCAGCCAGCCATCCATTCGGCCATCCATCCATCCAGCCATCCATCCATCCATCCCTCCAGCCAGCCATCCATCCAGCCAGCCATCCATCCAGCCATCCATCCATCCAGCCATCCATCCATCCAACCATCCATCCATCAATCCATCCATCCGTTCCTCCAGCCAGCCATCCATCCAGCCATCCATCCATCCAGCCATCCATGCAGCCATCCATCCATCCATCCTTCCTTCCAGCCAGCCATCCATCAAGCCATCCATCTATTCAGCCCCCCATCCAGCCATCCATCCATCCATCCATTCCTCCAGCCAGTCATCCATCCAGCCATCCATCCATCAAGCCATCCATCCAGCCATCAATCCATCCATCACTCGAGCCAGCCTTCATCCAGTCATCCATCCATCCAGCCATCCATCCAGCCATCCATCCATCCATCCCTCCAGCAAGCCATCCATTAAGCCATCAAACCATCCAGCCATCCATCCAGCCATCCATCCAGCCATCCATCCCTCCACCCAGCCATCCATCCAGCCATCCCTCCATCAAGCCATCCATCCAGACATCCATCCATCCATCCATCCATCCCTCCAGCCAGCCAACCATCCAGCCATCCCTCCATCCAGGCATCCATCCATCCCACCAGCCAGCCATCCATCCAGCCATCCATCCAGCTATCCATCCAGCCATCCAATCTTCAATCCATCCCTCCAGCCAGCCATCCATCCAGCCATCCATTCATTCATCCCTCCAGCCAGCCATCCATCCAGCCATCCATCCAGCCATCCATCCATCCATCCCTCCTGACAGCCAACCATCCAGCCATCCCTGCATCCAGCCATCCATCCATGCATCCCTCCAGCCAGCCGTCCGTCCAGCCATCCATCCATCCAGCCGTCCATCCAGCCATCCATCCATCCATCCATCCCTCCAGCCACCCATCCATCCAGCCATCCATCCATCCAGCCAACCATTCAGCCATCCATCCATCCGTCCATCCCTCCTGCCAGCCATCCATCCAGCCATCCATCCATCCAGCCATCCATCCGGCCATCCATCCATCCACCCATTCCTCCAGCCAGCCATCCATCCAGCCATCCATCCATCCAGCCATCCATCCAGCCATCCATCCATCCCTCCAGCCAGCCATCCATCCAGCAATCCATCCGTCCAGCCATCCATCCAGCCATCCATCCATTCTTCAAGCCAGCCATCCATCCAGCCATCCATCCATCCAGCCAGACATCCAGCCACCCATCCATCCCTCCAGCCAGCCATCCATCCAGCCATCCGTCCATCCATCCATCCATCCAGCAATCCATCCAGCCATCCATCCATCCATCCATCCCTCCAGCCATTCATCCATCCAGCCATTCATCCATCCAGCCATCCATCCAGCCATCCATCCATCCATCCCTCCAGACAGCCATTCATCCAGCCATCCATCCATTAAGACATCCATCCAGCCATCCATCCATCCATCCATCCCTCTAGCCAGCCATCCATCCAGCCATTCTTCCATCCAGCCATGCATCCAGTCATCCATCCATCCATCCATCTCTCCACCCAGCCATACATCCAGCCATCCATCCAGCCATCCATCCAGCCATCCATCCATCCAGCCATCCATCCAGCCATCCATCCATCCATCCATCCCACCAGCCAGCCATCCATCAAGCCATCCATCCATCCAGACATCCATCCAGCCACCCATCCATCCATCCATCCCTCCAGCCAGCCAACCATCCGGACATCCATCCATCCAGCCATCCACCCAGCCACCCACCCATCCATCCATCTCTCCAGCCACCCAGCCATCCAGCCATCCATCTATCTAGCCATCCATCCAGCCATCCATCCAGCCATCCCTCCAGCCAGCCATCCATCCATCTATCCCTCCAGCCAGCCATCCATCCAGCCATCCATCCATCCAGCCATCCATCCAGCCATCCATCCATCCATCCATCCATCCATCCAGCCATCCATCCAGCCATCCATCCATCCATCCGTCCATCCAGCCATCCATCCAGCCATCCATCCAGCCATCCATCCATCCTTCAATCCCTCCAGCCATCCATCCTTCCAGCCATCCATCCATCCAACCATCCATCCAGCCATCCATCCATCCATCCATCCATCCCTCCAGCCAGCCATCCATCCAGCCATCCATCCATCCATCCCTCCAGCCAATCGCCCATCCAGCCGTCCATCCATCCAGCCATCCATCCAGCCATCCATCCAGCCATCCATCCCTCCAGCAATCCACCCATCCAACCATTCCTCCATGCAGCCATCCATCCAGCCATCCATCCATCCATCCATCCCTCCAGCCAGATATCCATCAAGCCATACCTCCATCCATCCGTCCATCCATCCATCCATCCAGCCATCCATCCATCCAGCCAGCCTTCCATCCAGCCATCCCTCCATACAGCCATCCATCCAGCCATCCATCCATCCGTCACTCCAGCCAGTCATCCCTCCATCCAGCCATCCATCCAGCCATCCATCCATCCCTCCAGCCAGCCGCCCATCCAGCCATCCCTCCATCCAGCCATCCATCCAGCCAATAATCCATCCATCCATCCCTCCAGCCAGCCATCCATCCAGCCATCCCTCCATCCAGCCATCCATCCAGCCATCCATCCATCCTTCCAGCCAGGCAACCATCCAGCCATCCCTCCATCCAGCCATCCATCCAGCCATCCATCGATCCATCCATCCATCCCTCCAGTCAGCCATCCATCGATCCATCCAACCATCCAGCCAGCCATCCAGACAACCATCCATCAATCCATCCCTCCAGCCAGCCATGCATCCAGCCATCCTTCCATCCAGCCGTACATCCGGCCATCCATCCATGACTCCATTCCTCCAGCCTGCCATCCATCCAGCCATCCATCGATCTTGCCATCCATTCAGCCAGACATCCATCCATCCCTCCAGCCAGCCATCCATCCAGCCTTCCATCCATCCAGCCATCCGTCCAGCCAATCATTAATCCATCCATTCCTCCAGCCAGCAATCCATCCAGCCATCCATCCAGCCATCCATCCAGCCATCCATCCATCCATCCTCCTGCCAGCCATCCATCCAGCCATCCATCCATCCATCCATCCCTTCGGCCAGCCATCCATCTAGCCATCCATCCATCCAGCCATCCATCCAGCCATCCATCCATCCATCCATCCATCCCTCCAGCCAGCCATCCATCCAGCCATCCATCCATCCATCCCTCCAGCCAATCGCCCATCCAGCCGTCCATCCATCCAGCCATCCATCCAGCCATCCATCCAGCCATCCATCCCTCCAGCAATCCACCCATCCAACCATTCCTCCATGCAGCCATCCATCCATCCAGCCATCCATCCATCCATCCATCCCTCCAGCCAGATATCCATCAAGCCATCCCTCCATCCATCCGTCCATCCATCCATCCATCCAGCCATCCATCCATCCAGCCAGCCTTCCATCCAGCCATCCCTCCATACAGCCATCCATCCAGCCATCCATCCATCCGTCACTCCAGCCAGTCATCCCTCCATCCAGCCATCCATCCAGCCATCCATCCATCCCTCCAGCCAGCCGCCCATCCAGCCATCCCTCCATCCAGCCATCCATCCAGCCAATAATCCATCCATCCATCCCTCCAGCCAGCCATCTATCCAGCCATCCCGCCATCCAGCCATCCATCCAGCCATCCATCCATCCCTCCAGCCAGCCAACCATCCAGCCATCCCTCCATCCAGCCATCCATCCAGCCATCGATCCATCCATCCATCCATCCATCCCACCAGCCAGCCATCCATCGATCCATCCATCCATCCAGCCAGCCATCCAGACAACCATCCATCAATCCATCCCTCCAGCCAGCCATGCATCCAGCCATCCTTCCATCCAGCCGTCCATCCGGCCATCCATCCATGACTCCATTCCTCCAGCCAGCCATCCATCCAGCCATCCATCGATCTTGCCATCCATTCAGCCAGACATCCATCCATCCCTCCAGCCAGCCATCCATCCAGCCTTCCATCCATCCAGCCATCCGTCCAGCCATTCATTAATCCATCCATTCCTCCAGCCAGCAATCCATCCAGCCATCCATCCAGCCATCCATCCAGCCATCCATCCATCCATCCCTCCAGCCAGCCATCCATCCAGCCATCCATCCATCCATCCATCCCTTCAGCCAGCCATCCATCCAGCCATCAATCCATCCAGACATCCATCCAGCCATCCATCCAACCATCTATCCCTCCAGCCAGCCATCCATCCGGACATCCATCCATCCAGCCATCCATTCAGCCACCCATCCATTCATCCATCTCTCCAGCCAGCCAGCCATCCAGCCATCCATCTATCCAGCCATCCATTCAGCCAGCCATCCATCCATCCCTCCAGCCAGCCATCCATCCATCCATCCCTCCAGACAGCCATCCATCCAGCCATCCATCCATCCGCCATCCATCCAGCCATCCATCCATCCGTCCATCCATCCATCCATCCATCCAGCCAGCCATCCATCCAGCCATCCATCCATCCATCCAGCCATTCATCCATGCATCCATCCATCCATCCATCCCTCCAGCCAGCCATCCATCCAGCCATCCATCCATCCAGCCATCCATCCATCAATCCACCCGCCCAGCCAGCCAACCATCCAGCCATCCAGCCATCCAGTCATCCATCCAGCCATCCATCCATTTATCCATCCCTCCAGCCAGCCACCAATCCAGCCATCCATCCATCCAGCCATCCATTCAGCCATCCATCCATCCATCCATCCCTTCAGCCAGCCATCCATTCGGCCATCCATCCAGACATGCATCCATCCATCCCTCCAGCCAGCCATCCATCCAGCCATCCATCCATCCAGCCATCCATCCAGCCATCCATCCATCCATCTATCCCTCCTGCCAGCCATCCATCCAGCCATCCATCCAACCATCCATCCAGCCATCCATCCATCCATCCTTCCCTCCAGCCAGCCATCCATTCAGCCATCCATCCATACAGCCATCCATTCAGCCATCCATCCATCGATCCTTCCCTGCAGCCAGCCATCCATCCAGCCATCCATCCATCCAGCCACCCATCCAGCCATCCATCCATCCATCCATCCCTCCAGCCAGACATTCATCCTGCCAGCCCTCCATTCAGACATCCATCCAGCCATCCAACCATTCATCCATCTCTCCAGCCAGCCTTAAATCCAGCCATCCATCCATCCATCCATCCCTCCAGCCAGCCAACCAACCAGCCATCCCTCAATCCAGCCATCCATCCATCCAGCCATCCATCCAGCCATCCATCCATCCATCTATCCCTCCTGCCAGCCATCCATCCAGCCATCCATCCATCCAACCATCCATCCAGCCATCCATCCGTCCCTCCAGCCAGCCATCCATCCAGCCATCCATCCATCAAGCCATCCATCCAGCCATCCATCCATCCATCCTTCGCTCCAGCCAGCCATCCATCCAGCCTTCCATCCATCCAGCCACCCATCCAGCCAACCATCCATCCATCCAACCCTCCAGCCAGTCATCCATCCTGCCATCCCTGCATCCAGCCATCCATCCAGCCATCCAACCATTCATCCATCTCTCCAGCCACCCATACATCCAGCCATCCTTCCATCCAGCCATCCATCCAGCCATCCATCCATCCATCCATCCCTCCAGCCAGCCAGTCATTAAGCCATCCATGCATCCATCCAACCATCCAGCCATCCATCCAGCCATCCATCCATCCAGCCAGCCATCCATCCAGCCATCCCTCCATC